>NW_024884364.1:49389138-49825508 GCF_019232065.1 Centrocercus urophasianus | reverse complement strand
TTTTTTTTTTTTTTTTTTTTTTTTAAAAAAACAAAAAAAAAAAAAAATTTTAAAATAAAATCTTTAATAAAAAAAAATAATTTTATAAAATATAAAAAAAAAAAAAAAAAAAAAAAAAAAAAAGGTAAATGAAAATAGCCAAGTAGAAATTTCAATACAATGTGTAATGAGGATACTCATGCATTACTCATAACTTTACATGTTAAGCTTACCATCACTAGATTACTTTGTCAGAAGAAATGAAAGCCATTTTTTCACTGTATGTAAAGAAAAGGATTCTGATAAACTGTATTGTCTTATGAAAATAAAAAAAGGTTAAAGTACAGCTGTCTTCTTCTGACTGCCAGTATCATGGTGCTTCTGTTTAAGGCCAGCGTCAAGTTGGCTCAGATGTAAAAACTGGGAAAGCCTCTGTAGCCACTAGAGTGATTAATGACCCTGAGAGAGCATGAAGAAAAAGAGCAAGCCAAGGAGAAATCCACGGTCAAGACATCCATCCATACAAAGCTTTGGAAGAAGTGTGGAGATATATATATATCTACACACACACACACTTCTGGAAGTTGGGTTTTATTGTTTGTTTTTTAATACCTCTTAGGAGCATTTAGTGTTACCATTTTTTTTTTTATTCTCATCAGACATTAGGAGCCCTTTCAGACTTCTCTGAATCTAATTTTCTGTTTTACATCGCATAACTGGGAATAAGGCAGAAAGTGAAACCAGATCATATCTTAATAAAGGCTTTAACTCCTTTGCTGTATCTGTGTTGAATCAGTCTCCAAAGTAGAATTTGGAGAGCTTAAAAACATTCATGAAATGATGAACCTTATGTCATTTTTAGAAATAAGTTCTAGATATTTCTGAGGAAAGCTTTAAAAAAGAAGCTCTCTCCTCCTCAGCTCCTTTCTGTGGATCTGTGGATCTCCTCCTTTCTGTTGCATAGAAGATGGTTCAGAGACACTCCTAGCTGATTCTTCCCTACCTTCCGTACATTCAAATTAATTATAGGTGCTCTTGTCATTTGCTCTTAAGGAGCAAGTAACTTGACATCAAATTGCTGTTAGGAGAAGACCAGTACCGATACAAGCTTAGGATAGTGAATAAAAAGTATTATGTGCTTTGGTTCCCTGATGCAGAATTTGACAGAGGACTCTTAAGAAAATTATCTCATGTATATCAGTAAGGAAGTCAGTTCAGTGAATGATCTTATCTGAAAGGTGAATTGAATAACTTTTTTTTTCTTTACAGGAAAGCATTTTATATTTAAAAGCAGACATCTGCAAATATGCATACTTTCAAAAAATAAAAAGCAAATCCAGATAAATAGCAGTTATTAAAGTAAAAATGAAAACTGAATATATAACAATGAATAGTTGTCACAATATCATGTAAGCATAGAAGAAAAATATGATTTAGTATAAATATTGTGCTCTACAGTTGACAGGATTATCTCAGAGAAGTAGAATATTTTATCTATCTTTGTCAGCTAGACATGTTCACTCATCTCTGAATTATTGTCTTATCAATTGAAAAGTCACCGATTGCTTTCAACAGCATCTGACCTGGAAACACTATGTTGACAGTCCCACTCTTCACTTGCACCTGGGCTTTCAAAGACTTGTTTATTGTCAGTGTGAACAAAGGATCCATAAAAAAACCTCTGCTGAATCCTCAGAGGAATTTTTGTTTTATTCCCAGACAGTAAAACAACTGGTGGTGGGCAAGTAACACCTACAATTAGCGTTCTCTGTTATCTCTGCACTAGCTAAGAAATGAACACAGAATATACTGCATGTTCTTTGAATGCGAGCAGTAGTGTGCTGTACCCCAGGCATGACACATGAAGAGAGTTAAATGCTATTTTCTTTATTATTTTTTTTTCACTCCCTAGCTCATTTAAAGTATGCAGGAGACTTACAGCTTGGCAATCCTGCTAATCAGAAGCATTTCTTTTCCATGCCAGCACAGAGTGTTTGTCATGGATAATGACTGAAATACCAAGCCCTTAAAAATATTTGCTTTTTGTAAATGTATTCTGCTAAAGATGAACTGCAGCTCATACATGTTTCAGGGTATGTGTGCCTCTGAACGTGCGGGCATTTCTTATGAAAACTAATTTCAAAACTGGCTGATTATTGGTTTTGGTCTATATACATGTGTGTATAAGTGTATATATGCCTATATAATCTGCATACATATATACTTATTCTAACTATAGTCACATGATCTTATTGTTCCATGAAAACACTGCTAGGTTGTACTTCTATCACAGACACATAAAATTAAATCCATCAAAAGAATATGAATAATTTTCTCCTTCCCTCTTCCCCTTTCCTTCTTTGTGATATATTTGTGGGTTTTTTTAATACTTTCTCTTTGCTAATGGTAGCAAGATCAGATATTATAACTTTGCTAGCACAAAACGTCCCAGAATCACAGAACTGTAGGGGTTGGAAAGGACCTCCAGAGATCACTGAGTCCAACCCCCTTGCAAAGCAGGCTCCCTACATACTCTCACTCTCAACCAGACTCTACACAACTGACCACCACCCTCTGAGCTTGGTCAGTCAGCCAGTTCTCAACTGTCTCGCTGTCTACTTGTCTGTCACACACTTTCTCAGCTTTGTTATCAGGATGTCATGGGAGACATGGTAAATTATGATTTATAAATTAATAGAGCTAGATTTATAAATTAATAGATGTTGTGGCCACAACCCTTCTCCCCCTGCTAAGGGAGTGGCTCAGAGAACTGCCTTGCAGCTTACTCCATAAATTGCAAAAGGCATATAATTGATACCAGAATTGTGTAAATATAAGAATAACTCTTAAAGAAAATTTACTGTGGGAAGATCTTGCAGCAGATCTTTACAATCACCTTTACAAAAGTGATTCCAAGAAACCTAGCTCCTCAAAATGGTTCTCCCAATTTACTCTTGAAATATGTGCTTTGATAATTTTTTCATTCTTTGAATTTCTTTATCAACAAATAGATACATTCAAGCACTGAGCAAACATGATCTTACAGACCTTCGAAGAAATAGTCAGTGAGCTCTGAGAGCAATTTCACATTAATTAAAAAAAAAAAAAGAGAAAAAAGATGGAAAAAAATAAAAAGACATCACCAGAGGTCTGACTTATGTTTAAATCCTTAATCTCAATAGAAATGGTAGCTCTTGAAAAAAATATTGTACTGTTGACCAATGAAATCTTTGAATAAGCCTCTCGAAAAAACCCAACATATTAGACTCTCATGTATTTATCTGAGGTCAGTAGGTATTTACATACATATTAAATATTTACATAATGGATTATACATTGATTTCCTTCCACATTCCATAGTGTTCTTACAAAATAAATCAGTAAAAGCCAGCAATTATCTTCTGTCATCTGCTCAAGATAGATGCAAATGAGAAGCAAATTCTATTACAGCTTCTTAACTGCATTACTAAACTGTAAAAGTGCTTAGAGGTAGAACAGCACAAACATTTAATGCATTAAAGGGTAAGTGGATTGTAACATGGTGGCTGATTATCATGTGGAGAAATAAGTGCAGTGATAACTTATGCCCGTCGTTGCAGTTTGCTTTACCTAAACATGTTTTGTATGATTTTGTAGAGTGACAAACTAACAAAGTAATGCTGCTTCATCCTAAGACATCAAAATGCAGAGCTTTATTTCCTGGCACAATAGTTGAAGATTATAAGGGATAAAAGGATGATCTTCCATATCGAGCTTTTATGGTATCAAAATAGGAGGGCTGCTCAAAAAGTAATGTCTCCTGTTTTATTACATTGGCCCAAATGTCAGAAGCAGATGTCAGTGATATGGGAATTGAGGCTGAACCTTCCTGCCAATATTCCATTACATTTTTCTGCCATGTGGTAGGTGGCAGCAGAGACAAAATGGCAGCTGACGTGGAAATGCATCTGAAGCAAAGGCGTGTTACTGAATTCCTCCATGGAGAAACCATGGTCCCCATTGACATTCATCGATGTTTGCTGAATGTTGATGAAACCAAACAGTGGATGTGAGCACAGTGAGGTGGCGAGTGGTACATTTCAGCAGTGACAAAAGTGACAGTGGGTCATCTCCACTGGTGCAGATTTTCATGAGTGTGGCATATGGGCTCCTGTTCATCACTGGAGAAAATGCATAGCTAATGGTGGTGACTATGTTGAAAACTACTGTTTTATAGCTGAGAATTTGCTCTATCAAACAGTGCTATTGTGCACTTTTATCTTTCGTAGTTTCCAATAGGAAATCAATAATAGAAGTAATTAATAAATAGAAATAAATAAGAGGCATTACTTTTGGACAGGCCTACATACATGGACCTAAGGTACATGTTTACTTGCGTAAGACCTGTAGTGGAAGAAAACATTACACTAAAATATATGTTGCATCATTTTATATGAAAAGAAAATGAATAAAATTTTTGTTAACAAATGATTCTCTGAGTAGCTAAAGTGTAAGAAGTTCTACGTATTCATAATTGTATGACCGTGAATAATATTTACAGTATAAAAACTCATGAGTGTCTAGCCTCGTGCTTCATCATAAAAAATGATCACTTGCAGAGACCAGTAAAGAAGTCTTCCCCTATGCAAAACAACATATAAAAGCTTACCTTTTATATCTTGGGAAACCCTTACTTCTTTCTAAAACAGTACATTTGAGGCATTCTCATCAGTGATTCAGGATTCAGATATGATGTTTTAAGACAAACAACCAAATTATAGAACAATTAACTGCACATTGCATTGCACATTGCAGTCTGCCTTTTTTCAGCCCTTCCCCCCCCCCATCTTTTTTTCCCCTGCATCAGATATGCTCATTTTTCTTCTTTAGAACATTAGTCTGATGTGAAGTTCCTGCCATAGTGGTGCATTCACTAATGTTTTACATCTACTACTTTTATTACTTGAGTGAATGGGAGTGCAAGGAGTCCTGTAGAGGCAAGATGAGCAGGTTGTAGAAATCATTAAGACAAAGGCCTTCCCATCTTTGGCATTCGATTTATTCTCATAGAAATCTACATAGTGACAGACAACATATATAAAAAATTGAATATGAATTGTTTCAGTACCCAAACATTTCACATGGATGTGTGAAGTAAAATCTTGAAGTAGAGCAGTGAGACCAGTTCTGAATGTCAATACTTTTGCCTCCTTCAGTATCAGCAAATGACATTTGTTTTAGCATATGGTACATTGTTTACAAGCAGTTCTTCTGTCAGAGAGGATTTATGTTTTAAAAGCATCTCTTTCAATCATTTCATGAAGAACACCTTTTTTATTAAGCTCTGTACCGGAATAACAATTCATGCACACTCATGATCTAGATGAAAGGTCTATAAGAATTCATTCCGGTTAAGAGGCTTAAATCAATTTATCTCCAATTAAATACTGGGGGGAAAAAACAAAACTATGATTACTGTCAACATAAATTTTATATTGTGTCATCTTATTTGTCTGTGATCTTGACTGGTTCTGATCAAAAGAAAACTAGGGAGTAGGAGATGGATGAGAGGAGCATGTTTGTAATTTGCTTTTAGTTCTCACTGCTCTAGTCTGTTAGTAGTTAGTAACAAATTACACTGCTGTCCCTCTCTGAGTCTGCTTTGTCTATGACAGTAACTGGTGAGATATATGCCAACTTGTGAGTCCTTTTTTACCGTACTTTCTTTCCATCACTTTGAGAAGGGAAAGTGAGAGAGAACGTCAGTGCCTATCAGAAAGAAACCACTACACAGACTGCAAACTGAGTTGTAATGGATACTACCGTAGCTCAGGAAGTTCAAGTTAGGAAGAAAACTGTTCACTACAACATTGGACCAGGTTCCCTAAAACAGAAGAGGTCTCTCCATCTTGGATATTTTCAAGATGCACTTTTAGAAACTGATGATTTGAGTGATCTAGTGCTGATGATAAACCTACTCTTGTTCAGAAGAGTTGCTGAGATGGTTTTGTATGTGTAACTTGCTTGTATAATTATAAAACCCATTGAATCAAAATTAGACATTGTAAGAGAAAACCATATATAACCATATATTGCACTACTAAGTCATAGCTATAAGTATATGCTGTTTACTGATTCATGTAACTATTAAAAAGCTGCAGTTAATATGATTTTTTGTAGTCTGTAAGAAATCTCACAAATGTCAACAGATAAAGCATTCAAAATTAGCTCTGATACCTAGAATATATACAGAGTCCATAATTAAGAAATATTATTAATACATGGGCTATGTATAGAAATACACTTGGAACTACACTGGTGGCACTTACGTGCACCTGATAAAGTTTCATCTTCTTTGTTATTCCTTAGTATTCTAAGTAAAAACTATTCCTGTCTGTACTGAACTATACTAAATAATGAAAAAGTGTCATAGAAAGAAAATAATATTTCCAAATGATCATCAGAATGGATTAGGTGATTTAGGATTACCAGAATAAATATTCTGATTTTTTTTTTCAATAACTTACTATTTTCAATAACTATGTATTTATTTATTTGTCTCTAATAGGAGAACAAATAAATATCAGTAATTTTTTAAAATCAATAGTGACAATTTATTTATTTCATGGAATCTGTCAGATATCAAATGTTGTTACAAGCTTTCTCAAGCACTCAGATCCAGTAGGCATCTTATGTATAAAAATAAAGTATCTTGTTTTCAGAAGGTCTATTCAGTCATTTCTCATTCAGCCAGCCAGATTAATTCAATTTTGATTACTGGACTACTGAAAATAGGAGCTTTTTTTTTTTTAGAATGTGCCTTTGCAGGTCTTCAATCTCAAAAGAACTATCACTCTTAGTCAAATAAACCTTCCAAGCTTGAGTCTCCCTCAAGTGGTTGGAGACGCCCATCCTTCACAGCTTTCCTTGAATACATTAACCAATTATTTGACATTTCTCTTTGATCATACCCTTGTAGTCTATTAACAAGGAATCAAAACAGTGAGTGAAATCCTCAGTGCACTGAAAAACAATTGCAAAGCTCTCATGTAGTTCAGTGGTGACCGAGGTTTCACCCAGTTTCAAGAGTCATTTAACTCTCTGATTGCTTAGAAATTCTCATTTGTTCGCTAATCTGGAACTGCCTTAGTTTTTGGTGCTCCTTCAACTTGTCATGAAGTGTTGCACTTCTTTCAAGAGGTCCTTTGAACTACTTTACAAGATAGAAAATTTTGCGTAGATGGTATCTTAAGAGCAGAGGAAATAATTTTATAATTATACACCATTGAAAATTATATTCTGACAGGATTTTTGCTCATTGACCTACTTGCAGTAACAGTCTAGAAGGCAAATTTTTGTCCTCATATTTATCTTTACACCTGTTTGTTTTTTTATTTCTTCCTCATATTATTTGAGTTTAATTTTCTTCTGTGATTTGCAGTCTCTTCTTCTGGACAACACTTTCTCAGTCAATCAGACATTGTCTGGTAGGTTCCACAGAAAGTGATTCAAATCCTGTTGTTTATTACCCAACATGATACCCAACGTTTCCTGAAGACTAAGACTAGGGAAGTTTCACATCTTACACGAGGAAGCACAAAATGAGGAAATTTGAAAGCCTGAGAAACAATATTTGCAAAAAGTGGACAGAAAATTTAATAGCACCCCTAACTTTTGGTGCTGACTGCCTCTGGTCATTTCTGACTGTTAAGATATTAATGTACATTCTGTTCTTTTCTATGATACAAAAATACCAATATTTAGATCTTCATTTTCTAAGTTTTGTGGTAAATTGGGATCAAAAGCTCTTGTTGAACACAGATGTAAATATCTAATCTTTTAAATAAGGTTGACAGTTGACTCATTTAGAGCTGTAGTGCACACAGTATTTTAGACATTTCCTTTATGTATCAGCATATTTTTATTTATGAAATAATGACACTTCTAAGGACAGAGGCTAGTTCATTTAATCTTAGTATGTTCCTAAAGGATTTCATGTTTCATGAGAGTTATTACTTGCAAATTTGTGAAAGATATGTAAAGAAACATAAAAACGATGTTTATACTCCTGGAAAAATAAATCACTGATTAAGCTTATGAAATGTTTCCTCCACAATTAAATGAATGGATACAAGTGCTTTTGGAAAAATATTTTTAACATTTAAAATGAGCTTAGATCATTTGATTTTGGCACACATGTAAGTTTTTAAATTGTTGTGAAATGGTCATTGTGTTAAACATACAGCCTTCATCAAACATGAGCTCTTATGTGACTGGGAGTAGTTCATATACCAAACTAAGAGTAATGTTTTGATAGTTGTTGTTATTGTTTTTTTCCCATTTAGTTTTTAATCCACCTATATAGAATTTTTTAACAAAGCCAAAATTTCAAGACATCCAATAATTTCACACTTTTTTTCTAAAAGTGATTATTTAGTACACGAATTTTATGAAACTAGTTAATGTACACTGCTCCCTGTGGAGAATAATGTGATCCATGAAATAGAAATGAAGGATTGACTATATAATTTTGCCACGTGGGAGTAAATATGATACTGCAGGGGAAGTAACATGAATGGACATTTTTTCAGCAACTTCAAAATATTTATTTAGTTATTGTTAGACTTAAGTACCTGAACCTTGGAGAAGACGTGGTATTTTTAGGAATTTCTTAATTTTAATTACTGAGAAGTCATAGAATCATAGATTCATAGAATCACAAGGTTGGAAAGGACCTACAAGATCGTCTAGTCCAACTGACCTCCCATTACCACTGCTACCACAAGCTACTAAATCATATCTTGTAGCTCTTCATTCAGATGCCTCTTGAACACTGTCAGGGATGGTAAATCCATCACCTCCCTGGGCAGGCCATTCCAGTGCCTGACCATTCTCTGAGAGAAAAAACTTTTCCTTATGTCTAATCTAAGCCTCCTATGGTACAACTTGTGGCCATTTCCTCAGGTCCTGTTTGTTGCCAGGGAGAAGAGGCCAAACCCCTCCTCATCACAACCTGCCTTCAGGAAGTTGTAGAGTGCAATGAGGTCTCCCCTGAGCCTCCTCTTCTCCAGACTAAACAATCCCAGTTCCCTCAGTTGCTCCTCATAAGACTTGTGCTCCAGACCACCTCACCAATCTCGTTGCCCTTCTCTGGACACGTTCCAGGGCTTCAATGTCCTTCTTGTAGTGACGGGCCCAAAACTGAACACAGTACTCCAGGTATGACCTCACTAGTGCTAAATACAGGGGGATGATTACCTTCCTGCTCCTGCTGATCACACTATTTCTAATGCAGGTCAGGATGCATTGACCCTCTTGGCCACCTGGGCACACTGTCAGCTCACGTTCAGCTGAGCATCAACCAACACCCCCAGGTCCCTTTCCTCTTCACAATCATCTAGCACTCATCTCCAAACCTATAACGCTTTATGGAGTTATTGTGGCCAAAGTGCAGGACACGTCACTTGGCCTTGTTGAACCTCATCCCATTTACTTCAGCCCAGCAATCCAGCTTATTTAGATCCCTCTGAAGGGCCTTCCCACCCTCAGGCAAGGTATTAGCTCCCAACTTGGTGTCATCTGCACACTTACTGAGGTTACACTCAACCCCCTCATCTAGGTCATCAATAAAGATATTAAACAAGATGGGCCCCAGTACCAATCCCTGGGGGACACCACTTGTAATGGGTCGCCAGCTGGACTTAACTCCATTCACCACTACCCACTGGGCACAGCCCTCTAGCCAGTTCCTTACCCAAAGAAGGGTATATCTGTCCAGGCCATGAGCAGCCAGTTTCCTCAGGAGAATACTGTGAGAGACTGTGTCAAAGGCTTTGCTGAAGTCTAGCTAGACTGCGTCAACAGCCTTTCCCTTGTCAACCAGTCTGGTCACCTAGTCGTGGAACGAGACAAGTCAAGCCAGTATTAACCTTCACTATAGAACAACACCCACAGTGCTGTTGGTAGTACAACAGCAATATTTCTTAAGTCTTGAAAGAAGCCTTAAGCTTATGTTCAAAGTCTTTAAGGCATTAGAATTCAAATATCCTTTAAAAGCAGTCAATATTGCACACATTAATAATGATCAGTTTTTCACATGACTTACGAAATCGAATACCTTCTGCTTTTCATAGTTACAGAATCAAAGAGTTGGTGATGACCTGCTGGCTGTTGATATAGACTAGCCAGACTTCAGCAAACTCTTTAACACTGTCTCTCATATTATTCTCCTGAGGAAGTTGACAGCTCATGTCTTGGACAGTTACAGTGTTTGCTTGGTAAATAGCTGGTTGGAGGACTGAGCCCAGAGAGTGGTGATGGATAAAGTTAAATCCAGCTAGCAACTGGTCATGAGTGGTGCACCTCAGGGATCAGTATTGGGGTCAATCCTCTTTAGTATCTTTATTCATGATTTGGACGAGGGAATTGAGTGCACCCTCACTAAGTCTGCAAATAACACCAAGGTGGAGAAGTAGTGTCGTACTGTGTGAATACTGGGAGGCCCATCAGAGGGATCTAGATAGTTTAGATTGATGGGCTGAGGCCAGTAGGATGGAGTTGAACAAAACAAATTGCCAAATCCTGCATTTTGGTTAAAACAAACAAAGTCTACAAGGCAAGGCTACAGACCTGAGGCAGTGTGGATGGAAAGTTGCAAGGAGGAAAAGGATCTGAGTTTGTTGGTTGATGCTCAGCTGAATGTGAGCCAGCAGTGTGCCCAGATGGCCAAGAAGGCTAATGACATCCTGGCTTGTATCAGAAATAGTGTAGTTGACAGGACCAGGGAGGTGTTTGTCCCCTATACTCAGCTCTTGTAAGGTCACATCTTGCATTATTATCAGTATTTTGCTCCTCACTAGAAGAAAGACATCAAAGTTATAAAGGTCTTCCAGAAAAGAGCAAAAAATTTGGTAAAGGCTCTGGAGCATAAATCTATGAGGAGTGGCTGAGGGAACTTGTTTAGTTTGGAGAAGAGAAGGCTCAGAAAATACCTTATTACTCTCTACAGCTACCTGAAAGGAGGTTGTGATGAGACAACAGTCAGCCTCTTCTCTCAGGTGACTGGCAAGAGGACAAGGGGGAATAGCCTCAATTTGTTCCAGGAGAGGTTTGGGTTGATTATTAGTAAGAATTTCTTCTCAGCAAGAGTGGTTATGCATTGGAACGTATTCACCAGGGAAGTGGCAGAGTCACAGTCCCTGGAGTTGCTTAAGGAAAGAGTAGATGTAGTACTTAGGGATGTGTTTAGCAGGCAGTATTTTTGTGGTAGCTGAATGGTTATGTTTGGACTTGATGATCTTAGAGGTCTTTTCCAACCTTAACGATCCTGTGAGTCTATGATTTTCTGAGCTAATCTGGTCCAATCCCCTGCTCAATTAGTATCACTTAGAACCACTTGCCAAGAACCATGCCCAGATCATGTCAAGATCTGCAAGGAAGGGGGCTCTACAACCCCTCTGGGCAACCTATGCCAGTGCTCCAAGAGCTACACAGTAAAGAAGTGCTTCCCAGTGTTCAGAGATAATCTCTTGTGTTTCAGTTAGTGTTTGTAGCCTCTTGTCCAGGCACTAGTCAGCACTGAAAAGAACCTGTAATTCCACTTTGCTGTTGTATGGGGAAAAGCCAGAATTAGATAGACTATTCAGATATGTCCTCACCATTGCTGAATGGAGGTGAAGGATCACCTCCCCTGTCCAGACATCAATACTTTGCCCAATGCTGCCTAAGATATCATTAGCCTTCTTTGAGGCAAGGGCATTTTGGTGGCTCATGTTCAAGATTTATGTCTACTTGGAATTTTTGAAACAGACTGCAGCATCTGAGTCACACATAGAGCAGGTGTCTGTCTTTAGAAGTGGCATCCTCACTCTCCCTAAAGGGCAGTATCAGGGGCTGTATCATTTATTCCAACATATGTATGTATCTCAGTAAGGTATAATAATTCAGGAATAGGTACAGCTACGTTCAGCTGACTATCTAAGGTCACTAGCGTTAACAAAGGTAAAAGCTAGCAGCTGACCAAGCATTACTTATAACACTTTGATACAGATCCCAATTAAATGCTCCAGCCCCCATTCTGTATGCCTTTAAAGACAGAAAACTTTATGCATTACCACTGTTGGACAACCCTTTGCTCCTGTTTCTGTCACTCTCCTCAAGAAGAGAGAATCTCCATAACCTCTTGCATAGTTTCCCGATCTCCTTCTCCTTCCTGCTTTTATGACACAGCATGTCTTCTCTAAAATACTATGTTTGTGCTGCAGATCCCAAACTCTGCTTCATCTCTCATTCTGATGTGCTTGTGCTACCGTGAACAACCTTGAAAAAATTTCCATTACCTTCCCTCCAACTCTTCCACACCCAACAGTTTCAGTGAGCACTGGATTTGGTGTATTGCTAGTTAGAGTTTCTGAAAGAGAGGATTATGTGATGTATGGCCCAGACTGAGTTTTAGTTGATAAAAATAAATGAATGCATCCCAAAGGCATTTCTTTTCTTTAAATACAGCTTCTATCAAAGAAACATTTTCAATATTAAAAAACAAAACAAAACAAAACAAAAAAAAAAAAACAACAACGAAACAAACAAAAAAAACAATATGGCAAGAAATAATAAGGTCAGAACATTCTAACTGCTCTAATATTGTCAGGAAGAAAATAAATTATACTGGGAAAGAACCCAGATGCAACTCTTACAAATTAAGATTTTTAAAACCATGTATTTATTGATTCATATATTCAGTAGTGTTTGAATGCTCTCTAATTCAGATCTTTCTAAGAGAATGAAAAGTTATTGTGCAGGTACCAAAGAGGTGTTTCTGGTACATAAAAGCACTTAAGAAGTTATTCACAGAGTCTATTTTAAGTACATAATCTGCATTTCTAAATAGAGTCAGTCTTAGCCTTCCCTTGTTCAATACCAGAAGAAAATCTTGCTTGAATGCAATTCAGAAATACTGCTACACTGGAAGGATCTCCTTCTCTACACTGAAGACATAGTAAAAGTAGCCTTCAAACTTCATGATGCAAGGCAGCTATTTAAAGTTTACCCACTTTAATATGGCACCTTATTTTCAAGTACTTATTTTATGTGTATTTTATGTCAGTATTTTCTGACACTGAGAGTTTTAGATGTATCTCGCCATTTTGTCAACATATTGTATAATTTGTATAAACTAGGCAATAAAATATATATGACACATTTAATTGTACCCATATTGGAAAATGTGACTGATAATGTATGTTAGTTGTCTCTTACATGTTCATATGCATCATATGAATCATTTCCAAAGTCAAAAATGAAAAGCTTCCCAGCTGTGACAAATACTTAACTTACCATTTTTCTCATGATATACTACCAAAAATAATATTCATCATATTATTTGCTGTAAGATATGTTCACTGCACAGACTTCAACATAATTTGAACTTAGATTGACCTTGATGTTTACAAGCTAATATGAATAGCTCTGTAATTGAGAACACATAAAAACAAATATGCATGCAAGCAGACTTGATTCATATATGCCTGGGAAATCTAAAAGCTGCTAAGCAACCATTGTGAAAACTTTTAATTTCCTGGAGAATTTTAAAGTTCTCCCAAGCCGTTGAAAATTAGGTGTTTTTGACATGAAGTGCAAAAAATTATTTTAACCCAGTCAGTGTACCATAATTATAAAATTATGTGATTTGCAAGTGATAAGGTACTTGGTAAATTAAACGGGACAAGATGATCTTGATTTCCTGAATAATGACTCATCAGTTCCATAAGTTGTTATATGCAGAGTATGGCTAAATCATTTAAATTCCTCTTTCCCCTTGCATCCATCTTTCTCTCTCACCTTTTCCAGCTTTTCCTTTCCATAGGTTTTCTATAGTAACTGGAAACTGCTCCAAAAAACCTCATTAAGGTTGATTTGAGTGTGATCCGAGACAGCCAGCACGGCTTCACCAACGGAAGGTCATGCCTAACTAATCTTGTGGCCTTCTATGATGGAGTGACGGCATTGGTGGACGAAGGGAAGGCGACTGATGTCATTTACCTGGACCTGAGCAAGGCCTTTGACATGGTCCCCCACCACATCCTCATCTCCAAATTGGAGGGAAGTGGATTTGATGGGTGGACGACCCGATGGGTAAGAAACTGGTTGAAAGGCCGCAGACAGAGGGTGGTGGTCAATGGCTCTATGTCCAGGTGGAGGCCGGTAACAAGTGGTGTCCCCCAAGGGTCTGTCTTGGGACCGGTGCTCTTTAACATCTTTATTAATGACATCGATGAGGGAATTGAGTGCACCCTCAGCAAGTTTGCTGACGACACCAAGCTGAGTGGTGCGGTTGATACGGTGGAAGGAAGGGATGCCATTCAGAGGGACCTCGACAGGCTGGAGGGCTGGGCTCGGGTGAACCTAATGAGGTTCAACACGGCAAAGTGCAAGGTTTTGCATTTGGGCCGGAAGAACCCCAGGCACCCGTACAGGCTGGGAGGAGTGGTCCTTGAGAGCAGCTCGGCAGAGAAGGACCTGGGGGTCCTGATGGACGAGAGACTGAACATGAGCCAGCAGTGCGCTCTGGCAGCTCGAAAGGCAAATGGGATCCTGGGCTCCATCAGGAGAGGGGTGGTCAGCAGGGACAGGGAGGTGATTGTCCCTCTCTACTCGGCTCTTGTGAGGCCCCATCTGGAGTACTGTGTCCAGGTGTGGAGCCCTCAGTACAAGAAAGACATTGAGATTTTGGAAAGGGTCCAGAGGAGGGCGACTAAGATGATCAGGGGGCTGGAGCACCTCCCCTATGAGGACAGGCTGAGGGAGTTGGGCTTGTTCAGCCTGGAGAAGAGAAGGCTGCGTGGTGACCTCATTGCAGCCTATCAATACCTGAAGGGAACCTACACCCACGAGGGGAGTAAACTCTTCAAAAGGGCTGACAACAGCAGGACTAGGGGAAATGGATCGAAGTTGAAGGAGGGAAGATTTAGGTTGAATGTTAGGGGGAAGTTCTATACAAGGAGAGTGGTTAGGCCCTGGAACGGGCTGCCCAGGGAGGTTGTGGATGCCCCGTCCTTGGATGTGTTTAAGGCCAGGTTGGACAGGGTCCTGGGCAACCTGATCTGAATGTGTGTGTTTGGTGGCCCTGCTAGGCAGGGGGGTTGGAACTCCATGATCCTTGAGGTCCCTTCCAACCCGGGTGATTCTGTGATTCTGTGATTCTGTGAGTGTCACCATAGGTAAGATTCTCCTGAAGTCTAGAAGCCAGTCTATTACTGATTTATTACTGTTACTGATCTAGAGTGTTTAGATTCAAAGGGAAAATAATCAAAGGGAAAAAAATCACAAAATGAAAGTTGAAAACAAATCAGATGAACTAGAAGTACCCAATTCCTAGTACCGACTCTAAAAGCAATAATTTTAATTTTCCCACTTCAAGAGGGAGGAAGTATTTTTTCAACCTTTAGCAAACAAACAAACAAAAAAACTAAAAAACAAACAAAAAATCCCCCAACAACTTGTTGAGTTCATCTCAAGGAGAAAAAGGCTCAGCATTCCTGAAGGTATTTAGTGAGAAGAGAGAGAAAGAAAGGCTAGCCATATGATATGACTGCAGTTATACAACAAAAGTTGGAAAAACTTTGGCTGTAACAAAAAGACAGACCAATCTAACAATGACATGTCCCCAAAAGCAAAAATTGTATTCAGGTTTATAATGCAAGGAAAAAAATATTTTCACATGTTAATTATGAACAACTATTCCTCCTGCATATGATAGCATTTCTTTGATGTATGATAAATTATCAGGGATTATACATATGTAGGTTATTTTTGCTAGTTGTACTACATGCAGTAATTTCTTATAAAATGCATATGCTAATGCAACATCTTTAAGTCTTTAAGCGGAGTATGATGAAACAGAAGTTCAGAATATCAACCTCAATTGCTGTAAATAGTTTCTGAAAAAAATATCTTGAATCATTGCTGACTTCTATTCAACTCTGCACTAATGAAATACTCTGTAAAATAATTTAAAAAGACTGATTGATCAAGATAGGTTTGATGCTCTTTATGGGATGAAGGATGTCCCTTCAAACACAGGGGGACTTCTTTTTCCCCTGTGTACACATTCACCTGTGGTAAAATAATTACATACAGATTAAAATAAAGGACAATATAACTGGAAAAACAGAAAATGAAAGACAACTAAAAACATCATAAAAAGTAACATAAAGCAAATCAGAAAAATTAAATAATAGATTCTACTAATCATACATAATAGCATAGAAGTTCATAGGATAAAACGTGGGAAGAAACACCACCTAAAGCTTACTTTTTCTATGGGAGAAGTGGTTGATGGAAAAACTAAGATTCTTATCTTGCATTTTGATGTTTCAATTTCATTACAGCTTTTTCAAAAAAAAAAAAAAAAAAAAAAAGCAAAATAAAAGATTACTGTAGACATCTGAAAAACACTTCTGAGGAAGAATTATAAGAATTGGTGAAAGATCTCAATGATCTGTAACACATATTGCTGTAAATTAGTCAGATAACAGAAATTAATCTTAATATAGAAATTAGTGAATTAATTGTTTTTATACTCACAGTATTTATTTCATGGAAGTAAAGATCTATAATAGTATACCAGAACCAAGCTTTTGGAGCAAAACTCAAAGTCAAAGATATGCTCGGTCTGCACTTAATAGCTTCGACCACTCCTGTTGCAACTGACACAGAAGAAATTGAAGGATAGGTTGTGAAAAAGAAAGTAAAAATAACTTAAACATAAAAACAAGAGAGAACATATTCTACTGAAATTAGCAGTACAAACCCAGTGTCTTTATTACTATCAGAAACTATTTAAGAAATTTGATATAGTCCCAGATTCTAAACTGATGAAAATTGGCATAGATGCATTTTACCTTCTAGCCCTTAGAAAGATGCATTTTAACATGTTTCCTGCCATCCAAAATTCCTGCCTGTTAACAATATAAGGTTCAAAAAGAACTCTGTTAAGAGAAATGAATATGGTCTATTTTCTCAAAATTTCACAGGCTTTCAGGAATTTTGAAAACTAGTCTTTCCCTAGGTTTCAGCTGAACTGAATCTGTTGCATAATGGGCTTTAAACTTTTATTCTTTTGGAATATTAGTTATGTCTACTTATGGACAAATGGAGATGTTTTATTGCAATAACAATACATGTGCCAATATCTTTAAAGGAAAAAAAAAAGTCATATCAGCTTGATATGATATATCATAGGTTGTTTTAACAAATATAGTCAGAACGAAACCTATAGAACTCAATTCATCAATGAAGTATCTCCTCTGAAATACAGCACAGAATCACAGAATGGCCAGGCCTGGAAGGGACCTCAAGGATCATGAAGCTCCAACCCCCCCTGCCACAGACAAGACCACCAACCTCCACATTTAATACCAGACCAGGCTGCCCAGTGCCCCATCCAACCTAGCCTTGAATACCTCCAGGGACGGGGCATCCACAACCTCTCTGGGCAGCCTGTTCCAGCACCTCACCACTCTCTCTGTAAAGAATTTCCCCCTGACATCCAGCCTAAATCTTCCCTCCTTCAACTTAAAACCATTTCCCCTTGTCCTGCTATTATCAACCCTTTCAAAGAATTGATTCCCCTCCTGTTTGTAGGCTCCCTTTAGGTACTGAAAGGCTGCAATGAGGTCACCCCACAGTCTTCTTTTCTCCAGGTTGAACAATCCCAGCTCCCTCAGCCTGTCCTCATAGGGGAGGTGCTCCAGTCCCCTGATCATCTTTGTGGCTCTCCTCTGGACCCTCTCCAACAGCTCCCTGTCTTTTTTGTACTGGAGGCTCCACACTTGGACACAGTACTCCAGATGGGGCCTCACAAGAGCAGAGTAGAGGTGGACAATCACCTCCCTGTCCCTGCTGGCCACCCCTCTTCTGATGGAGCCCAGGATACCATTTGCCTTCTGAGCTGCAAGGGCACACTGCTGGCTCATGTTAAGTTTTTCATCTGTAAAGACCCCCAGGTCCTTCTCCACAGGATTCTCTCAATAACTGCTCCTTCCAGTCTGTATGGATGCCTGGGATTCCTCCTGTCCAAGCACCTTGGACAGTACTGCAACATTATGAAACCATGCTTTCATCAGCAATGATGTGCCAATTAACAAAAGTAGCCAATCACATTTGTCATAAATATACAGTTTACTATTACATAGAGGTTTTTTTTTGTTTGGTTGTTTTTGTTTTTTTTTTAAGTAAATAATGCAGAAGTTAAGGTTTACTGATAATTCACTCCAAACCTTTGTATCTGACACTTCTTCCAAGAAAAGGTTTCAAAATGTGGATTTAGTGTTCTGTTGATCTGGTTTTGAAATGGAATAATTTAGTTTGAAATAGGCTTCCAAATCAGAAATATTGAGTTCTCATGAGCTCTCTCCAAATGCAAAAACCAGTAACTCATTTCTTTATATCTTTTGAAACTTTAGAATTGTTTAGGATGCATCAATATCTATCTCACAAATTCATTTTACACAACTTTTGTTCAAAATCATTTCTTTCTGGATTAATTCTTTTCTGTTTTAATACAGTGTTAAATTTTCCAAGACTTTAATGTAAAAGAAATAAGGATGATACTAAATGAACATTTGATAATATTTCCGTTGATTAATTCTTGGCTTGTACAGATTGAACTGTACAATTGTACAGATTGGAGAATGAGATGTTGTATGTATCTGAGGCCTTCACAAGGTAGGCACAATTTTGTTTCTTTACCAGTTAGCTGCAAGTCCGTCTCAACCAATCAGAAAGAAAGTGAGAATTCACCGTGTTACATTTCTGTGTGGTGTCATCACAGAGTCTGAGCCAGAAAGAAACACGGTGCTTTATTCCCGCAGCTGGAATGAAATCACAATGTTTATGGTAGTAGAAGCAACTCAAAAAGGATTATCTCTTTTATCTCTTTTTAGAAAGATTTTTTTTGCCTTTATTTGTTAAAATTAAAGGTATTTATAGTAACGTGTCTTTTGTTTTTGTTTGGTGTTGTGGTTTGTTGTTGTTGTTTTGTTTTTTTTTGCAATGCCTTCAGAGAAAGATATATCTTATTACCAGCCTAATGAAACTGCATTAATTTATACATCTAAAGATGTATACAATTTATTATTATTGTGTTGTGGGAGACAGAGCTTTTACTTACACCTGGAAGGGTATAAATTTGACTATGAAGAAAGTAACATATAACTGCTTAACAGAATTTTGGTTTAACTGTACACTTAATTCTTTAATTTCTTGGAAATGATCCAAGAAATCCAAGGATTTTATCATTATAGAATTCTTATCTAAAATTTAATATTGCAAATTGAAGAGCTTGTTAGAACATATGTTTTCCCACTTCAGTAGCTTTTTTCTGTCTGTTCCAACTTTCCACTCATTCCTAATATATTCTCTTCTGTCCCATGCTGTTGCCTAGTGAGGCATAATAAACTTAAATACTTAGGACTTTCTAGAGTATTACTGACAGGATATTGTTATGCATCTTTCTTGTAGCTGGGGGCTCTCATTCCAATTCTGTCTACACTCAAGAAATCTCATTTGGATCTAATTTGGTTGAAAATATCTCCAGCACAGCCCAGTGAGTATAATGAAGACACATGCTGGGCTGGTTGGGAAATGATATAATGTAAACAAATATGTTGTCTTCAAAATAGCTGTAATATCTACAAATCAACTTCCAAGTCACTCTGGTTTAAATTTTCTTGCTGTTGCTATTAGGGGAGTTTTATTTTCTGAAGCTTATTCAATATAATCAGTGTTGCCAAAAAAGATTTCAACAAATGGTTTTCATTACAAAAGTTTGAACGACAAGTAAGTAAATACTGTGAACAGCAGTAATAACACAAAAAAGATTATGCCCTCTGTTAGCCAAAACATTGATTTCTATTGTTCTCTTACACTGAATGAAACTGATTTTATTCTATATGGCTGGGAAAAAGCTGTAGATGCTATATGACATAAATAATCCTGTAAGTAAGGAAAAATGTACAACCTTCTCCTGCTGTGTTAGAATAGTATCATAGGACGCTTTGGGCAGGAAGTGACCTTCAGAGGTCTCCAATCCAAACCCTTTATCAGCAGGACCAGCTCTGGGGCAGACCAGGTGTCTCAGGTCTTGGTCTAGTCCAGGCTTGAAAGCCTCTGAGGACATGGACACCACAGCGTCTTGGGAAGACCTGATTCACTGCCTTGATGTCCTACTGGATAGATTTGAAAGCAGATCTGTTATCTCAAAGAAGGAGAAACGAGTCACAGGAACATCATGAAATTTGGCAAGAACAAAAGCTAAATCTTTGTCAGATCCCTGTAGGGAAAGAAGACACCCTGAAATGACACTGATAGAGGATTTAGGAACAGCAGAAAAGTCTATGGGAGCAGGTACAGAGGTATGAAATCATAGATTCATAGAATCATTAAGATTGGTGCCACATCCACATGGTTCTTGAGCACCTCCAGGGACAGTGACTGCACCATCTCCCTGGGCAGCCTGTGCCACTGGATCACTGCTCTTTTGGAGAAGAAATCTGTCCTAAAATCCAACCTGAGCCTCCCCTGGGCAGCACTGGACAGCCAATCCCCAGGCATCTTACATTTCCTGAGAGCTGAAGATGGGCTGAGGTCTGGCTGTGATGTCAGTATATAGGTGGAGTTCAGAATCAGGCCTGGTGATTGTAACCAAAGTCAGATGATGCCTAGCATGTCTCTGTGACCCTAATGAGTTCATAGTACTGAAGTCTCTTCTCTAAAAATTTTTCTTTTGAATTTCCTACTTCTTTAATCACAGAATTTTATTTTTCATTTTTGTTCAGAGCAATTATTTTTCTCATCAAATCAGGAAATTAGTTAACTTAAAATACCTTCTGTGTTAAGCATTTATACTGTTTATTTAAACTTTGTGTGTAACCAGTTTAGCAATCCAGATTACCTGTCTTCATAATGTCAATAACGGAAAGGAATACCATTACAGGGAAAAAAAAATAATCATAGAAGTAAGGAATAATTAGCATTTACGAGTTTTCTGTTTTTTCATACTGGAACACATATTACCAGTAATATCACTTCTTATAAAATATTATGGCAACTCAATCCTCCCCTTCCTTCCCACTTCCGCAAATGTGAAGACTGTAGGTATTTTCTACTTCATTTAAATCAAGTCAGTCATCTTCAGGCAAAATGAACTATCTCTCAAAATGCTTATCAAAGTGTTCTGGCACTTTTATTTTTTCCTTTCTTGGTGGATGGGAAAGAAAAGAAGTGTGACAAAGCTGAGTTTAATTTGTTAAGCAGATCAAGCAGGCTATGTCATAGACATTTTCTGTCATGGACTTGGTCATACTCACCATCACATACCTGCCACCTGCTGAGATCTGCTTTGTTTCCACCTCTGCTATGATACAAAGAATCTGATTCCCCACAGTGTCAATGAGTTGGTACTGGTGCTTATCTGTCCACCTCTGCCTCTGCTTTCTGCCACTGTTTACATAGTGTGATGCATTCATGTAAGGATGGTTTCCAGTAAAGATAGATGGATTATGAGATTTAGAAAAAAAAAAGAAAAAAGTATCATGCTATCTAAACTCTTGACTCCTATGTCAATACACTTTAATTTAGTAGGAAAATGTACACAGGAAATCAGTAGAGAAATATCAGAGTGTAATTTATGTTTCACTTACATAAACCAACACTAAGATCCATTTGTCACCTGTTTCAAGGTGCATGTGTGAGATTAGCATTTCTCTTCCAGAACTCTTCCAGAATATTTCTAGCACTGTCAACTGCAATAATTATAAAACTTAATATTTTTGTTGTTCTTAAGATACATGCTGTATTTCCTTGAATCATGTCTGAAAATTATATTTACTCAGCAAATACATTTGGAATTTTCTAGAAAAAAAATAATTTCATTCTACCTCCAGTGCATATTACTTAACATGTTACTTAACAGTTACATGCTCTTGTCATAAAGATCATGAAGATCACTTGAAATGCTGCACCTCTGTAACATCAGACCTTTCCAAGGAGACTGCTATTGTAATTGGAGATACTGCAATCCTATCAAATAGACAACAAAAACTATTTGTGACTTATGAAAAACTATGTTTTTTTTTTTTAATTATTATATTTAATTTGTCTCAGGAAAAAGCAAGTCTGAGTTCACAGTCTGAGACTAACATTCAAAGGAGTATGACTATAAGGAGACTAAGAAAATGACATTTTCAGTGTTTTTCTAGAGGTGTTCCCTTGAACAGATAAAATGATAGAGCACTGGCAGTCACCCCTAAAAGCCAATTAAATCCATTGAGCATAAGAACTGAAATAAGACCATAGAAGCAAGGAAGATTACTCAATAGACCGTTTGAGACCTAAGCATGTAGATAATGACTAGTAATGGCAGGTGAACTGTGGTGAAAAAACACAAACTCATCCTTAAGCTTTCATCCAAATCTTAAAACCTTTAGTCAATTCAGAAACACTGCTTTGTGAAGTCACAAAAATTAAACTGTTTTTAACTGACTCACTTGTTTGTGTGCATGCATGTAAAGATAGAGGAATCTGAAATGAAGGCATGCGTTGGAGGAAATTCCATGCTTTTACATTTATATGCCTCTCAATACCTTAATCTGTTTTAGTTGGAAAAGAATTAAATTCATTTTCCCCACTTTGAGTCTGCTTTGTCTGTGATAGTAACTGGTAAGAAATGTTCCCTTATTTTCATCAAACTACAAGATTTATTATTCCTCTTTTTTCCAATTCACCTTCGCTCTTCTTGCTGAATTGGGGAAATGAGTAAGTGACTGAGTGACCATCTATTAGCCAAAGTCATCACAATTAGAATTTGTTCTTCTGGAATAAGAAACTTGTTAATTAGCGTGATAAGAATTCATAGCATGAAAACAGAGTGGCTATTAGATATATCAGTAAGTGTGGAATCCTTTAAATAATGTGAACAGTATGATTATTCCTAGTGCAGTTGTCCTATTTTCCTGTCATATATCTACCTTTCATAGGCAGCTAAAAGATCTCTGTGGTCTACTTTATGCTTTTTTCCTCCAACTTCAACCTTGCTGGCTCTACCTACTGCCTAGTTGTTTTTTCTTATTCATTGGATCCACCACTAACATCTACAGGCTTTAGAGGATGTTTGCTTAGAATATTATAATTCAATAAACCTCAGGAATAGTTGACAGAATCTTGCTGTGGTTTAGCCATGGATGTATTTGTTGCAGATATGTAACTACACACAGATTTCATGGAAATGATCCTCCTGGAAGTGCATGAGAAATAAAAGCAGGTACATAACACTATCAAAGACATAGTTTCTTAACTTTATCAGACTTTTCTTTATCATACTTTGAATAATCTTCTGAAATGTAATGTATGAGTTTAAGTGATTCTGAGGATCCACAATAAGATGAAAATATGTTTTATTCATTCAGGAAAGTAAAAAGTGATTATGCATACTCTAGTATTCTGAGTTTGTTTTGTTTTGTTTTAATGTTGATAGCTTTTTGTAGCATAAAAATTGGTTTGTTTCAGTTTAATCTGTCATACATCTACCTATTAATATTTAACTACATTTAAGTAGTATTATTAACTTTGCGTGTAATATTATGCTTATGCAAAGATTCTGAATATATATTGACATATTCTAAATATCTTACTTGTACATCTGCCATTATCTTAATTTGGATAATTAAATATTTCAACATACCAAACTGAAGAAACAGGTAAAGAATTGAAACATTATTGCAGACAACAATAATCACAGAACAGAAGAAAAAATTTTGTAAAAATATTTACATACTTAGTAACCTTTTTGTTCACTTGCAATCTGAAGAGATTACTTTAGTAGTTTAAATCTTCCACAAGTTTTCTTTATTCAAAATGTGAAGAAAGTATAATAAATACAAAACATCAGTAATTGAAGTGACTTTACATCTGTAAAGTATTAACGAGGAATTCATGTCGGATATTGTTATTTGTTAGGTACAGACAAGTGGAGACACATACAGAAAACACCCTGTAAGTATTAGTAAGAAATAAAGGTAAAGAAGAATGTCCAAGCTGGAGAGGAAGTGAAAAGAAATAGACTATCAGTGATTAAGTCATTGTAGGTAAGATAGTATGCTACTGCCTGAAACACACTTTTTAATATACAAAAAACAGCATTAACTGTTACTTCTGCACATTTTCTAATTGCTCTGAGTGATTTTTGATCTACAATACAGTTTCTGAAAGAGTAAGAAGAAACAATGGAGATGAATCACACCAGTGCAATCTGTTGACAAAGAAAAAAAAAAAAAAAAAAAAAAAAAAAAAAAAAAAAAAAAAAGGCAAAAAGCTGTGAACTCAAGCATGAGATTTTGTGCAGCATGGTACAATTAAGTCTATAGGGATCAGGCTGATGCTTTTGGGGTTGAGCTTCTCATGTCTAATGAAGAGCCTTAACACCAGAGCAGATGAGTAGAGGATTTGCATACTTAGCTCTCCAAGACTTCTTGAAAAGTGGTTATACTCTAGAGGAAGCTTATTTCCAGTTCCATTACCCACAGAAATTCCAAGAAGAAATTAAAAAGAAATCATAGGATAAATACTGTAGATGACATTTGCAATTTAAAAACATGCCATTTAAATCCACTAAAATTCAAAATGGCTGGGAGCATCTTGTATTATCTACTGTGCTAGGAAAAAAACGTGCTATTGGCAGTGTTTAAATTAATAAATAATCCAGAAAATAATAGCTAGTCTAAATGTTTAATGTATTTCAAGGATATATTATTGTCAATTCAAGACTAAATGTTCAGACTTTGATAAATGCCTCTGATAGTAGTTTAAATGGCATGATAAATAATAATAATTATAATAAAAAGATGCTACAAGACTAGTTCAAATCAAACTGCGTAGATGGCACTGAATACTCAGGACAACATATAAAAATTATTTTAGAGCCTGGTGGGTACTAAGGTGGGAGATTTGAGTTCTACTCAAGTTCTACTTGAGTTCTACAGTATTTGCAATGAATAATGAAATATTTTCACTACAAAAAAAAGAAAAAAGAAAAAAAAAGAAAAAAGACACTGAAAATGCAAAGGAACGAATATTTCCAGAATAAGTTGTTATGTGAGATACCAGTATTCAAAACTGTGCACTAGAGCAAAGGGTGGTGGCATTGCTTCTGAGCTGCATTCCTCACAGTTTTCTCTTGAACTTATCATGATATAATCACATAACACTGAATCTTTTTCTCCTCACTTTTAACTTAATAGTTAAAATGATAATAATAATCAGGGCAATGAATAGTTATTTCATGCAAATTCAATTAGAAAAGCTGAAATCTTCTCCCATCCATTCAAGCCCTGAGCAACTGAACAGCATTTTACAAATGTACTAAACCAGCTAGGAATTCTAGATGTAGCTCAGACAGAAAGAGAATAAATTTCTGCATCAACATTGTTTTTAACATTCAAATAAAGGTCCTTTATACTTCCCTAGTATATACTCAAATTAAAAAATATCAAGCAAGGAAGAAGCAAATGCATGCACATACATTTCAGTATAACAGTTCAACATCAGATTTTTGAAGAATTTGGTTTCATGTACAGTCTGTACATTACCAGACTAGAATAGAAATCAATCACCTTCAGACCATTCAGTAGAAATGTGAAAAAGTCTTTTACAAAGAAGCACAGTGCTTGCTTGAAGCTAGAAGTTGTCATCTGAGAAGGAAGGGGTTACTCAGTTTGTAAAATGAGATTAGATAAGCAAATTGCAGGTTTTTCAGCTCTGTGGAAGATAGGTTTACACACCAGTTCAATGAAGAACCAAACTGTTACTACCAACAAATAACCTGTAAATAAAACATTTTTGATAATCCACTCTTTTTTTTCAAATAGGAATGACAAATACCAGCCATTAAGCATTTTTTCTTTCAACTGGGTGTAAAACTAATATAAAGTGATCCATATATTAGGAAAATAACGTCTTTAGATGTAAAACCCTGAAATTATTTTTATCAATGCTGTCAACACTGAAAAAATGAGTATTATAAACAAATACATTAAAAATGAACAAACAAACAAACAAACAAAAAAACCCCATGCTCTTGAGTGGCACCAAAGCGAGTAGTTACTAAATAATGAGTATGTGTTAGTATTCTTCTCAGACTCTAGATAGCTTGGTAAAGTAAAAGACAACTGGAAAATAAAGTATACATAACTGCCTAAACAACTTTCAAAATTTGTTTAATGTATAATCTTAAAATCTTTTAAGACACTACCAATAGTTCTATAGGTAGCTGAAATACAGGGATGTATAAGAAATGCAGTCTTACTTTAATGGGAAAGTGTTATTAGGGTAGCAAACTTTTATATATGTCATGATGAGCTAGTAAAAGATTTAGCTCTCAGCACACTGGGTAGTGCACCATTTCCACAATGCACAGGAAGCTAGGATTTGAGATATCACATTCCTTTTTACTTAGAAAATCTCACACAGCTGCCTATATGTTTATATGTTTTACAAAAATTGAAGGAAATAAAGGAAGGAAAGAAGAAAAGAAAGGAGGAGAAAGAAAAATCTGGAAAAAGAAAACATGGTCCAGAATATTTAATAATTTCCTGCCTAAATGTTTCTTTTGGAATGGTTTTCATCTTGTCTGGTTGTCTAAAAGGCAACTCCCTTTAAGTACATGGGATCAAGGACAAAAACAGTAATCCTTTGAAACAGTATAGTGAAATGGGGAAAGACTGCATGATGCACAAGGAGAAACTGGGAGAAAAAAAAGGAGGCATGGGGGAATCCAATGTTATCTCCAAAAATCTTACAGTTAGTTATAGGCAAGACAAAATAAGACAGTTCTTGGATATGCACACCAAAAGTGCAGGAGGCAATGGCTGCAGTAAGGTGAACTGGGATTAGATATAATAGAAAAAATTCTAGAGAGATTGGTCATACCCTGCAACTGCACAGAGGCTGTTGTACCTCCATCCTTCAAAACTTTCAAAATCTGACTGACATAAAGCTCTTAGCAGCCCCGGTGTGTCTATTATCTCTAATTTGAATAGTACTATTACCAAGATAACCTTCAAAGCAACCTACATTATTTCATGGGTCTATTATTTTTGCACTGATATGGAACATTTAAAACCTCCATATTAATAGGAAACTTCAGTTTTTGAGTTTCTCTAAGTGATTCTTTGTTTATCCTGCATTTCCATGGCCCTACTGCAGCTCTAGTAAATTAAGAAAAAATTATATGAAATGGTTTTCAAAATTACTGATTTTTAAGCATGCATTCTTCTACCAACATAGATTTTTCACAAAGTGCCTCGAGTTAGTAACTGAAGATATGAAGCATTTATTTTGCTGGTTTATTTCTACTCTTTACATATGTTTTACAAATACTTATTTCCACAGGTAGGAGAACAATCTGCATCTTTTTTTTTTTTTTTTTTTTTTTTTTTATGTATGGAAGAGTTTAAAGATACACCTTTGGTTTATTTGAACTTCCATGTCAGAAGCCTTTGTGTCAGACTGCCCCTCTGTTGCCAGGGGCAACGTGGAAACAAAAAGTAATGGAATATGGTGGGAAAGTTCCATCTCTATTGCCATCCCACCAAAATCAGCCTCTGAACATTGTGAACTAATGTAAATAAGTGGAAGGCAGCAGTCCTCGTACATCCAGTTGACCGTGTGTATAAACTGATCACATAAAGTGAGTGAGCACAAAATTGGGCATATAGAGTGTCAGGCCTATGAAAATACCATCTGAAACTTAACAATTCAAATTATGTATTAATTTTCCCCAAAACTCTTGATCAAACATCATAGATTTGTTACTGCATACTTTTTACAGTTCTTGCAGTGCAATGTGTGTCTTACCTGGGCCTTATACTTTCTATAGATCTTCTATCTAATGGTATTGCCCTAATAATAGTAACCAGAATAAGTATCTCTTTTACAGACATAAAGGGAAATAGATGAATATCATCCTTTCTTACTGTTCTTGAGCAAAAGAGATGTTACATGTATCACATCTTCTGTAAAGCAATTTTTTTAAAATACAATATTTTTCTTTCTCTTATATTTTTTAATTGAACATTAAGACTACAGCACAACCAAAACCCCTTTCTCCCCCCCAAAATAACACTCCAGTTTTAAAATCTTGGAAAATGTGTGCATTCTGACATTAGCACTATTAAAAATTCCACTTAAATGAGGTAACTTAGTGAATGACATAGTGGAACCATACAAGTAGCAGCAGCTTTTGGGAGGTTTCAGTGGAAAAAAAAGTGGAGGTCGAACTCACAAAATTTTTCTAGTGTTACACAAGGAGCCTTCTCAGTAGGTGAAAAGTATTTCCAAAGAGGATGCACTATCAAATTGAAGGACGTGTACTGATTTCTTCAGAACTTACGTTTGAATCATAATCATAGAATGGCATGGGTTGGAATGGATCACAAAGATCCAAGTTCCAACCCTACTGCTATAGGCAGAGCTGCCAGGCGGTAGATCAGGCTGCCTAGGGCTCTACCCAGCCTGGCCTTAAATCCCTCAGTGAATCCACAACCTCTCTGTGCAGTTTCAGTGTCTCACCACCCTCTCAGTGAAAAATTTCCCTGACATACGATCTGAAAAACAGACATTTCCCTTTGTCCTATCACTATCTACCTATGTAAAAAGTTTTTATCCTTTCTGTTTATATAAACTCCCTCCAAGAACTGGAAGGCCATGGTGAGGTCCCTCCAGAGTCTTCCTGAGACTGAACAAGCCCAGCTCCTTCAAATTTTCATCACAGGAAAGGTACTTCGGCCCTATTAATCTTTGTGACCCTTCTCCAAATGCTCCACATCTTCCCTGTGCTAGAGCCCTCAAACTTGGATGCCTCATGAGGGCAGAGAAAATGAGAACAATCACCTTCCTCACCCTGCTGGCCACCTCTCTTCTAATGCAGCCTGGGATACAGTTGACCTGGGCTGCAAGAATACCATGTTGACTCATGTTGAGCTTTTTGTCCACTGAGAACCTCAAGTCCTTCTCAGTAGGGCTGCTCTCAAGGAGTTCTTTCCCAGTCTGAACTTGTACCTGGGATTGCCTCAAACCAAGTGCAACACGTTTCACACAGACTAATTGAACCCACTCTTTAAACTTGTCCAAATCCCTTCTGTTGTAGCAACTGCACCACTCATCTTGGTGTTGTCTATGGATGGTGTTACTAAGGATACATTCAATCCCACTTTCTAGGTCATTGATAAAGAATACTGGTCCCAAGATGGATCCCCAGAGGATATCACTCATCACCAGCCTCCTCCTGGACATAGATCTGTCAACTACTACACTTTGGTTGAGACCATCTGACCAATTATTTATCCATCAAACAGTCCACCATTCTAATCCACATCTCTCCACTTAGAGATAATGATGTGTTGTGGGACCATATCAAAAGCATTGTGCAAGTCCGGGTAAACTAACTACATTAGCTGTTCTTCCTTTGTCCACTGATGCTCTCACTCCATAGTAGAAGGCTACCAGATCGATAAAGAATGATATGCCACTGGTGAAGCCATACTTGCTGTCTTGTATCGTCTCCTCATCTTGCATGTGCCTAATGTAGCTTACAGGAGGATCTGTTCCATGATCTTCCCAGGCACAGAAATGAATCTCATTGGCACGTAGTCTCCTGGGCCTTCCTTTCTACTTTAATTAAAAATGAGAGTGGTGTGAGAGTGTGAGAGTGGTCCCTTTTTCCACTCAGAGAACTTCTAGTTTTGTTTAATAACTTTATCATTGTCTCGCTGAGAAAATGATTTTTAAATCTGCAGATGACACCAAAGTTGGAATGCTAGGAATATGTACACAGAGTTTAATAAAATCTTGGCAAATTGGTGTAATAAAAATATCATTCAGTACAGAAAATACATCACTTTCACTCAGGCTTGTATAAACTGAATAAAGATCAGGCCTGATAATTGAACTATACTGATGTCAGTCTTTTAGAGAATGAGCTATGGGTTATGGTGGATCACAAGAACAACGTGAGCACACCAGTATCGTGCTGTTATGAAAAATGCAGATATTAATACAGACAAATGATCTTTCTGTACTGCTCTGGTCTGACAATGCCTCAACTGAGTATGTCACCAGTTTTTGGCAGCAATTCAAGAACCTTCTTATACTACTGGAGAGACTCCAGAGAGGTCTAGAGAGTCTGATCAACAGGAAAGATTGAATGAAATTGGGCTGTTCAAATAAAAGATGAAAAGACCAATTTGTGATACGACAGCAGTGTCATATCAGTGCTGAACAAGTGAACAGTTTTCTGCCTGAAGAGGACAAAAAGCAGTGGGCTAAATTATAGCAATCAGAAACAAATCTGCATTTTAGGAATAATATCTAATGGCTAGTGAAATATTATAATAGATTATCTGGGGTACATAGTGAAGCCTCATTGCTGAGTGTTTTTAAGAAAAATTTAGACAGCCACATGTCCTGCCAGACAGGACAAGTGAGATTCTTGAAAATTTGTGTTTGATCTCTTTGGTCTCAGGACAGTGAAATTCAGCCAGTCTTTCACTCTACGCAGTGAAAAAAGGTGAAAGGACTTTCAGAGGATGGGAGCACTCAAAATAACATTAAAGACAAATGTGCTTGATGAAAAAAGAAACACCTATTTCATAACCCACACACCTATGCTCATCATTAACTCTCGTTGCTACTACAGTAGGAGTTTCTTTGCTTCTAATGTGAGTATACCAGCAGCTCTAATTCTTCACTTTTTCACCAACCTTCCTACATTTTTTTTATGAATACTGAAATACTATGCCATCTAAGTGTAGAGAAGTTTTTAGGGGAAGAGGAAAGACAGAAACTTTTTTCCTCCTTTAATCATGGGTTTAATCATGGTTGTAACAGAGAGTGTAAAATGACAGATTCAGGTTGGCTCAACAAATAAACTTCAACTATCAGAATAAAAGACTCAACCTGCAAAAAAAGCTGATTTGTTCATGTTTTTGCATATCAATGGGGAATTTCAGAAATGTAATAAATAATTTTCTGGTCTGTACTAGAGAGATGTTAATTCTTCTCAAGAAAATATTGACAGTCTTGGGATAAGAAAAAAAGTTATATGTAGTATTGCCTGTTACTAAAAAAAATCTTTTTTTTTTTTTTTTTTCTTTTTTTAACATAACTGTGTTCAATTCCATGAAGACACAGATCTTCAATAAACACAGGATACTACAGGGTCTGTGGATACAGTTGTTGGAAAAGATCACCATTAACTGAAGATTATTGTTTGATTAAATAGACTGTCTGATGATAAGGCTTGCAATAGATAAACACAGCCAAGAATTTAATCAACAAACTGTATCATCTTTGCATCTATTTCACATTCTGTCTACTCAGAGAACGAACAGATGCAGACTCAGTAGGAGTCAGAAAAGAAAGGAATCAATAGGGAAATACTCTATTAAGAAGAAGTTTCTGAATTTATAATCCAACCTTGACCTAAATATGGTTAGATTCTCTGTCTGTTAGTTCTCTTGAACTGATGAAATCTGAAATCCATTTTCTCTCACTCTAATAAAGTTCCTCTGCTGGTACTATTAGTCTAAATTAAATGCTGAAAGAAATTCATTTTTAATTCCTTCTGACATATGCTAGCACAGTTGTTGCTCTAAATAACTACCTCTGTCTGGGGTTTATCTTAGTATTTAGCCTACAGTTGGTTTATAAGGATTTGTTCCCCAAAATGAATAAATAAAGCACTCAGTTTCAATCCATCTAGGACACAAAATTGTCACTTGAAGAGTCCTTTGTGAGGCAATTCTTTAGACACATGTAGTTGACAGAACTATCCTTTACTTTGTTGTTCAAGGATGTGTATAGACTTGCACCAGAGATAGTTCAGATTACTTTCACAGAAGCAAGTGTACCAGTTACTGCTGATTCGCAAATATGCTATGAAAAATAGCTGTCTACACAAACTTTCACCACTGCCTGCTCTCCTGGAAACTGCATCACAGATAAAAGGAATGGCAAATGTCTCTTTCACTCCGAACAGTGCAGACAGGATCCATTCCTGTTCTCTCCCCATCTCCATTCCCCTTTTTTCCACCCCAGACTTCGGTTTTAGCTTTGCAGCTCACTACTGAGTAGTTATGAATTAAATTTATGGGACTGATTAAAAGCAGATAGTTACAGAATTATCCTGCCAGTAAGGGCTTGTCAGAAAAAAAAAAATGAAAATCAGAAAAAGATCTTGCCTCGAAATGAACAAAACATTTTGTTTCAGCGGTGTGTTTAGTTAAATAATAGAGAAGGCTTGGAAGTAACGGTCAGGTGAAATCTTAAGGAATAAAGAAAAATCATTTTAAAAGTCATTTGAAATTTTTTCTCTGAACATTGCAGAATTGTCAACAATACCGAAAGAAAAAATCCCTGAACACTTTAACTATTATTTCCCTCTTTAACAAGTTTATCAGATTAATGTTGCATAAGAATCAGTGTAATTCAGGAAGAAGGACTTTAGAAATAGCTTCAAAGACATGGCATCTTCCTCTTACTTAAAATATAGACATTATTCGTTCTAAATTATCATCTTACCTGTGGAAAAAAGTATCTGCATAGCATTTAGGCACATGCTAATGTCCAATTCTTAGGGATTTATGTAGGAAAATAGACATATAAAAATAGTGAAGGCAATATTCACCAGTAAAAACACAGCACTACCCTATAAATATGTGTGCATATGTGCATCTATAAAAATATAAATTCATACGTATGCATAAATACAGGTATGTAAATGAGCATACTTTAATTCATAAAATACTTGTGCACTGAAGCACATAAAGCTTCTTTTAGAAGCTTGTATGTGTAATGACTTTATCTGGAATAATGAATTGTATAACTGCACACTTCATAACTTACAGCATAGGAGGCATAGTAATCTAAATATGTCAGATAGCTTTGACCTGACTAAAACAGCAGAACCTTGTTAAATACTGTGCACTGGTCCTGTAAGGTTTTTTTTGTTGTGGTGGTTGTTATTTTGATTTTTTAATTATTATTGTATTTTATGGGGCCAGAGAAATTATGTCCTCAGCAGCCAATCGTATGTGGTGAATGCACTTCTTGACTATTTCTCATGGCAGCATAGAGAAGACTTGAACTCTTACTGTCTGTCATTTGTTCATAGAGAACTTATATTTCTGATTGATTGGAAGTAAAATTAGGGGAGCACTTTCTTTAAAGAAGTTTCAACTTCCTCAGAAAAGATGTAACTGCAGTAACATTTTATTCACATAGAATTTGTATGTTAAAACCACAATTCCTCAATGGCAAGATATCTAGGTATCTTCCAAGATCAAGTTAACCTGAGTCAACCCATCTTAATCAAGGAATCCTCAGAAGGTGACTCACCCAGCATGGGCTTTATCAGGAAAAACTGATAATTAATATGTGGACTAGAAACCAAAGAATTTAAGATGTATAAAATGCATTAGATTAATTTTACCCTTAGCTGTCAATACTGCCCTGTGTCTCCAGTACTGGAGTTTTCAGATAAAGAGAAATCCACTGAGTCTTTATAACAAACCACTTAGAATGCTTGTCTGCACTTCTCCCTCGGGGAAGAAATATGTTCTAGAGCATGCAAATTATTGCATGTGTTTGATAAGTAGTCCACACATTTGCTCAATTGCAAATGTTCCACTTTTTTTTTTTTTTTTCTTTTACCACTTGTTATTTTTTCTATCCACTTTCATTTTTGCTTTATGTTCAGAATAAAAAATTTTGCTACAAGTAAAAATGGTTTCTTGTAAAGGTAATTTGCTAATATTTTATTATATACAGATCAACTTATCTTCATTCATGTTTTCCAGTTTAATTTTAAATATATTAACTATTAAATTTTCATATTATAAATGCTCAAAACTGTAAATTAGTTCTTTTTTATTTAAAAAAATGCAAATATACACATCATTTATTCTAAATAACTCATCTTTTATCATTCTGTTCAGTAAAAAAAACGCAGTTAAGTTTTTCATGTTTTAGATGACCTGTCTCTTTCTGCTAAGTGATCCATAAAATACATAAAGAAATGGAAATGCTGGTGTTCTTAAGATGCTCAAATATTATGTTTTAATTTCTTCAGCAACTTTGGTATAATAGAAATGAAAGATTTTATAGTTACTGAAATCTATGTTTATTGGGTCTGTTTTTTTGGAGGGGGATTGCTTATGAGTAAGTAAATGCATGGAACAAAATTTGTAAAATATTGTGAATAATTTATAACGAAAAGTAAGGTAAAAAAATATTGCATGCACATCAATAAAAAATATTTAAAAATCCACTCAAATAGCTGAAAATACCACCAATTCCATAATAACCAAGAGCTTTATGATGATATGCATGATACGGCACTTTCCAAGTGAGCTCAATAGGAATAATATTCCAACGTTTAGAAAAAAAGTACTGCCATAGAAATTTTCTCCTTTCAGAATGAAGTGTTCCAAACATATTATTTATATAGCTGTTTCAGGGAGTTCAAAGAACATACCCATTTTTTAATTTATTCTTCTCTTAACAATAGTGATATTAAGTTGAGCTAAATTCCATTTTAATTTTCTGTCTCTTCTTGTTTTCAACCTCTCCCACACTGTAGGTCCCCTGATGATGGAAATATAATTATTTTTTTTACGAAGATGAATGAATTTAAAATCTTAATTTTGTTTAATTTTATTTTAGAAATAATAATGAACTTTAAATTCTTGTCTGCGTGTGGTACACCACTTAAGGTTTTCTCTAAAAGAGGAGAAATCATGCAGTTAAAATGAACACAACTGTGATCTATTTTTCTACATTATACCTTCTTTTCCTTTAAGAGACATCCCAAAAGAAAATCATTTGAGGTACATAGGGGCATATTAACTTGCTGACTCAAGATTTCAATATTACTAGGTTGCACTCATAGAGTATTTGACCTATTGATGCACTGAAGTACATGTTCAGATTAAACAAATGTCTGAATCTAATCAATAGTTAGAAATTTTCTGCTACATCAGGTTTGATGATGACTTTTCAGGCTGTACTATACCCTTCTGGCAGGTTAAATAAGTATATTCATAGATCTTGTGTCTTTGACAAACTAATCATTGGAAGGTGAGATGTACATCTTCTGCACCCAGGCTGCCTGTTACCTTCAGACACTGGAGGAAAAAACCTTCATATTTAATGCCTGACTACTTCTGTCAAAGCTGCCAAAAACAGTTAGATTAAATGGTTTAGAGAGTAATGCTCAAACTTATAATAAATAATTTTCATCACAGATGCCAGAAAGGATTTTTTTTAATTATCTTGGTTATTTTTAATAGTATATTTTAATTTAATTGGTATTAAACACATATTCAGCTAATGTGTTGCTCACAAAATTCTGAAGACAAAATAAAGAGTTGAGCGAATCACTTTCAACATCTAGTCAATGTCAAAACAGTTGGTGGTGGTATATTACACCATTCATTGAGCTTGCTGTCATCTTGGATAAGCTGGAAATTAATGTCTGAGGTTCAAAAAAGATTGCAAATGCAGACAATGATCAGATAAAGTGGACAGATGTTTGCTAAATTATTTTAGAATTATAACCCTTCAATGATTATGCAACCTATTCTCATTAATAGGGAACAGAATGCAAAATAAGTATTAAGAAAGCTACTCAGCCCTAAGCCCTAACTAAACAATTTAGAATGGTAAGTTCATTGAGACTTGACACCCTTATGTAAAGAATTCTACTTCTTGAATTCTACACATAAGAAGTTGTGACAGATTCAAAAGTATTTCATCTCTTTCATTTAGTCTTGAACCAGAATCACATACAGAGACTTTCCGGATGGTATCCTGACAATTTTATCAGCAGCAATATCTATATCAGACAGTGCAGCTCACAGGGTTGAACTCTAGAATTTTCTGTACAGGACTGTTTTAGACTTTATTGCACAACAGCTCCAGCACTGCTAAACTGAGTACAAAGAAACATATCTATGCCACTGACTGCCCTGGCAAAAACTTTTCAGCAAGACTTTCAGCTGAGAATAAATCATACTGCTTCTACAACCAGTTCTGGATTGATATCAGCTTACAGAAAATAAATAAATATATTAATCAAATTCTGTAAGAGGAGAGGCTGTGTTTATGACAGTTTATGACAAGTGTTCACTTACCTTACATATATTTTGAATGATTTCACCAATAGCAATGAAGAGGTAACTTCATATTCCAAATGGTCTTACCGGGATTATACAAAGAGACCAGACCTTGGATAGGCTCAGACCCTTTGCCATTTTATTTATACCTACAGTTCTTGTGCTCACTGCCTTACTGTGGGATCTAAGGCTAGAATACTGTACAGAATGAATAAGTTTTGTAGTCAAGCCAGAAGCACCCCTACATTGTTGTTTGAGTGATGCTGATGAAAATCCATTAAGAATATGTCAAATATGCATGGCATGTATATTACAAGAACATGTCGATTGTTCTAAATAATCTCCTGGAAGAATGACAGAATTTGCTTCCCTATGTATTCCCTCTGGAATACTTCAAGGTCATGCTCAACAGATTACTGCTTATTTACCATTTTAACAGAGGGTCAAAATAGGTGCTTCTTGGAAATCAACTGTTTGCATTATTCAGTAATGCAGTTCACATCTGCAAATCATGACACTATGTTAAGGGATAAAAGCAATTTACTTAGTTCATGAAATAAATCTCTGACACAATAAAAGCACTAACTCTTTGGAATGTAATGCTTGACAAATGAAATCTTCAAGAAGTCTTTTATTTTCTTTCTCTGTATTCCAGGAGATTATAAAGTCAAAAATTACCGACATAAAGATTCTGCTTTTAGTGATTAAGGTTACTAGACTGGGAAAACCTATTCTTTGAGTCTTGAAGTTGTCCAGAAAATCAGATCACATTATAAAAATAGAAAATTGAAGGCACACCTGATGGATTGTATCAAGAATGCACTGATGGGAGAGTCGTTCCCAACTAGTAAGCTTAAAGAAAATATTACAATGTGTATCGGTTTCCAGCTATATAGACGTTCTTAACTTTAAATTATATATTCATCTGTACGTGTGTTTTCAATTAAATGGTACGTTGCTCTAGGTACTTTTCCTGGGTGGTCTTGAAAGGCCAGAATTTTTATTAATTAGGAATAGTCTGAAAAGATTACTCTTGAAAATAATTTATGAATATAAATTAAAAAAATATTCAATGATATTACAAGTTTTTGCTCAATTTAAAAAAAAAATCTTAACTATTTCGCAGATGATTTAATTGAAGGGATCCATGAATGCAAAGATTAATTGTGACAGTATAATGTTGGCTGATAGTTCCTTTCTACCTCTTGTTTTCATCCCAGCCCCTGGGATGAAAGAACCATGTGAATACTGTAACAAAGTATTGAAAATAAGTTAATTAATCCTACTGAAATTCAGATTTATTAGCATGAGAACACAGCCAGTGCCATACACTTTTTGGCTCAGAAAGCAAGCAGAAAAAGTCTTGATTAACCCATAACTTAGAATTTAAATGTATTCCACTTATGTAAAAGCAAGATTTGTGAAGGACTGGTAACATGAGGTATCTGTTAAACTGAGACCCTGAAAGTGCCTCTGTTATCCTCTTATGAGAATCCAGTATGTCTCTTGATTAACAGGAGGGTAACAAGTGGTTACCAGACTCTACTTGCAGTGCTTGCAGAATGTAGCTGCTCATGCTCAGGGTTGATTGTGCCACACTTGGGTTTCTATGCAAAAGAATACAGTAGATTTGTTGAAAATCAAGGCTGATGTGTAATGACATTTTTTTAACATTAACAATTTGGAGTCCTGGTATACAACAGGGTGACCATGAGCCAGAACTGTACTCTTAAGGCCAAGAAAGCCAACAGTTTTCTGCGGTGAACTGAAACATGTGGCCAGCCAGTGGGGAAATGGAGGTTATCTTCCCTATCTACTCTGCCCTAGTGAGGCCACATTTGGAGTCCTGCACCCAGCCCTTAATGTGAACATCATCAAGTCCAATATCCTGCCAGTATCCTGCAAGGGAGCAGGACTGGGACCAGGATAGTGATCAGGACAAACCAAAAGCCCTGTGACTGCCTGGCAAATCTGCAGTGTTGGAGGGACCAAGGTTCCTACCTGTGCACCCTGCTGTAGGGAGCCTGCTTTGGCAGGGGAGCTGGACTCAATGTTCTCTAAAGGTCCTTTCCAACCCCTACAACTGTATGATTCTGTGATTCTATAATCATTTGGGTGAGGATGAGGCTGGTGAAGTGGATGGCCAGGAACACACCCATATGCAATGGGAGATATGGGCAGCTGCAAACTGACATACGATGTAGTTTACCTTACTACTGCCTGAAAGTCCTGACTGATGTCTGAAAACTGAACTCTCTAGCCTCAGGTGTCTCAGAAACTGAAGAAAAGCATGGGAACAAGAAGATTCTCATACAGACAAAAGTACAAAACAACTTTATCCGTTTGACTCAGCAAGGCAAAGGCAAAATGAAGAATAGGTTTTGGATTGTCTAAATACTTCCATTTCATTCTTGCAGAAGACCAAGGTACATCCTTTTTTAAGCTTATTGAATTTTCAAGTGAATAAACTACTTTTTTCTTTTCAGCTGAGCTGCAATATTTATGTCAAGATGGGTTATTGGTGTTGGTTTTTTTTTTTGTCATTTTTGTAATGTCATTTTGGAGAGTTCAGATTTTACTTTTATTTTCAAGATTTATTAATTCTTAAAATCCATTTCAATGCAGCCAAAAAAAAGAAAATGCTTTAGTCAATATAATTTTGAAAAAGTTGGCTGAAATTATTTGAAAGGAATATATATAATCATGTAAATAAAACTGATGTTTCACTAAAGAGATCTTAAAGAAACTAAATCTGTTATTTAAATGAGAAACTTGAATTTCAAAATCATTGCCCTCCTGTTTTTGTTTTGTTTTTTTTTTTTCCTACAACAGGTTTTTGATTATATTGATAACATCGTAGTGAGAAAAAGTTACAGGAGTTTAAAGATACACAGAAAGAATATAGTACATGCTACTGTAAAAATAATTAACATAATGACATTATTGTAATCATAATATCAATATTATAAATAATATAAACAATATATATAATAATAGAACAAAGATAATTTTAAATAGATATAAAAACAGAGATGTGTTATTACAATTGTAAGATTCATTTTATAGAAAAAAAGCTAGAAAGTAAAGGTTAAACAGAAAAGTAAAAATAAAAATAAAACTGGACATGTTCGTAGAACAGAATCATAGAGTCACAGAATGTCTCAGATTGGAAAGGAAGAGTCCTATGTTAAAAGGCACATAGCTTTCCTCTTATTCTATACCCTGAGTTACTATCTTAAGCAGGAAAAGAAGACAGTAATTCCTTCAATTTATGTATTTTTTCCTAACGAAAACTGTTTTCCAGGGCTTTAAAATGGAACAGCAAATGCAAACTCTATATTCTTTAAAGCATGATCAACTTAAAATGACACAGATACTTTGTGATTCTCTTTTGTCCAATCCAAAAACTGCATAATAAAAGAAAGAAAAGAAAGAAAATGGAGTGTCTATCTTTCCAGTCTGAAATAATTGAAGCTTAACATCATTGATGTCCAAAATTTTGCCTTGCATGGGTTGCAGTGAGTGAAAAGGAACTTCTGGAATTGACAGAAACTGGACCAGAACACTTGGCAGGCAAAAGATGTATCCATGATGCTACAGGGGCAGGAGGTAGGTCACCTTACTGTCTTTACCGGGCTGCATGCAGATGATGGGCTGTGTGTTGGATATGGCTGTTTAAAACACTAAGCTGTCACTTGAAAACTTGCTTTCAGAAACTGGATAGATTTACTTAAAAAAGTAATTATTGTAAAAAAGAGAGACAGAGAGGAAGGGGAAGGAGAAAGGAAGGTGAAGGGGGAGGGGAAGGAACTGCAGTACAGGTAACTGTTCGGTAAATTTTAGTCTAGGAACAACCTATGGAGCTTTATATCCACTCCTATCTTCATCTGAAAGTTAATTGCCTCAGGGACTGACCTAGTTTGAAATGAAATCTAGTTTAGCTACATAAACATGTTAAGACTCACCTTCTGATTTACTTAGACAAAATTTGGCTAAAACACAGTTGTCAACTGCACATGAACCAGGTGTCAAGGCTTCCACTGCAGGCAGTGGAAAACAAGTCTGTGATTCACTTGCCTTCATGTAGGTATTAACTGCCATACTAGTTGCCTTAATACCTGGGACTAATGAATGAGGCAAAACAATATGTGCAAAAAAGCAAATGCTGATTATATGATGAATAATACTATTTAATGAAGAATTACTTAACTACATTTAAATACGTAATGAGCTTTTCATGATTATATTACTGATTTAAATGTCTGAGAGGTACTTAAAAGTAGCTGAATCTCATTGATTCACTGATAAATCATTACAAAAAAATGCCCAAACCAACAACAACTACAACAATAATAAACAACAAATTTATAGCACCTTTAGTAATACGGGACTTTTCTTTATTTCCAGTAGTCTTTGTAGCCAACTGAAAGAGTAAGTTATGCATTTTTACATAAAACTCTGCTCACTGGACTCAGAAAGCTAAGGATTCAATTAGCCAAGTCAAAGAAAGTTTTTTTTTTACATCAAAACAAAAATCAGGAATATCTTGCAAATTTGGATAATTTCTGATAAAACAGCTGCAGAACATGTCCTGCAATGGACTCAAGTAAATCCTTTACTCAAGCAAGGGCACAAGGTTCTTAACTTTCTCATTACTAATGCAGGTAAAAGTGAATTTGCTGTCCTACATATTTTGTAATGCGTATGAATCTTTCCCCATATCTGCAACAAGCTACTGAAAAGCCTGCTATAGCTCTGTACTTCGAGGAAAGGATTATATATCTCAGTGGTATGTGGCTCACATAAAGTCTGACCTTACATTTCTGAAGTCAGGGAGGCTTTTTGTCATTAACTTCAGTGAGAGGAGGAGTACTGTAATGAAACAGGCATTGTGTTCAGTGTTAGCCTCATTTAAAACACTGCAATGTAGATAAAGATCCCAAATGAGGAATTATTTTAGGTAATTGGTTTGTCCGTCCATAAAATGTTGTATATATATGAGTCAAAGAGATGTACTCTTCAGAAAGAACATCAGTTGTAAAAGGAATAAATCAAAAGTTCTTTCATCAGAAGTTTGACTGGTGTTTTATCAATACATAACATGAAAAAGTACCTCCTTCTGCCTTTTAACTGTTGATGTTCATTAATGCAATTACTTCACAGCAACAGGATATTCAAGGAGAATGAAGTTTGTCTACGATACAGAGAGGTAGACTTCCATTTTCTATACATCCTAAAGAGTGATTTTTGTTCCATATATTAAGCTGTCAGGGAACAATTGGATCACTTTTCACGGTACTACCAAATAACTAATTCTAAAGAAAAGCACATCTCATTTTGTCTTTTAATAATTGTCATAGAAAAAAAAAATCAGGTTGCTAGTTTTCAGAGCAAGGATCTCATCTCGTTTCTATGTCTGTTTATATAATGTCTGATACTGAGAACTTTGATCTTTTCTCAGAACCTTAAGCCCTTCAAAATATTAAGCAAAAAGCATATTTTATAAACTCTTGCACAAAAATAATTTACAAAAAAAATTTAATGCTAAAGCAAAGCTTCTGCAAGTATCATTTGCCTTTTTATGTTAACTTATGAGGAAAATGTGATTTTTCATTGATGCTACATTGTTCTAGAACCATCCACGCCTTAATCACAGAATCACAGAATCACCCGGGTTGGAAGGGACCTCAAGGATCATGTAGTTCCAACCCCCCTGCCTAGCAGGGCCACCAAACACACACATTCAGATCAGGTTGCCCAGGACCCCGTCCAATCTGGCCTTAAACACATCCAAGGATGGGGCATCCACAACCTCCCTGGGCAGCCCGTTCCAGGGCCTAACCACTCTCCTTGTATAGAACTTCCCCCTAACATCCAACCTAAATCTTCCCTCCTTCAACTTCGATCCATTTCCCCTAGTCCTGCTGTTGTCAGCCCTTTTGAAGAGTTTACTCCCCTCGTGGGTGTAGGTTCCCTTCAGGTATTGATAGGCTGCAATGAGGTCACCCCGCAGCCTTCTCTTCTCCAGGCTGAACAAGCCCAACTCCCTCAGCCTGTCCTCATAGGGGAGGTGCTCCAGCCCCCTGATCATCTTAGTCGCCCTCCTCTGGACCCTTTCCAAAATCTCAATGCAAAGGAGACATTTGCAGTTGACTACTTTCTGAGCAGTGCTGAATGTAGAGTGCTGAAAAGAAAAAAAAAAGAAAAAAAAAAGGGGGAATCCGAGTGAAAAGAAAATAAAAGTAAAGTTTGCAAACAAAGATTTCTTGCTGCAGTATTATGCTCTACTCGAAAAGCCACTTTTGAATATGTTCTTGTGGGATTTCATAGTGGTCATTTCAACGAGGAATGAAGTGTTTGCTTAAATTCCATGGACTATTTTTCTTTCCCTCCCTTTCAGACTGGCAAAGCGTAGTCATGAGTGATGTGAACTCATTGTTCCCTATTAAAAAAAGAATTGCTAGGAGTCAGAAAACTTGTCTTAGATTTCTAATTCTTATTCTGAGAGTAACATTTGTCTCAGATGATGTTTCAGTAATTTTCGTAACATTTCTGAAATTCAGTTTCCTATTTCTGAGCAAAAGTTTGGGTAAGAGTTTCCTTCACTGGTACATGGAAGAATTGATGAGGAACAAAAGAGGGTTGTTATTTTGAAAGGCTTTTGTATTTTCCTATCATCACAAAGTGAAAAAAAAAATACCATATGCGATAGTTATTTTTTCTTCCAGAGCATAATGCAATTAAAATTAAGAAGTGCAGCTTCTTAACCCTCTTTCTAGGGAAGAAATTGAGATACTATTCTGAAATTACAAAGGAAAAGATAATGCAATGTACAGAAAGAAGTAGAAAATATTATTTTATTATTTACCTTAGGAGAATTATTGGTTCATTAAAAGAGAAAAAGTAAAAGTGGTCTAGAGTGGTGAAGAATATCAACATCTGACTTCCTTTGAATCCAGCTATTCTGCCACTTTTTTATTCAAAAGGCAGCTGGCTTCCTTTCCAGAAAAAGTCCATTTCATATGTCACCGCAGTGTGCAAGTGCAAGGCTGAAAATTTACAGATCTGAGAACAGTTTAACTCTTCCTATTTATAAAGCATACACCAAAGTAGGCAATGATTAATTCTATTTTTTTTTAGCCTAACCTCCTTTGAGTCATTAACTGTTAGAGGTTCTAGATGTAATAATTTTGGAAATCATGAGTAATTTAAAATATTCTAAAATGTCACACTTTTTACAAGCTCTACCTACATGAGTTAAGTGGACCTTCCATGTATAAGTAATGAGAGCTTAGAAGATCAGATTTATCATTCAAAGTGAAATGATTAATATAATCACAGCTTAGAAATTACCATCATGATTCTATTGCTGCAGTAGTCACTCATGTAAGTTGAAATAGGTGGAAGGCAACCAGTCAATATTAGAGAAGTAGTAGTGAATATGGGAAGAGCTGGTTGACGGCAGTATTAACTGGGCTGAATAACAGCATGTAAAAAAGAGATATCTGGTGCCAAATGAAGAATAAAAGAGCCAACAAGAAAGATACAAAAATTGTCTTCTACAGTACTGATTTACATCATTTTAATTGCCTTTGTGCCTAAAACTAGACACAACCTGTGTTACTTCAAATGGCTTAAGCTTGTGTAAGAGAATGTGAAAGGTATCTCTGTCTTGTGCTAGTATTGCAAATCTGATGAGTCTATCTCATGAGATATTTGATTTTGCCTATATCTTGAGACAACTAAGTTGCCTATCTCAAAATGTACGTGACTATACCACTATGGAACATGCTCGCCTAAACAGCGCATCACTTGGATTTTAGTCTAACACAATTGTCCCAGCATGAAAATGGAATGAATCAGAGCTTGAAAATTATCAAAGCTTCTGGGAAACTCGGAGTTCAGATGAAAAAAGAAAAGGAGTAAGAGGCAGACTGTTCTCCTTTTCTACTAAGGAAACATCCCAAACATTTTATTATGTGGACCTCACACCTCTTCTCTCACAGAGGATGAATCATCCTAAACAACTCATAAAAAATTCCTCCTGAATGATTTCTAGGCAAAAGAATGAAGGAACGGTGATTAGCAGCAGTACAGTTGATGGCTGATGCTTTCATTGCTATAGTACCATTTATTTCACTGACCTGCATAGTGACATGTCTAGCTGTGTATTTCAGACAACTTTTGATCTCCATTTCTACTTCTATTCCACTCCTTATGAAGAAAAATAGAGTTTTACAAATTTAAGACAAATACAAATAAAAGCAAAATTTCTTTCTTCTTTTTTTTTAATTTCAGGATTTCTCTACTTTGTGTATACAAATATAATTTCTGCAAGGTTAATTCAAAACCACGAAAGTTTTATGTTCAAGGGGATTTGAACTTCAGATGATTAGATTTCAAATATTCCAAGACTGTTGCATAAAATGCATCACCCAGGACATGAAAATACTGTTTCAAGTCTTTGCTCTGTCACTGACTCCTTGTGCAATTAAGATTGATACATTTAACTTCCTTGCTCTTCCTCTCCTTTCATGTAAAAGAGAGTGAATATTTTCATATTTTGTATGGTTTTGATAAAGATTAAAAGTTGTTTAAATATTCGAGACATTGGGTATAAAAGAGTTAAGAAGTAATTCTATTACAGGGACTCATTTTATTTCTGACACTGTACTAGAAGGCTGTTCTAAGCCCAAAGCTAAAAAACAGAAAAAACTCGCAATAGATAGGACATGCAATGTAATATCAAGCAAAACTCCTTTGAGACTTAGATTCTAAATCTCATTCAGTTTGAGAATTCTGACTCTGAGGAAGCCCCTTGGAGAGCATAGTATTAGTGCTAGATCTATAAGGCCATAAAACAAGATTCTGAAATAGAATAATAGAATATCCCAAGGATCTTCAGGTTCAACTCCTAACTCCACATGACTACCCAAACATATAACCATATGTCTGAGAGTGTTGTCCAAGCACTCCTTGAACTCAGGCAGATTCATGCAATGACCGCTGCCCTGGAGAGCCTGTTCCTGTGCCAACCAGCCTCTGGCAAATAATCTTTTCCTAATATGATTTATAAACTTATAAGGGTATTACAGAGGTCTACACTATAGATTCTACCCTCAGTTTAAAAATAGAACATCATAGTCATTGTCCTAAAAATAATAAAAATCACAGCCTGAAGTAACAGCCTTTATATCATTCCATTTCCATTGTTCTTAGTAGAAAGACTTTTTTTTCACATTATGATCTGAATGTTATCAAGCCAGAGAATAGATTCTGAAGGGCATATCATTCAACAGAGCTGGGTGCTACTCTCACACAACTTCAAGCAACATCATTTGCCACCACATTAGCAAAAAAGATACAGTGCTAAGAAAGACTCACAAGGTGAGCCTGTCTTTTTTAGATAATGAAAGAATGAGTTTATAAGACATTATCTCAGCTAATATCGAGTTTAGAAACTGGCTTCTTTCTCTCCTCACATAACTAATTTTGCCCTAGTACCCCATTCAGTTTATGGCTTATATAACAGACTGTTGCATTTTGACTCATCAGTAAGATTTGAAATTATTTAGTACTGGGTTTAGTGTAGAGAGTCCTCTAGATATTTGGATTTGAAGTGGTAAATATATAAGCTACAATAGAAAGCCTAGACATACATATTGCAGTCAGTAGACATAACAGAACTAAAACAATCCTTTTAAAACATATATGCAGAAATTGAAATTGCTGAAACAACATTCTGAAGTGTTAACTTTATCAACAGCTGGAGGAAAAATGCCTTCAGTAAATGGACTATATATGTTCTTTATCATAGATTCAGGTTGCTTCCCTTCATATGCCACTACCACCAAGACCACAGGCACCTCTCCTCATGTCTTCAAGAGAAGAGAATGAAAACAATCCTAATGGTCTTCGCAACAGAAAATAGCATCATTAACTTTATTGTGCTGAAGACAACGATCAACAAATATGGTCATTTTGTCTAAGAATAAGTGCTTTTTGTAGACATATGATTTACAGCCAATCTGCAAAGAATCAAAAATATCTGAAGTATCAGGACACTCTTTTTTCCACTAACATTAAACAATCATAGGAGATTGATAAATTATAGAACAAGTTGTATCTTAATTTTTCTTCTCCTGGATGGTATACGGTCCCATAAACAGGAAGGTCTCATCCTTAATTCGTGACTGGTGACATTCACTGTCTTTGGAGTCCCCATAGGCCCATACTAGATCACAAGAATAGGTGCCCATTACCTCAGCAAGTAAAGCTGGTCTAAAACGAAACTGAAAAGACTTAAAGCTTGTTTTCTGAAGATACAACAATAGTAGAGCTGAGCATCCAATTTATGCTGTTTCTGTCAAGAAATCTCTAGAACGAACTGCAGAACACAACTTTCCATTTCATTGTTCTTGCTCTTTTTTTTAAATCTTCTCTTTCTCTTTTATAAAATCTGAGTTTACTGTCCTAATTTCTTTAACATTTCCCTTGGCTTCTATTAAATTATCCAAAAGGTTTATATGCTTTCTTGCCAGGCAATTTCTCCTAAGCTCCCATGACTGTACTTTTAATAACAGTGATACATTTCTCACCTTATTTCTTGCTCTACGTTTCTTCTGGGTCTTAGATTTTTACTCAGAAAACAATGACTTTTATGAAGTCTTGTTATCACTGCCACAAATTCATGTCAGAAAGCAATCAGCTTTTTTGCAGAATGTGGTCCTAAAGTGTTACAAGACTGTCAGTGCCTTTATGAATAGTAGTTTAAATAACCATGTTGCGTGCTGAAGCTGCAAAGAATATTATTTTTCAAATCCTTTCCATACTATATTATCTTTTTTGTTTGTTGGTTGTGGATTGTTTTCTGCAGACAAAAAATTTAATATTTGTCCCAGTTCTTTTGCCATTAATTTGCTATGTACTGTTGTCTAATGTCTATTCCTTTCTTCTTGTCTCATTTTATCTGGTGAGAAAAATGGTAAATGAAATATGGTCTAAACTTAATTAAAATGTCATGTCAGTGCTCTCATGTCATAATCTTTTAAAGTCATGAAAACTATTTATTAAGAATGATATTACCAATACATTTGGAAAAGCAGAATAAACTAAAAAAGACATGAATGACTGATAGGATGAATTGTATTGTTCCAAAAGTGCATTGTACCACAGTACACAACACCGTTCTGGTAGAACTGGAAATAATCTTGTTCAACTGCTTTCATTAGAAACTGTAACCACTGTCAAATTATTTTTACAAAGGAAAAGTAAAGAAAAAATAATATCCATATATAATATGGATATAATATCCAACATGACAAAATGACCAAGTAATTTGTTCATTTTCATTGAATGGTAGACAGTCAGACACCTATGCACTAATAATACCAGCAGCTTGTTTTTGTGGTAGCATAAGGTCATCCTGTTGGAGCAAGTAACAGAAGGATAGTGCCTATCCAGAAGAGCACCAGTCCTACAACAAGCACTGTTTAGTATTTTAAAGTGAGTAAGAATTAAATATAGCTTAGCAATCAGTGACTACAGAGACCTTACAGAGCCACCGTGTACACAATACTAAGTGTTTTATAGTAGTCATAAGGTAGCTGAAAAGAAATTACAAAAATATTAGCAATAGAAATTTGCAATTTTCTTACAAGAAGAACATCCTGTGCATAAAAACTGTGTTGGAAAAAAAATTATATAATATTATTTACGAAAAAAAATTGACAAATGAGCAGAACTCAAAAAGTTCTCTTAGGATACTTAAAAATAGATCCATGCTCGAACTCTACTGAGCTATAGTGCAGCCCCACCCACCCTCTGATGAGGAACATGTTTTATTGAATCATTTCTATTATCCATGTGAAGTAAATCTTCCTCCTAAATGACCTCAAATAAGAGTTTGTAAGGGCAGTTTTGTCTGTTTCAGGCATCCCTTGCTACTAGAAAATAGAAAGTCTCATATTTATGCAGGTTTATATTGATGGATATGGAATAAAACAATTGAAGATAATGTTGAACTCAGAAAGACACATTTTTCCACACTCCATAGCCAGGAAAATGATCCACATTTGAAGATGGGCATATCAACCTCAACATGAAATTCTGTTTCACTTGGACTTTTTATGACTTTTGAACAAATAACTATTAAGTAATATGATGAGGTTTTATGGCATCAGAAAAATTGCCTACTCTCAGTAAGATTTAATTAGAGTTTATAAAACCACAGATAGAATAAAATAAAAAAACAGATAAAGAATATCTTTAGGCTAAGGTTATAATCGTGTTGCAGTTGACAGCTCAGAGAAATGTCCTATTTTTGAGCTAGTTCTAAAAGAGACCTTTTAAAGAGTAGCTTCATTTCAGCTGACTTCAGTTGTGAATACGATAGTATACAATGCCATGTGGCACTTGATGTAGGCTATTTTAAAAACTTACATGAACATTTTGTAAGATCTTAGATCTTGAGTTTATGTAAGATCTTTAGATTTTATATAAACCCAGAAGGATAGTTTAAGACTGCTTGAGTTTCCTAAAATCAGCTTTTGGCAGTAAAAATCTTATACTGATCCTTCACAGCTCACTGGCAATAATTACTATACCTGAAGTATGCTGGCACTGACAAGTTCATAAAAACTGACTTCATACTAGATATCTTGTTCATCTGATAACTGACCACCCTGGTTTTAAGATTTTCGACTATATTCACACTGACTTCTGACATCGTATATGTTTAATAATAAAACACAGAAGAGTTAAATTAACATTTACATTCAAAATTTTAGGCTTTTTTCTTTAACAAATAAGCTTTGGAAAGAAATAACATCTTCCATATTCCTGCCAATATCACTAGGTAAATCAGAAAATTAAATAATTACATTTTAAAGAAGTATTTTACTATAATTTTATGTAATTATTGACAATAAGTATGATAAACTGGAATTCAAAACATTGTCATAATACAGCAAGATACTTCCATTGCAGAGTTCTTGTTTGTGGCTAAGTATAGCTCAGTGGTACTAGGCGATAGAAGTATGGTCCTATTTATGTGAAGTCAGCAGTAATCTCTGTATTTAGAATACTGCCTTGTCATTTTTTAGGATGAGTTTCCAGCACCAATTGGACCAAGCCATGACCAGCCTGGTCTTGTCCCAGAAGAGATCCTGAAGAAGGTTGGACTAAAGACCACCTAATGTCCATTACTGCCTGAATCACTCTGTGTTTTAGTGAAATCTGTTTTCTGACTTTAGAGTTTGTAGTAAGTGTTGCAGGTCATGAAATATTAGAGTGTTCTGAACACACGTTTAATCAAAAACAAATGGTTTGTATGAAAGTTGTCTAGAGGAAAAGGAAAATCATGCTAGTTGGCATCAGGGAATGGAGGTAGGTACTTTCCTCCTTTTTCTTTTTTTCCTCCTTTTTTTTTTTTTTCTGATGTAGACCTCACCTGTGACTTGATCACACTAAAACAATAATCATTTCCAAGAATTTGACTTGAGTACAGCATACTTACTTGCTCTGTTATTTGTCTTATTGTAATCCCTGTACAAAGATACAATTTCCTAAAGCTTAAAGAATAATATCAGTACAGATATTTAAAACCGTATTTTACCAGTTTCTTATCTTCTGTTTTACCACTGTGGATTAAAAATTCTCCATAATTCTTTGTGAATTACATAAGTATGTTTGAAATTAATGTTTTAAGGTTTGGGGGATAATGTATTGGTTTTTTTTTTTTTTTTGGTTTTTTTTTTTTTTTTTTTGTTTGTTTTTTTTCCAGTTTGTGCCATCTTATCAGGTAAGTATTATATACAAATGGAGAAGAGCTGATGTAAATGACTCCTCTTCACCCCATAAAAATTTAATCAATAGTAAAGCAATTATCTCCTACATTAAGATCTAAAAGATTTAATTCACTTCTCTTCAAGGTTAAATGTATGACTTAAACAAGTTAATTATTTCCACTATAGTTTGATTTCCTATTTGTAATACTGTATAGACACAGTTTTATATCTCTCAGGATTGCTGAGAACACAGATGTCATAACATCTCTGAGACCTGGATAGCAGTAAAGAAAGCAGTTTAAATATACAGAGTAGTTGGTGTTTTGGTCTGTTATTAACAACTGAAATCTGGTGTGTTCTGAAATTCCAACAGCAACTAGAATAACTGTTTTTATAATGTTTAAAGTTGATGTAAACTCACAGTTTTTCACAGTACCTGTGGTTTATTGTCACAAGTGATCAGGACGATAAATCATAAAAACAAAAAGAGAGCTGTTAATGAGGCCACGTGCAGGATTACTGTAGGAAATGGACTTCATCTCAATCATATGAAAGACAGAGTTCAGAAAAAAGCACTCGTTCCAAAGGCAAGAAATCTAATAATTATTTTTTATCCCAAAATCTTGACTGTTTTATGCTGTATATTGCTATTTCAGAACTTCATATCTTTACCTTAAAAAACCCTATTTCCTTGTTTACTTGATGTAAAAAGTAACTATAAGCGTGAATTCATTTTGGACTGATTAAAAAGGCTGAAGTAACACTAAATTTATTCTGCTGAGACCAGTGTAAAATTTTCTTCTTCTACAAGTTTCTTGCTTAAATACTTGTTCACAGTCTTCTGCAATTCCAGGACAAATCTCTAAAGTGTGCATATTAACAGTCTGTTTTATTGAGTTAGAGCTTCTCGCTGGAGCTATTGGGCTTCTACATAGGTCACTCTGGAAGTAATGCCTCCTATTTATTTCCATAGGAATTACAACAGAAAAAAAAGGGGCACAATAACACTGATTGATAGAGCAACTTCTTAGCAACGAAACACTCTTTTTACAACATGGTCACCTCCATTAGCTATGCCTTTTTACCAGCGATAAACAGGGGCCTGCATGCTGTCCTGTAAGTCTGCACCAGTGGAGGTGACTCACTGTCCCCCTCACCACTGCTGGAACCAACAACCTCCTCACTGTGCGCACATACTGATCTCCATAAACGTTCTGTAAGTGCTGGTGAATGTCAATGGGTGCCATGCAATAAAATATACCAAGCAATCCTTTTTTCCTCCTCTTCTGTCTTATTCTCTGCACGTAAAGGAATTTTTTTTCTATGGTGAATGCAGTAAATACAATACGGCTGACAGGACAATTTCTGCAACCAATGAAACTGGAACTAACTCCAGATTAGCTTATACCATAGGCAATGTCATCATATTTAGAAATTAAGCATCACTTTAAAGAAACAAATTGGATTACAAATTTTCCATAATATTATTTTGTCAAGTGAAAGACTTAATTCTTTACATGTATTGTAATGTATGTTGGGAAGTATCTGCCAAAAGTCAAATGATCTTATGCCTCTGTCCTCAAATGCAAGTTGTCCTAGTATAGTATGCATTTTCCCATTGTGTTGTTGGAATATCATTATTTTTATTTTCATATGTATATATATGTGTTTATATTCTCAGTATAATTTAAAAGTTAACATGCAGATCCAGAAGATGGCATTTGAATTAAAGAACAAACCTGTCGATGTGTATTTTTAATATTTATTCCAGTATTTCAGTATTTTTTATAATCTAACTGTATTTAATACATTACAACCTAAAAATGCTTTGAAACAATGAACAGTCTAGTCATATGAAATCCTAAAAATGGAATATTTATGTAATTACTAAAAATAATCCTTATATATTGCTGCTGTTCTGAATATAATTGTTGACTCTCACCAAGTATGTATTTTGTTCAGTAGCCATAGTTATATGTATCACCTGAGAAATGTGCTATTTAGGGTAAGAGAGATGGTCTGTTAGCACTATTACTTAACGCCAAGATTAAAAAATAAATAAATAAAAATTAGGAAGGTCTGTTGTCTAATTCTTATTATAATAAGAACTTTTTGCCTACATGAAGAAAATAAAGATTCTCTAATTAAGAGCTTTTTAAACAAGCTGTTGCATTTGGCTGACAAAATTGCCATAAAAGCTTTCTTTTCCAACTTGCTAGTCTGCTTATGGACAACACAAGTAATGGAGTCTCTTATTGTGTTCTCTCAGGAAATATTATCAGATACAGAAATATTATCAGAACAAAATAAAGAGAATAGACTAAAAATTAGTGGGGAAAAAAAAAGGAGTGATGAGAGCTTGCAGAAAGTGAAAACACAACCCAATATAGCATATGATATTTTCTTGTCTTCCCTGAGAAAATTTTTCCATCTTTTAATTCTGCATGACAGCATGTTTAGAAAAGTGTTAACTTCAATTACAAGTTGTCCCATTCTGTCTCGTGCAAAAGTTCACATAAGACAAAAACAGATTTATCCTAGTCTTAGCTGTTCTTTTGAACTGTATGTGTAGGAATATCATGATTTCTTTTTCTTCATAGAGTGTACGTAACTAATAGGGTAAAGACACAAACTATAAGACAACATTGATTCATTGTCATTCATGCTAAATCCTAATAAATTATATTAGCTTTGTCTTGGTTTCACATATTACATAATTTCAAAATTGTTGTTTAATTTCCTGAGTCTTTATAGGAAAACTTCACCTAAGGTGGTTTACCATTGGATAAATTCAGACTTTTGATGAAAAGAATAAAAGACTAGTAACCCTGCTCTTTGCAGCTCTCTGTCAATCACTGGAGGTTCATGTTTCCTTGGTAAGAAAAACAGCACGATCATTGTTTTTTCAGCTAAGTTTGAATTTTAACTCAGCCTCATCCTGTCACACAGCAGGTCTGCTATGCAGTTTGTTAATAATTTTCTTCTTATTCAGTGTATTCTCTCCCTCTAAAATTGCCAGTGACTGACCTCACCAGCACAACCCCTGGCATGGTTTCAATTCACAGGATCTGTTCTGAATCCTCTGAACATTTCTCTCAAGTTGCCCTCACTTACCAGGATTCAGATATCTTGTCAGGTGGGAACAACTGTCATTTTTATACCTACAACACACATTATTAGAAAAATGCTATTTTTTAAGTGATACTCAGGTGATGAGCTATGGTTTTAGACAACCACTGTGAACAGCTAAAGGTACCTCTGGAAAATCTGCCAACTTGGGATAATGTGGGAAGGAAAAAGAAACAGTGGAGATTATTTTGAAGGAGTGGTGGTCTGTCATCCTCACATGATGCTGCAGAACTGAGTGGTTCTCATTAAGGAACCTACAGGTTATACACTTGTAAATCCAATAATTTGGGATGTGATTCAGTGACATTCAAACATCAGACCCAAGACCCACTAGCAAGGGGCCTAATTCCCAACTGCCAGAGAGGAGTGGGAAACCTGTTCCATGCCATTAGCATAACCCACAGAGATGCTCTGCTGCTCCTCCAGACCCCAGACACAGGCAGTTCAGGAATTCCTGTGGTAGCCTGGAAGTTTACCAGTTGTTACTCCAGGTCTTGAAGAGCTTATATTTGCCAGCCTTAGGTCTCAAAGGAAATAGAATCAGACAGTTATTCTTAAATACCTAATTTTTTGCCCTAAATAAATACCTAATTTTTGCCCTAAATAATCAGGATCCTACCTCCATTGTTATCCATTGATTGTTATCGCAATCAGCTTTCTATTTAAATGGCATAGTTCATCTAAATATTCCAGAAAAAATAATGGTGTTCCTCAGGGACTTTCCTTCTTGTCAGAAGAGAATTCTACCGATTTATTAATAGGACAGAATTTCGTCTGTTTTTCTAACAAGTGTCAGCTCCTGTATAACCAATGGATATCAAGATGCTACAATTGTATAATCAATGGATATCAAGATATTACAATATAGTCAAGAGAGTTAGGCAAAGTGGACAATGATAACAAAAGAGAATAAAATGGGAGGCTTACCCTTCGGCTGGGCTCACCACAAAACACCAATAGAGGCAATCTCCAGAAGAGATCCTTCCCTTCTGGCAGCCAGCTCTTAAATAGGTCTAGGAGAGGTGCAGCCAGGCTCCACCCCTTCCGGCAGCACAGGTGAATTGCCTTCAGCTGTGCTCCTCTGGCTGAATCATGGCTCGCCTCAGGTGATCAATCAGAGGTTCAGGCTGTGACTCAGCAGTTCCCATACAGCTCCCAAAATGCTTGTGCTGTTTTTTGGATTTTTTAAAAAATTATTATTATTTTTTGTTTGGAATGATCTGGTTTTATTAGAGGAAGTACACTTTTGATTGTCTTTAATCTACACTGATCTTTACATGAGTATTATCAAGACCTTCAAATTGTTAGGTAATTTACCAAAAAATCTTAAAATGTCTTATGTTCACAAAAATATTTTTAACATGCTTCCCTAGCAAAGCATCTATTTCATTTGCAACACTCTAAAGGTAAACATGATGATGTCAAGTAGTTGCTTTTGTTCTGGGGATATGATTATGGATTTTACTTTAATCTTGCTTCTAGGTATGGCTTGGCTTCTCTGCTGCCTTCCGTCATACCTACACAAATACTTTCATCAGTACAAAATGGATGATTTTAATTTAATTACTCACAAATTCATTTTTAATTTTTTTTACAGACCTACTATAAAGGGCTGCAACAAAGGCCAGGTGATATGAAAAACTGACTTCATGACATATAATTTCAGGAATGAGAGAACTGAAACAAACAAATAAAATGTTTAAGCCTTATAAATTCCAAAAACATATCAGGGATACTTTCTATTTTAAAAGAGTCCCTTAGCTGAAGGGGACATTGTATCTATCACCTCAGAAGCCCCTTTCTCTCCTGGCTGCCACCACCGCTGTCCCACCTTATGACTCATCAGCAGTTCCTACAGGAATAGTAGCCTCCTCCCAGTTTACATCAGAATTCAAAATCATCTGAGCAATCCCATAACACATACAGGCAGAAAAAAAAAAAAGGCAAAACCAAATATAAAACAGGTCTGATCAGTTGAAGTCTTAAAATATAATACTGAAAGTAGACTTGCACAAGGGGGAAAAAAATTATATCAAATGGTGGCTACAGGTTTTTCCTTGTTGTCCTTTCTTTTAAACAAACACATATGCACATAATTATTGTTAGGATATCCAGTGACCCAAAAGATCTCTAGATCTCTACTTTTACTACATTTTGGGACGTCTGTATCTAGCTAGATTGCTTCTGTCCTGTGACCAACTATACTTTTTTTGTTATGCCTAGTCTGTTTTCTGATGTCAGTAGAACTGATCATACATTCAAATATACATATTTTTGTTAATTCCAGCATTTATTTTATGCAGCATGTTTTATTATTTACTCTTACATATTACTAAAAAATCTTGGTTATAGTTTTAAAATATCTCATTTGGCTTGCAAGTCATTTTCCTTCTCTCTTGTAAAGGAGACATAAAAATTTGCTTTTCTACAAGGGTGAAGACACAAATTTCATTAGATCTTTTTTATTTTTACAATGTAGGTTTTATTGTGCAGATTTTTATATAAAACGAATGATGAAATACGAACAAAAAGTCAGGAGAAAAAAAAAGCAACTTTCTTGTTTTTATCAGCCATAAAATTGCTCCATAATACATGAGGGAAAACAGATATGGAAGAACTTCATATATGAAATAATGCATTGTTTGTATACTTTACCTCTCTCTGAACAGGGAAAACTCCAAGCAAATACATACGCTTTGTGTTTTATTGCTTCCTGCCTTATTTTATTTCTAAATTCTCAATAATTTATACTACTCCAATACTTTCACACAGGTAATTCTTCTAAAATTATCTTACAATAGAAAACTTATACTGAAACTCTAGATAGCTCTTTTAAATAAATACAGATATCAATAAAACTTTTCTGAAAGAAAAATTAGCAATTAAGGACCCATTTCAGCAAAACATCTAATTAAACACAAAAAAAAGGTATTTAATCCATATACTCAAGTGAGATTTAAGCATGGGTTTTAAAGTCAAAAACAAATGCCAGAATTCCTTCAACATGATAAAATAACAGTGTGCTCTTAAGGAAGGTAAAATGGAAAACAAAAGAAATAATGCACGCACACACACACACACAAAAAAACACCTTTCTAAAATTTTCAGCTTTGCTCAAGATACCAGTGAATAAATACAGCTATGGTACTTGAGTACAGTATTATTGTTTGTTTCATTTTCACTATAGTAAATTACAGGAATAGGGTACAATATCTTAAAACTGGGAAAAGATCTGAATTCTTCTCAAAGTTGACTAAAATTTAGCTATATTATTGTTTCAAATTTTGGAATTGCACAAATGTACTCAATGGCAATATTTTGAATCAGGACAGGATTCATTTTTGTGGTTAAAAAATAGGCATAGCTATAATAGGACATACTGCTTTCTTCCAAGGGGAAAAAAAAAGATTTATGAATAATATATTCAAGTGCTCAACCACTCTAAAATATGACAAGAAAGTACTGACAGCAGCATTGCTAAAGCACTGCAATGCCTGGAAGGTCACAACATTACTATTATATTAACTTGCTAAGGATGAAGGAAATAAAAATGGTGCAATGAACTTGTGCTTAGTCAGTTTGGCCCTGCTTTTCAAACTAATCTATGGGAACACATGTATTCAGACTCTTCCAGACACTAGCTCTACTGTATACTAACCATCTGATTTACCTACATGCCAAGAAGGTAACAAAACTTTTGCAAATGCATGCCCTTATTTTAAGACTTGACTAGTAAGCAGGAATTCAGGCCATGAGGATAACTGCAAAACGAAGGCCAAATCTACTGATTTGTTGCCAGATAAATGTTTGTTACTCACATACAACTCATAGAAAGTCTAAACAGCTTGTATCACAGGGTGACCAGGCACCTAGCTCATGCTCCTTTCATAAAAGATATTTGTCTCTCATTTTAAAAGCTACGCTAGTTGCAACAGCAGATTTGTCCATATGTTGTATTTTATGACCTGTTTTACTTTTATTGCCCCCTGAGACTACTAAGCAAGCATAGAAGTCAGGGAACGCTTTCTGGCTGTTATATGTGAAGTCTACAGACACTTCAGAGGCTCCTCAACAGCCCATCTCACTTTACAACAGCTATAGATGGAAAACAGCAACCTCTCTATAAACTTATCTGTAAATAATGACCTCCATATGCTTGAATACCTTAAGGAGTATTAGCTCATTAGTGAAGATGTTATATAGTATTGTGTATATAGTAACTACATTCAGTGAATTCTTAGCAAAAAAAGCTGTGTTGTGTTTACAGTAACACAATTATATTCTATATCATTAATAAATCAAAAAACAGTGTAAACTGCAATGTATGTTCAAGCTTTCTCTTGAATAGTTAAGGAAAATATTTGTATTGTCCCTGGCCCTTTGTCAGCTGTCTGATAATACATAAATGAATAAAGCTTTTCCCTGTTTAAAGATGAGTTCATTCTGAGACACTCTAAGTGCCTGTAGATCCTGTTGTAGACAGGGTTTAAACCTGGTAAACAGCTAAACACCACACAGCCACTCACCTACTCCCCCTGCATATGGATGGGCACAAGAGTGGAGGGGAGGAGAAGGGAAGAGGAGGGAAGAGGAGAGGCTGGAAAGCTGCCTAGCAAAGAGGGACGTAATGTTGCTTGTTGACAACCAGCTTGTATTTGATCAAACTGCCAGTTATCTCAATGCAATTATTAAATACGTAAATACAGAATGTGTGATTCTAACAAAACACTAGAATCATCCACTAAGTACAAAAAGGCACATTCCAAATAAATATTAAAAATAAAGGGGCACAATTTGTTAATATTAAACAAAGCAAGCGCATTGTAAAGCTGGTTGCGTTGCGTATTTATCACTTTGACTGTTCTAAGAGATTTTGATTCTCAGTGATGCCTTATAATTTCAAATCTTTTCCTCTTTAAGAGGAAATCATACTTTTAATAGTTGATGAAATTAAATATATGTTCCTCTAAACAGAGTAACTGATATGAACATATGAATAATTACATGGAAGAAACTGACCAGAAAAATTACAGGTTCTTTTATGCAGTAGTTAGCTAACTAAAACTTTGTAAAAAATGGAAAACAATGCCATTTCAAATAGCAGAATTTTTTTATACCAATATATTCAAATATATTGCACATATAGAGTATGGATATGAATTATTAATACATGCTAATACTCTGAAATTTGTTCTTTATTAGTTAGTCCTCGTGGAAAACAGAAAAATGTAATGTCCTCTCTCAAATGTCTGTGTTTTCCTACAGAGCTGTATGGGAGAATGAGTCTAGAAACTTAAGCATTTGAAAATGTTTATAAATAATCAGAATCATATAATCTTGGTCACCATGTAAATGGAGTTACAAGTTAATATCAGGTTTACACTCATGTTTCTTATCAATGTGATAATCTCATCTTAAAATATAAATTCCCTAGGATATAATAGAGGAGGTAAAGTTTTAGGCATTCCTGAGGCATTTACTTGATTTTAACCTCTGACATTTTGTTCTTGCCCCTTAGTTAGTTCTCAGTACAATACTAAAAGATAAACCTAGAGATATATGTTCTTCACCCTTCAAAACTGATTTTGTTTTTCTACCAGTAGTTGATAACTTGCTATTTTAATCTAATTTTTCATTACTTATATGGACCTTTATCATAACCAGTTTTACATTCATTAGTTTTTCTATAGTATATTCTAACAAAAAAAACCAAGGAAAAGTTTGGAAACAAGTTATAACTATTATCTCGCGTAGAATTCTGTAATGAGTATTGTGCCATTTACAATCTGTTCTTGCTGTGCTGCTCCATTATAATGTCTTGTCATTCAAGCAGTTTGCTTACCATAGTCCTCCAAATGAGCTCAAATTCCATTCACATCAAACTAAAACAACATACACAGCATTTCTGAGGAATTACATCCCTCAAACTGTCTGATTTCCCATTACTAGAAAAGCATCTCTAGTTTTTTTCTAATTCAAAACAATTTGCAAGAACTCCTGAATTCCAATATGAAAGCTTTACAAAAGAACATTTAAAATGTCTGGAGATGTAACGTTATCATTTACAAAAGTAAGTCAATGTCATTACAAGTTATATTCCAAAAGTGAAATATCCTTAGACATGTATTTGAAGTGGAAAAATACAAACAAAAAAAAAAAGTGTGTATTTAGGATATGACAAAAAACACACAACTTTAACTTTGAACCACATTAACTTTGGAAAATTAGAAGTGAGTGCTTTTCTTTTTATTATTTTTATTTTATTCTATTTTTTTTCAGTTTGAGAGAGGAAATGAAATAATACTAATGAGCAGCATTATGGAATTATGGAATTTCTATTTCTTAAGGAAGCACATTAATGCAAGAAGTCCTTTTGAATAAAGCTGTAGCTGTAATTCAGATTACTGGATAATAAAACACTCTTCATACCTTTTATTTCCTAATCTTCCTCCTTTTCTAAACTTCTCAATCCCTTCTTCTGCTTAGCTTTTATTACTTCTGTTATTTGATTTGTTTCAATTAAGACTAGAAGAAGCTAGTCTGATTTTCTACTCTTCTTGCACAGTAGAGGACTTTATGCTTTTTGGATTTATCCCTGCTCTGATCCAAATGGGTTTTATACAACAAAAATCTCCAATAAATTTCTATCATGTGAATTTACTTGACAGTCCACAAGAGTTTCAAAGAATATTCTGCCACATTCTTCAGTCCAGCAGAGCATCTGTCAGACGTTAATTCCATAACAAAAACATGATGAAGCTGTTTCTTCTCTCACAACCAATTCAACCATGAATAAATCCATTGATATGTGAGATTTTCAAGTAAAAGCAAAATTCGATTTCATGGGTTTAAGACACAATTAATTACAAGCAGATTCTTACAAATTATTTTATTTCTTATTGGTGTTATTTTTATTCTCTGTTTTTAACTAATTATTCTGCATTTATACTCAGAGTTCATTATTGAAGGACTTCATATAACTTTATGACAATTTAATGAACATTCATTCTGTTAACTAAAAGAAAGAATGCCTTACACTTCTACATATCTTTTTTTAATTCTAGTTTAGAATCCTTTTTAGGTGTCCTGTAATTTTTTGGAGAGGAGAGGAGACAATTCATTAAATATCCATTAGGGCTGTCTCCTATTTTACCATGTTAGCCTGCAACGTCAGAGGTAGATTTTGATGGTGTGGTAATAGACACTTAACCTTCCATCAATATTTTGATCAATTTTGCTGCTAAAATTAGTAACTACAAGTTCCATATTTTTTTTCATACCATGCATAGATGAATTGAAAATATTCCTTTCACAAACTGTTACTGAGATGGATGCAAATGGGACTCTAACTGTAATTTAAGAATCATTGTTAGTATTATGTGTCAGGTTACCTATCAAATTTGACCCAGCTATTTGTATCTGCTGGAAAGCATCAGTTAACAGTTGTGTAAATCACCTTCATGAATATAGATGCTGATCTTCTTTACATATGTTTACATGTCTGTGTATAAATTAATCTTTGAAAGCTTCTGGTGGAAACTCCTCGTGCAATCACAGATTTCTCACTCTGTAATTGACTAGAATTGATTAAAAAAAAAGCAAAAAAAAAAAAAAAAAAGCATTACACTAAAATTTAGAGAGCATATAGCAGGTAAATTCATATCTTAAAGTTGTAATTAGTCCAATCATTTAAGAGAATAAATATTGCCTATTTTACTTATAAAATTGAAAACAATTTCCCTGTTCAGTGTGCTATTATTCATTCAGATATACATGTTCCCTTTTAAAAATTGCTCAAACTGTTTTCACTTTTATATAATGTAACAAAGACAGAAAAGTCTGACATTTCTCCTCAAACAATTTCATTAACCAGTGGTCATGTTCATAGTGAGAAAATGCAAAAAGTGGAATAATATGCTTGTTCCTAAATAAAGAAAATTTTCAAAGCATATCCTCTTTTACTTTTTCTCTTTTCTTTTTTTTCTTCTTCTATTTTTTTTTTTTTTTTTTAACCAGGAACAATTTTGACTGAACTTTGATTTTCAGAAAGTGTCAGTATGTTAACAGTTCAGACAGCTGATATCTTAATACCTTTGGCTTTAATTTCAGGAATACTCATCTTCTCACTGTATAGTGAGATTTTCCTCTGCATTTAAACTAAGTCAAACTACCCCTCTATTAATCTAGAAATAAGATTGTAGGTGTAGAAAGCTTTTTAATGGGAAGAATATAAAAAATAATTTCATATATATTTTTTCGACAGAAATGGACGGCTCATGAACTACTTTAGAACACAAATGTTACTATTTGAAGTGTTGCATGTTTGTGCCCATTCTAACATAAAAATAAAATTGAGACATACTGTGAAAATCATTCTGGCAACAAATCAAAAAAAGAACTAATAGCATGTCAGATAATTGCAAGCAAATAGAGGAACATAAATACTTCCACCTGTGAGACAGCAAAGATAAATGGGAAGATTGGATATGGTGAGAGACGGAATGTTAGGAAATGCGCTTATTTGATTCTAGTGTACACCATTCTCTATTAAGATGCATTTAATCAGGAAAATGATAGACTATTTCTTTATTCTTAACAGTGTTTATGAAGTTAAATATGTCTGTTTTATATGGCCATGCAATGCATAAATTAAGGTTAGTTCATGTAATTCTGTTTCCAGCAGTTGGATTCTAATTGATTTTTTTGTTGTTGTCTTAAGTAAACGACACATCATGTCAACTAAATAATAAAATTTGAAGACGTCCTTGTAATGAAGACATTCCCTAAAGATAAAAGTAGCTGAGAAACTATACTTAGATAACATGCGCAGTGAATGTTTTAATGTGGGGTAGTTAAAAACACGGTAAAAGAAGGTGCTTAAGAAAATCTGATTAGCCATTTGTTTTCTTCTACTTTCACTTTTACCTGTAGTCATCTCTGCATGAGAAAATTCCAAACAGAACAATTTAGAATAAACTAGAGTAGAAAAAGCTTACCCTATATGGAAAATGTATTTCTGGCTGCAAATAATTTTTTATTCATTTAACTGTTTAATACTTTAATTGTGGTCTTGGACTCACTGCTACCCTGATTCAGTAACCTTTTATTTTACACAGACAAAATTTCTTTCTCTAAAATAATTTCAACATTTTCTAAAATAGCTAAAGGACTCTGTATTTGTTACACAAAGCATGAATTCAAATTTCTTCTTTGCCCTTTGTACTCAACACATTTATGGTCATTTTCTTATCTTGATTAAAACAAGATTATTTATTTATTTGTTTGTTTATTTATTTATTTTACATATAAATGCTTGTGAAGCTTCAAATTTATTAATAAGAATATAATAGCTCTATTTGATGATATCATTAATAATAATACTGTCTTCTAACATGTACAGTGTTTACTTCTTGTTCTAATTGAAGTCCATAGTCACAGCCAATTGTGTTTTTTCTAAAACAGCAAATTTCTCCAATCATATGACACAACTCAGCAAATTAATACAATTCTGTAAAAAAACCTGTACGTTTAACTCAGCTAAAAGCTAAACTTCTGTCTGAAGAATGATTGCATAAAAAAATAATATTATCAATAATACTGAATCCCTTCCCAAACAGCCAACTGTTCTTCTCTTAGAAGTGTCTGAGGGCTGGTGGTCAAAAATTTCTGAAAAAGGTGAAAAACGTAGACCTCTACAGAAATAGTTAGACATCTAAAATTCTTATTTCCAGACTTTTTTCTCAAGACAATAATGGAATAAAATGGGTTAGGCTGGCTCTCATTGAGAAATGAATAATTTCTGCAATTTCATAAAGAATTACTTCTGCCATGGTGATTTTATTTTGCACGCATATTCACTATGGTGATTAAAGGATGCATTGAACACACATCCTCTATAACAGATTATTTAGTGGAAAGCAGTTTATTATTATTCTCTGAACAAAATCTCCAAAACTGAAAGAGAAAAGGGTTTTGTTTTGCTCCATTACAGTTATTTCTGCATCTTCACGATATGATATTTTACTCAATTGTTAATTTTGTATGTGGAAATATGGCCCATTATGAAGTGCAATGAATGAATGATTCTGGAAGATGATGACAACTGCTAAATTTAAAGGAAAAGCATAGATGTCTTAAGAGAATTTCAAGTATATTTCTAAGTGATGGTGTAAATGCCACTGCTGCAAAAGAAATTGCTGGTTTGCCAAATTAGATGACAGGGCTGTTCTGAACTTTTACTTCTGAGGGATTGTCTTTCAAAAAAGCTTTTATAACTCTTCATTTTCTTTTATAACTCTTCATATTAGCCTTCAAGAAGTGCCTCTATCTTTCTTTTACTAATCACTTTCTGCAACATTCATTTGCCCTTCTTCAAAAAAATGTATGAACATAATACCAGATTTGTAATATTTCTATCAATTGCTGTTCACAAGACTACAGACATTTAAAGAGCACTACTGATTTATAATGCCCTCGTGCAAGTAGAATTTTTTTAAATCTTTTATCTATCTTTCTTTTTAAAAAATAATATAGTATAGATGGCCATTAAAATTTGATTCATATCTGGTTTTATTGACTTCTTAGCACACACAAACGAGATGAACCACTTGGTATACTTATATACTTTATCTGGCTTTTACAGTTGTGATGGATGCAATGCGTTTCTTGTGTTCTCCAATAACAATTGGGTGAGAAATTACATAATTCTTTTACCACACATTTCATGTAATAAACTTTAATTTCAAGCAAATGTGAGCTATAAAATTCAATTGATGAACTTGCCAGATGTTGTCAGTTTCAGTGTTTTAAATGTACATTTCTTCTTTCAACACACTTTCTTCTTACTTTGTGACATATATCTTGAACAGAAATACCTGTCAAGTGACCAGCAGGATGATAAACCCTGATGTATCATTTTACTATACCTTATATGCAATAAAAGGCACACAGAGAATAACAGATATATATAGCGCTTACCACATATAATAGTATCAAGGTGGTGAACAGTTATAAATAAATAGCAGTAGAATTTTTTTTCAGTGCATAGGTAGGAAGACTAATATACTAATTAATACTAATATACTAATGTAAGTTTGCATTCTATAGGTATAGGCATGTATTTGCAACTCCAGTGTTATTCTTATTTAAAGCTGCTAAAGGATACCAAGGCTTACAATAGAACACAAGAGTATAAGAAACAGGGTCTAGAGAGGGAAGGGATTGTCTTTTTGACACACTACTTCTATTTTAATAAAACTAAAGTAGTTATTAAAACAAACAACAAAAAACCACCATAATACTCAGGCAGCATATCATTCAGTGATCTCACACAGGCAGATGTTGAAATCTTTCCAATTGCCTACGTATCAACTCTTCAGAACAGAAATGGAAACACTAAACATATTGGTAATAAGACAGAAGTTTGGGGGCACTTTTGAAGCATTTAGTAAGTGACGTAAATCAATAGTGTCACCTCTGCATACACAGTTTTACATTAAAGGGTGAATTGGGAGTTACAAGTGAACATATTTCCTTCTTAATACAAGCTTGTGCTCAGGTACGTTTCCCTCAAAAAGGATACATTTAAGCTTAATTAATAAACTTAATTAATTCCTTATGATAAAAGTTGTGATTAAGAACAAACAGAACACCTTCTTGCTGGAAAAGTTGATTACTGAGTGAATTATCATGTCTCAAAGAGACATGTCTGATGTCTGACATGACTATCCTCAAAGAGACTCCCAGAACTACCACCAACAGGACTTTCTTGTGAGACCTCTGATTACTGTCTTTGATTCAAACCCAGTGCTGCTTTCAATGATTACAGCTTGTTATATCTTCTACATCCATTTTGAATATTTCTTGTAAATTAACATTCTCCTCTCATTTATGTCCATGGGCTACTTATATTTTTTCTAACTTAAAATTTTGGGATTTGTTTTCAGTTCTATCCTCATGGAGGTATCTGTATTGAAATATCATTTTTTCAAATTAGAATCTTCAAAAACTGGCATGATTTCCCTACAAATTAAGCATAGCTTTATATTATTTATCTCAATAAAAAAAGTACTTATCTCTCCTTTTTTCATTGACCACTCATTCCACAATTTTGGGATTTTTTTGAGTTCTGTTTTCTTTTGAGATGACTTTAGTTAAATTGAAACATTATTATTGATAGTGACTGCATTTTACTCAGTAAGTGGCACAGGTGCACACAACATGTAATGCATGCATATTTAAATTCAAATGAGTGTGTGTGAAGGGTGGGAGATGTAGGAATCAGCACTGTGCCTTATCCTCCCCTTGTCCTGCTTTCAGCTGAGACAGTATTAATAGCACACAGATGGTCTGGTTGTTGCTGTGTGATGGGTGCACAACCAGGGCTGGGCCTCTAGGAAGAACTGACATAGCCATTATGGTGCAGGGCAGGAGACAGGGAAGAGCTAGGATAGTGCCTGAATCAGGCAAGGAGCTATTCAATTTAACTGAGTGTGTGGGCCTGAGAGGTGAAGCTAATAGTGCACTGTGCTCTCCCCTTCTCAGCATTCCACTGTCACCTATGCAGTCCACACTTAAGTTGAGCACAGTCATCTCACAAATATTTAGATTCCTAAATATCACATAATATAGTTGTAAGTTTATGATATTTTGCATTACTAGATCTTGTGCATTACTACAGCATTACTGGCTGTCCTGGGCCATATGCAGCTCTCTGGCTTGTGGGTTGGACATGCCTGGTACAGTATACATATTTACACATTCACAGAAATGCCAGAAGAATTTTAATGTCCAAAGAATAATCAGTAAAGATCTGAAATATATATATATATATAACTATCTCACAGCTTACAATAGCATTTTTAGAACATGCTTTCTATTGAGGAATAAATTTCACATTTTATAATGATTATATATAATTGATGTAATCTGAATTGATTGTGGGCATTTACATCATACATCATGGGAAGGAATAGTAATAGTTAACAGGAAATAATTGAAATAACAGTTGAAATTGCTAAGTAATCTAGCAACAATGACATTTTATTCCTTTTTAACTGCTGGTTGTTATGGCGTACCTATTACTGTGGTGAAGGACCTTAGATCTGTGTTCAGAAAAAAAATAAGAATGTTAATACTGTTTTATTTTAAAAGATCTTTCTGACAACTAAAAGTAATTTTTTCTCATAAACCCTGTGGAAATCTGTTACAAATTAATGAAAAAAAAAGCCAACACAAATCTAATTTTTCTCAGTCCTTATGTCTTTACTTCACCTCAAGATCTTCTATATAAAACCATTAACTGCCTCTGAATTATTTCTTTTAACGTTGTAGCAATATATTACTTCCATAAATTGGACATTTAGACTCTTACCAAGTATCCCAGAGGTGTTGCTAATACATTTGACTTTTGCTCATTACCATCATTTCAACACTAGTGCTTTTGATCTTTAAAGAGCTTTCTCTAACTTACAGCAGTGCCAAGCTACTGTACTTGGACAATAATGTCACATTTATCAGTATACATATATGTTATAGCTTATCTGTAATTGTACCTTAATTTAGTTGGTTTACATATTTGTATTTATTCACATAAATAATTATGCATCTTATTATTTATATACTATATAGTATATTCTAATAATCATTGCAGATAAAATAATTTCATTGTCTGCAAACATTTATAATTTTAGCTAAGGTTTAAATTGTCAAACCTCTTAATAAAATATCCTTTAAATAAGAAAATAAGAAAAAGAAAAAACTGTATTTACTATGTCTATTCTGCAGACTGCATATTTCTTCAGTGATTCATTTCATGCTGCATGTATACTTCTTACTTCATATCTAGTCTTCTCTATTTTGTGTTGCTATAAAGATATTAAAATAAATGGAGTTGTATTCAAGACAAGCTGGATTAATGATGAAGTGAATCAAACCCAAATTTAGACAGTAAGCCCCTTAGAGGAGGAATTTAGGTGTGATAGTCCAGAAGGATAATCACCTAATTCCAGATTGAAACCAGGATAGTAGTTCTCTTGCTCAGTTCCCTGTGACTCATGGAAGAAAGCTTCCCCTCTCTTCCCTCGCTCCCAACCCTAGCAGTAGCTGTGGCAGTTCAATGCTATGTGAAGCCCAACTTCTGCTGAAATTTTTAAGAGATAGGCTATAAAACATCTAGGACAAATAAAATTGAAGGTGAATTAATTTTCATACACAACCACAATAAATGGCAAAAACTGGAAATGACAAAACAAGATTTTAACAGTATTGAGATAGTTAATCGAGGTAATAATTTGATTACCTTGAATGTAAATGCATTTAAAATTCCAAACTTGTCCTAATTAAAACCAAATAGGAAACACATCTTCTATTTTAGTCTACAGCATTAATTAAGCAGACAGCTCATTCTGGGACTTTGTCATTTCTCATAGTCCCTGAGCGCTCCTTGAGAAAGCTAGCTAAGAGCTTTGCTTACTGACACTATAGCACATGCTTTTCTCCATGGACCAAGGACAGAACAGGCTATCCCTGTGCAACTGCTCTCCATTTCTTTTGACCTTCCAATGAAGGCTGGATATTTCATCCTGCAGTTTCTCCTAACAATATTTTCAAATGTAAGAGAACAGAAGTTATCTAGGATGTGTTTCATTGAACATATGGGTCATCTAACACTACCACTCAGAATTTCAAAAGATGCATAAATAGATACTTTACATGCAGAGCACTTCAAGGTGAATTGAAGATCACTCAAAATGTTTATGGATCCAAAGAGACAACTAACAAGAGCTATAGAAGCATTCGGATCTCCAGGCTTTTTCCGTTTTGATTATATTTAGGGCCCTAGAACCTTAGTATGCCTGAGACAAAATTCTCCTGAGCCATTTTAATGGAGAATACGGAACTTTTCAATTATTTGAATGGACTAAATGTTTCTTGATCATTTCAGAATTTATCAGTGTAACTTCCCTGAAATACAGATAAATCCAGCTTAATGTCTGTTTTTATTACTTTCTCTGGTGCAGCCGACTTTTTCACACACAAAGAATGTATTTGGCAGAAGGAAGATCCAAACTGTTTAGACAGCAGATACTGAATCAGCAGGAGACATATTAATTACACATTCAGAAGTCATTACTTCATTTCTGATTCATGCTTATGAACATATTTATAAAACGTTTATCATCTAAAATGCAGCTGTATAACATTGATCTGATCTGCATGTGATTAATATTTTAAACAGATATATATGCATATAGAGATATATTATTCTATCTTAGTGGGCATTATGTCTTGGTAGCCTTGGAGAAAAAAGATCAGTGGTCATTCACAGGTCTTCCAATAACTTTTTTTATTCTCTTTTCAAACTCTGACCTCTTGGCATCGCAGTCTAGCTTTTGAATGGTGTGCCTGGAATTGGAATTCCAGAAATCTAGCAAAGTCTTGGAATAACAATGTGGAGCCTACAGCTAAAATATATATTTGTTTTCATAGGCTGTATATTCTTTACACTGTAACAAAAGGTTTTTGAAATGCTATTTCAAATGTGGATGTAAATAAAAATAAAGCAAAGAAAAAAAAAAAAAAAGCAACAAATAAAGAGTGAGCTCCTTCAGTGTCTGATTCAAATTCCATCCATGTTGACCTGACAGATAATAATCCCATATTTTAAGTATATCATATTTATTCTACACTGTTTTATTTTTAAGATGTAAGAATATATCATATTCCTGCAAATCTGTGTGAAACACATCTTAAACACAATGTTAGATGCATATAGAGCATGAGTTCCTAAATCCAGACAGCCACTACAGGCCTAAGTGTACTATCCATAGCACAAGAGAGGACTATTTCCTGAAATTTTAAGATAGTGTATAACATGTCAAAATACACTTTTGCAAGTTCACATGATTTCTGAAAGTAGAAACTTGGAAAAATTCTAAGGATTAAAGGGTAAAAAGGATGAAGATGTCAAATCACAAAATTTTATTTTGCTCAAGATTTCTATTTATTAATTTTTAAAGTATTTTAAATTTTTGAACTTGCTTGCTTAGTCTGAATAAAAACAAATGATTAATTTTGACCTTATTTGCTTCATATTTTACCCTCGTTTCATTTAATATGGAATTTCAAGTACTGTGATGGATGGAAATATCTAAGCTTAACCAATAACTTGGTGCTTTGGATTTGTTCTTAGTTGTGGAAAATCTAGCACATTGGGTAATAATAATGCATTATAAATACTCTTCTGTAAAACAGTAGGTATAGTTTCACTGCATAAAATTTCAGCTTTGGTATTATCAGGTTTTCTTCCAATTGGCTTTTAGACACAACCGTAGCAGATGAGATTATATGACATAACTGCCATATGGCAAAGTGGTTCTTCAAAGAACAGTGCATAAGGGAAATGGTAACAGTTTAAGTGATTTGACTTTGACACATCCCTGTCAACAGGGGACTCTGGGGACAACAGGAGATGTATGAATGTCAGAGAAATGTAGAGCAGAAAAGAAAATTGTTAAAAGGAAAGGAGAACCAAGAAAAGACATGACTGTCTTTTCGGGCCTCACAGCATAGGGAGGGGAAAGGCTTTCTCATTTTCCAGTTAATTGATCTCACTAACTAAGGAAAGGGTATAAAATGAAAGAGAACAGCATAAAAATGCCTTCTCTATACTTCCCAAAAACTACCCGAATTCAAGACTTAGCAAAAAAATCTTGCTGGTGAAAGAAGATGATTCCAACTATTGTTGAAATGTAGTGGAGGAAAACAGAAAGAAATCATTGGATCACTTTTGGAGGATTTAGACAGCATTTAATGAAAGATGTCTATGTTTAATTCAGTTCTCAGGATGTGAAGGAAAATTAACAAGCCAATGTGGAAATATTTAAGTTCCACTGTATGTGAAAAGAAAGTGCAACATTAGCCTGAGAGTTGTTTAAAATTAAGATTACACTTTTCTTTTTGTTTGCATAATTCCTAGCAAATAGTACAATTTGGTTGTGAATTCTTGTGAGTTGCTAGAGTATGAATAAATAATGATTTGAAGTCCAAAAAAAGCTCTTACTTCCTACCATTCAAGTGTGAAAATTACTGAAATAGAGACAAAGATTTTATATACCATTTATTAAGGGAAAACCTGTGTTAAGATTTATTTTCTCCTGCACCATTAAAATTACTCCCATTGTATGAGAGATTCATCTAATATATGAGTTTAAATGAGCAGAATACTATCTGACAAGTTTTGTATCAATGAAAAGCTGCCCCAGAAACTTCAAAATGCAAGATTCAAGAGACCCACTAATGTCTGTCCTCTATACAAAAGAGAAGGTAGTAACTAGAGAATAGTAACTCAGAACTCTATTATCTCTAATGTCAACTTAATGACTTAAATGTTTTATCTTACTGCAAGAAAACAAAGTCAGTGTAATCCTGTATCATGCTATGAAACAAAGCCCAGCCTTTTTTTTTTTCAGAAGATGCAAGCATTTTTTATGTGAACAAGGGACTTGAAGAGGGTAAATATGAATCATGACCTGACATCAGCAAGTGCTTTTATTCATTTGAAACTAATGCTAAGCTTCACTTAACCATCATATTAAAAGAGTTCTTGTCATAGTAGGACACTTTTACTCTTCATGAACATAATGAAGTGCTCTTATCTTTGAAGCACATCAAAGCATTTCGGAATGAGAATGAAAGAAAGTCTTTGCAATGCTTTCTTCTGCTACTGAAACATAGAATTTTAAAGCAGCATATAACATTATTCTGTGTGGATGTTCAGACACAATGAACAGATTTATATGTGGTAAAGCTAGAGTGATCCTTCGTGTTTAAAATTCTGTGTTAATAAGCAAAAAAGTATAATGTATTATCTCGTTACATCATGACCTATATAACAGTTTCAATTTAAGTGGCTCCCCTGAACGCTCAGTCAGTTTGCACTTAAAAATGTGAGGGAATTTTCACAGAACTCATGAATGTGAAATATTCATAGTAAGACAACAGCACCGCCATAAGAGCTTTTGCCCTCATTTATATTGGCTTCTGCTTCTATTCCATTGACATTTGTAATCATTAAATGAAGTTTTTTTCCTTTCCCTTTGTCCAGTTCATGAGAATATGATTCTAGCTCAGTATCAGTGTTATTTTAATGAAATTGTTAGCCATTGGGCTTGAGGGCACCAATGAGCCTTAGTTGGTTTAATATGATTATCCAGGGATCCCTATTCCACTCCATGCAATGGAGTCCAGAGTCATTCTCCAGCCTGACCCACCTCCTCACCATCACTGCTGTAGATCTGAGGAGTACCCATAGGACATCACCACAAAGGATAGTTCCTGTTGGGCCAGCACTGGCACTTAGGTATTCCCTATCATACCCATCTGCTACTTCTCTGCCACCCCAGACTGCCTTGGCTTAGGAACCATGGTTTATTCCTTCACTGTCAGATGTGATCCTTATGCCTCCCTGTGGGAAGGAGGCACCCAGAGCCTGAGGGCAAGAGCCAACCTTGGGATTCTGGTGGGGCTGTAACAGCTGAGATTTAAACTACTTAAAGAATAATCACCAAACATAGTAGAGAAGATGATTTATTGAACTAAAATATTGTAAAAGTGAGTTTTGTGTTTAACCTTGCAGGTAGCTGAGCACCACACAGTTGTTTGCTCACCCCCTTCTTCCCAGTGGGATGGAGGAGAGAATCAAGTAAAACAAAATAGGTTATTTACTAAGATAGAGAAAAAGGATAATAATAATGACAAATATGCATAAATAAAAATGTGTGTAACAAGTAATATACACGCAATTGCTCACTACCCACCAATCACTGCCCAGTAGTCCCCTAAACCACGACAGGGAGAGAATGAACATCCACCCCTTCAAAACTCCTTCCACATGATGTCATATGGTATGGAATAATCCTTTGTTCAGTTTAAGCCAGCTGTACTAATTCTGTTCCCTCCCAGCTCCTTGGGTCCTTTGCTGAGAATGGCCTTGCCTCTCTACAACACTACTTAGCAGTAGCAACTATAGTCACCAGTGCATTATCAACATCGTTTTTTTCCTAGAAACAAGCAAACAGACAAAAATAGCACCATACCACCAGAAACTGAAGAAAATTGTTTCAGTTCCAGCTGAGAATAAGGCTTAACAGATTTTTATGGCAAGGTTCAACTTATTATTTAATGCACAGAACATATAGTATTAATTCTAAATTATCAATACAGGATCTTAATGTCCTGAAGTACCAGTTATGCATGAGATCATTCATTTATCAGAGATGTGCTGTTGGTAAATGATCTCTCAACCTCAAGGAGTATCTTTGAGAGGTGTCTCAACTCAAGGGGAAATAATTGCCTTGAAACCAGTTGCGTTAGAGAGGAGAGTTCCAATAAATGCTTATCCAGGCTGACATACTTACAGAATAAAATGGTTGGTTTGTAAGAAGTTGTTAAGCATAAGACTCCTTGTATGTACATTTTTTATTTTATTTTATTTTTAATTTTTTTTCTTGTTCTCTTGTTTCTAAAGCAAATTTGGTTAAGGAGCACATCTGTCACTTTGCCTACGTTTGGGAGCCTCACTTCAGCTCAGGACAAAGCTGTGCATACTTGGAAGACTGAGGAATAAAAATTTCAACAGAATACTGCTAAGTAACTGCCAGCTTTGTGTTTGCCATAGTTATTTCACAGTGATGGCTGAAGTTTTCAGTCTCTCTGCCTTCTCCTAATGTGAGAGGCACTTGTAACGGAAACAAGGGAAAGTGTCTCTTCTCTGTCTTTTTGATGATGAATCAGCCTCAGAAAATATGATTATTCCATCTTAACAATTTTAATTAGCTATTATTGGGAGTGGATGGAGCAAGCAGATAGTATGAGGAAAACTGCCTGGATTTTTCATATTGTTTTCCAGGAACTCATTTAATGCATTTTTTTCTTTGAAGATATTTTCATGCTAGAAAATACTTTTCACTAAAAAAATATTACACCATAAACAATAAAAATAAAGATCTTGTAAAAAAGTATTGCTTGAAATAGTGTCAGTACTAGATAATATCTAACTTTAATTTAAAAAAAATATTCTCAATTTGTAGAAACAAAAATGCTGACAATATACTACAAACCACAGAGAATGTCACTCATATTAAATTTCCCCCTTAAGTACAAATTTTAAGTTGGTTTTGCAGGATTTAATGTCTTTGTGTTCTCCATCTATAGCATTTCTAATTGTTTGCAGTTGAGGATAATTTATAACAGAACAAATAGTAATAAAGTGCTAACTTCATCACTACTAAACTCAGTCCACAAACTGCTCTCAATTTTATGAGATCCTTTTATTTCCTGTGATATCTGTTGTAGAGGAAGGAGTGAAAGGAGCCTAGAGGAGTATTCAACAGAGGCCTTTGCCAGATAAATGTGTAATGAGCTATTCGGCCTGGGACACTACATTCTTTGCCTGCAGAGAAAGGGAGAGATCATAGAAATTGCATCCAGGCACCTTCAAGAACTGCAGCTTGCTATGCAGTGTAGATTTGTCTTGTTTTTCTGAATGCTGTAGAAAGTGAGGTGAATTCTCTATACATCCAGGTGGATTCAGCCCTTGACAGTGCCCTGTATATATGGTATTGCCTAACTGCTGTTCCTGATGGCAAATTACTGTTGTAGAATGGCAAATTACTGTAAGAGCATTATAAAAATTGGACAGTGGGCTGCCCCAATTTAAGCAAGTCCTTCAAACAAGTCATTCTTAGAACATCTGAAGGAAAGAAATGAAAAAGAAAGCCATACTATATTTTCAGCTTGCCCAGAGAGATTGTGGATGCCCCATCTCTGGAAGCATTCAAGGCCGGGCTGCATGTGGCTCTGGGCAGCCTGGTCTAGTGCTTGGTGACCCCCCATAGCAGGGGGTTGAAACTAGATGATCTCTGAGGTCCTTTTCAACCCAGGCCAGTCAATGATTCTATGATTCATTCTAATGAAATGCATGGGAATATATTAGTTCAAGTATGGGAAAAATGAGTACATTGGAGGGAAACAAATTCCACAAGTTCAGCAAATTTCAGCCAATTCCCAACAGGTTTCAGATGATTTTATTTAATAACTATGTGCCTCTGCTGTGTATTACCATACATTTAGCAAACGCTTTCCTAAAGTGACTGTGACCCAGAAGGAAGGTGGATTACACTGATGGACCATCAAGGAAGGAAAATGTTTTCTGAGACACCTATTCTTATGAGACGTCACAGTTGAAGAAAGACAGTATTTAAAAAAAAAAAAAAATGCTGCTCTTCTATATTCCTTTGTCCAGATACAGTGGTCTTAAATAGCATCTATGCAATACAATTAAGGTACATATTTTGAGGCACTGTCTTACTAGTCAGGCTTTCAGAAATCATATTTTTTGTTTTCCTTTGATTATTTTGTGAACTACAATGATATTGTCACAAGCAGAAAGCCTTTGTACTGTAGCAAAGCTTCCTAAAAAAATAGCATCATCTTCTAAGTAACAACTTTATCATAACAGAATTTTATTGACTGCCATAAGGGAAAAGATGCAGCAACTAGCTTTGTGCCAACATTCATGAGAAATACAACCTGAGGCACAGAATATACAGGTTTCTTTAGCATTCAGAAGTAAGGAAATATTTCACTTCTTTATTATGCAGGGACTCATAGTGAAGTGAGCTGCCTCAAATCTCTCCAAACTAAAAAAATCTTGAGATTTACACACTCCACATCTGCTTTGGTTAAAATACATGTAGTGTTTTGCTGTCATGGTGACAAACGTGCCCAGTCTGATTTCACTCTTGAGAGCATGGAGGATGAAAAAGCGTTAAGTTACTATGGCTATAGGACAACAAGTACCGCAGAGAGGGTAAAAAAATCTATCCATTGTTCAGAATTACAGATTTATTCTCAAGAATGTACATTTATTTTACAAATTGTTTGCATGTAGTTGCAGTCAATGCCTTAGGAGAATATCAAATTCCAAGCAATATGAAGAAAAGGACTATCTGCTCAGTTGTTGGTTTTTATACATTTTTACTCATTAGAGAATTTTTTTGGGGATTGGGATGGGAAAAAATTCCTTTTCTTCTTACATAGAAGAGTAGAAATTCAGATGGAAATCATTAACACAAATTGAAAACAATGGCTTAAAGCATTCTGTCTGTAGATTAACATATATGTGTTTCACTATTCAGGCTGTTTGCTAATTCTGCAAATTAAAAAAGAAAAAACAAAACAGAGAAATAAGAGAGAAAGTTATTTGCTTTTACTTACACGTTACTGGGAGAAGGGATTTAGAAAACCTAGAAGACTTTGTTTCTTTGTAATTTACAGGGGAACTGAGGTTTGATAATTATTTGAAGTCTTCAAAACACCTTAATGGAATATGAAGAATTTCTATCTGAGCCCGCTGAGTATTTCTCTAGCTTGAGAAATCTGCTAGGAGCCAGACAGCACTTACTATTCATATTATTCATATATAATATGTCAAGACTTAGTAAAGAATTTAAATATTTCCCAAATATTTCTTACTCAAAATAATGCCTAGAATGTCAGTAACTGTAAAGCAAAATAGTTCTGCTTCTTGGTATGTAAACACAGATTTAAAGCTATATTAAAGCTGTATTAAACAAAATGTGGGGTTTTCTTTCTGTCATACATTGTTAGTAGATCTTTTCTCACTACCATATTTCTCGTACACTTAGCAGTGCAGAGATTTTTAGCTGTGATTTTATGATGTATAGTATCACAAATCATTTCATGACTTGTCCTTGTTACAGCCTTTGCCTCACATACATTCCTCTTAAGGGCTTACTCTTGGTGAAAAAAGAAAAAAAAAAAAAAAAAACAACTGTGATTCCCTACAAAGAAAGTGGGGATTTCACTGGAAATCTTGGCAGCTATATATCCATCAGAAGCCAAGATTATTTGCAGGTGCAGACTGTACTGTTTGTTTTTCACTCAGAGCATTTATTCTCTGCTAATAGCTACTCCAAATATCCTTGAAAATGAGCTGGGATCAACCGCAAGGTTAACTCTAGCTGACAGGTAAGACCTCACTCAGCCCCTTGCTCCCCTTCCTCAGTCCCCCACAGTGGGATAAGAGAGAGAATCACAAGGGTAGTAGCAGTAAAACAAAACCAACCAACAAAATGAACAAACAACAAGCACACACACACAGACACAAATTCTAATGAATTAAGACAGAAGGAGTTTAAGAAGAAAAGAAGAGGAAAAAAGTGGTGCAGAAGCCAGCAGTAGACTGATGCCCAGCCAGTCTCCAACTACTGACTACTAATGACTCCAAGTAATGACTTTGGAGAAACTCCCCTGTTTTTATTGCAGTTCATGATGATATATAGTGTGCAAAATTCATTTGGTCAGTTTAAGACATCTGCACCTTCTCCCAAACTTTTTCTCAGCTCTTGTTCTGTTCACTGGAGCAGCCAAGCGAGAAACAGTGAAGGCTCTGACACTGTGCAAATACTAATAGCTACAGCACTGGTGTGTTATTTTGGCCACAAATTTAAAACACTGCCATACAGGTTGCTATGAAAAAGGCTAATTCCAGCTCAAACAGTCCCAGTACACTTAGGTTCAATGTTTAAGAAATCTCCTTTGAGTTTTAAGACTAAAATGGAGTCAGACTGGCTCCCATATGACCCTAGAATTTTCTTAGCAGTGGGAAAAACATAGTTGGGAAAGATTAAATGGTCGCAGATGAAGACATTGCATGAACTTTTCTGAGGTTTTTCCCAGTGCTTGTTTCTAATCTGATCCTCTTTAGCTGTGAACCAGTAAATGCAAAAAATAAAAAATATCTATGTGGTTGCTACAAGAGATCGCTGATACCAATACTGCATAGATACAAGATGAATTTATTTTCCATACATATATTTATATTTATATTTATGTTCCCAGTGTAAAGGTGAAATTACAGATGAGCCAGGAAACCCACAGTCAAAACTAGAATTTTATTTCCAGATCACACACATTTAATTTACCTGGACATACTCAAATCCATAAATAATTGTAGAATGCAACTGCTTGTCATGAAATGGTGCCAAGAAAGAAAATGTGTGATGAAATGTCTTCTAATCAACTATGTAACGTGACTACTTTGATAATCCCTGAGCTATTTAAAATATTTCATTTTTGATAATATCTCAAAATGTTTATTACATAAGAAAAAAGTGTAATGTAGGGTTGAAGAAACTATGAAATAGCCACAAGCTATTTAAAACAAATGAAAAAATATAAACAGAATAAAATATATCAGAATAGCTCTGGTTTTGTTTTGACTTAGGGAAATTATAGTTTATAGAAAGACAAATGTGACCAGGATTTGACCTTCTGTCTCTTTGTCATATCACATCGATGAGAATCTTATGTTCCATATGTAAAATGCCTAATAGCATTTTATTAAACTGACTAAGAGTTTGTTAATCTTGTGAAAACTCAGTGTATTATGTTGATGCAGTGTTATATGAATTCCAGATAATTACAATTTTATTTTAATGCTTTTTTCCCCAAAATTATGCTCAAGAGTTCAATTAAATTAACCTGAAAATGACAGAAATTATAATAGACTTCATCTAAGCAGAAAGCAATTTCTTCAACTAGTAGGACATGAGTATCAGATTCAGTAGTACAATTGTCGGTATTATGGTACTACACTGAGAAAATAATTCTCAGTGATATTAATTCTGTTAAAAGGCATTGAAGAACAAGATCATCTTCATGCTGCTGTTACAGTTTTATGATGACTGGGTAGATAAGAAATAATGAAGGTACTTGATAATGTTGCAGGTGTGAGAAAACAGCCTATGTACTCTTGTAAGGAATTCCAGAAGATGTTTGTTTCTTTCAGAACTTTTGTAATCATGCTACTTAAATAAGGAAAAAAGCACTGTGTCTCTAAGTTTCTGCCTGATTCTTGCCTGTTTCCTTTTTCATCACAGCTTTAAAGGAATTGAATCCCTGTTCTCATAACAAGTGACAGTTCATCCAAATTCTCCTGAACATTGCATGAGGTAGAGTTTTTCAGGCTTTTCATTTCTGCTTCTGCCTGTTTTTCCGTCACAGTTCCGTTTTCTTTCTAGTGCCATGATATTCATTCTCTGTTCGTTGTATAACTTTGCAGTCCAAATACAATGTGTGTAAAACTGATTCCAGTTCTTCTAAGGTCACAATTCTTATTTGGTCTGATTCCAGTTCTTCTAAGGTCACAATTCTTATTTGGTCATCTGTAACACATCAAGAAGTGTACTGAACAAAGTATATTTCTTTACTACCATGTATTCTGATGTCTAAAGCCAGTTCATCATCCAATGAATCAATAGGTCACAGCATTTCCAGAGTAGGAAAAAAACAGTGACAAAACAGCAAAACACAATGACAAAAAACAGATCTACAGAATGAAGAACTCTTATATTTTATCAGTGATGACTGTGGAAACGCTAGCATCATTCTTACCATTGCTCACCATTACACTGTACACTATGCAAACCAGTCATACACATAATTCTCTACCATTACATTAGAGATAAAATGACAAGAGTCTCTGTATTTCAGAACATGTTAAGATGGGGATACCATTACACTTGATATATTAAAGTTTACCTAAGCCTCCAAACAGCCATCAAATGCTCATTACTTTTCCTAATAGTTAGAAACTGGAAAAGACTCCTGGCTGAAAGGTATCGGACCTCCTAAAACAGTTTTGTACAACCTGCAGATCAGGAGCTGCATGTGGCCTGGGACAGCCAGTAACACGTCCCACCCCATGCCACAATGCAGTCATGGCAACAGCTCCTCACCCCTGAGCAGCTCAGCTCAGACCCAGGCATGTACCCATCACTCAGCAAAAACCAAACCATCTGTGTGCTGTTAACACCGTCTGATCTGAAACCAGGATAAGGGGAGGGCACAATGCAGTGTAAACTCCACCTCTGCCACCTCCCACACACACTCAGTCAAATTTAAGCATGTGTTCATTACACATTTCATGAGCTTGTGCCTCTTGCTGAGTAAAATATAGTGATTACCAATAATATTTCAACCTAACTGATGTTGCATCAAAAGTAAAAAAAAAAAAAAAAAAACAAAAAAAAAAAAAAAAAAAACCTGAAAATTGAAAGATGAAGGAAGAATGTTCAACAAAAATGAACAGATGAGTACTTTTTTGTTGAGACAAATAATATGGAACTGAGCTTAATTTGTAAGGAAATTGTGTCTGTTTTCAAGGATTACAGTTTGAAAAAAACATATTCAAAAGCATGCTGCCAAATTCAAGGCATATCTAAGAATGTTTGAAGACAAAAGAGCAGAAAACAAAAAAAATCTGTCAACTCAACAAAATGATTTTTAGAAAGTTACAGCTTAAATGGATTCTATTATAAAAGCTAGTTATGTGGTAGCAAATCTGATTGCAAAAGAATCAAAAGGATGTACTGTTGGTGAGTTTATTAAGCAATGTATGGGAAATGTGGCAGATATAATTTGTCCTGATTAAAAATTATGGATTTTTCTAAAACCATTTTGTCTCCCCAGACTATAGCCAAGCAAAGTGAAGAAACAGGAAAATCTATGTAAAGAAATTTGGAGAGTAAAGCTGAGCTAATTTCAAATTTTATATTTTGTCAGTAGATGAAAGTACTGATGTTACTAATGTAAATCACGTTGCTCAAGTCTTTTAATCTTTGAGGCTTCTGTTCAACTTCTGTTAAGCTTCAGCTTTTCTGATATCATTCCTTGTATGCTCAAGCAAGATTCTTAGATTCCTCCCAAGCAGTCTTTCCCTGTTTCCTCTCTGTCTACTTCAGGGTTCCAGCCGATGTTCCCACCTTAGGAAAGCCAGTCACTTGAAATGTCTGCTTGTCTTCCCAAGTAATGGAGTGGCCACCCTTGCAGGACAAAGTATTCCAGTTTTTTTCCAAGCTCTTAGCAGCCTGTCATTGAGCTGCTAACTATCAGTTTCCTGAATAAGTCAAAATCTTCTTTCCTGAATTTTACTGTCTGCTCTCTTACTGTCCTTGCACACATTAAGATTGTCATCTCCCATACTTAATATCTCTACAACCCAAATTCCACTGATTTTGTCATCCTAATCAGTTCTTTCTTGCCAATGAATAGCAGCTGTGACTTTACCAAGTTACCTCAATGCCCTCCAGAAATGTTCAGGACTGTTTGTGTTCCATAATGTTGCTACTCCAGAAGATGACTGGGAGGTGAAAATAATCCATAAGTTGAGTTTGTGATTCAGAAACTTACTCTAGGTTTTTAAAGAAGACTTCAAGCATTTCTTCAACTTGATCATGTTATCTATAAAAAATTTTAACAGAATGTGACAATTATATCTCTTCTGATCACAAGTCCCAAACTGTGGAATACATTATGTTACCTGATACTGAACCAACAGGAGAACAATAACCAACAAAGAACACAAAAATATGGACTCCTTTTACGAGGTTTTTAGGATGGGACTAATTCCCCTTGAATCTTTACACAGCACTCTTACCATTGAGCTAGCTACTTGTATTGTTAGGTCAGTGACAGAAAAGTAGTCCATTTCAAAGTATAATTCATTTCTTTTGACGTATCTGAGACAGACCAGGTAAAGTGCTCACTAGAATCCTTTTAATTTCTAATTTATTTAGAGTCTTGGTGGGTAGCTCAGATGAGAATTTTTGCACTCGAGATACGTGAACAGTGATAATGAACCTCTTTCTCTCTGGACTTGCATGTTCACAGAGCTGACAGTTCCTATGATTCATTTGCTATATTTTTCAGACAGGATAAATGACTTGTTACAAAGCTTCAAACAAGTTATTTTCCAACCCTCATGTACAAGAAAGAAAGAAAATATTCTTCGGCTCAGAGGTAGAGCAATTAAGGGAAAACTTGAATTTTAGACAACTGCTTGTTTCTGTATTCCTTTCAGGCTGTACTCAAATTGTCAAATCACACAATAATTTAGATCTTAGATTTTAAATACAGTGAATTTAGACGAACACTGAAGACTATCTAGTCAAATCTCCTTCTGAAGGAATAGTCAGATTTTAATTGATATTAGACTACTCCAGACCTTTTCCAGTGAGGTGTTGAATATTTCCAAGTACATGGCATCCCTGAGTAGTCTGCTCAAGTGTTTGACCACTCTCAGGATGAGGAAACTTTTCAATGTGTTTGACTGGAATTTTCTTTACTGAAACTTTTGTCTGCTGTCTTTTGCTATGCTATTCTACAATAAACAAACAAACATACAAGCAAATAACTGCATAACTGCTTCTGTCTCTGGTCTAAATAGCCATTAGATAGTTAAAATAAAAGTCCACAAGGCCTTCTTCTGGCCAGGATTAACAAACTCAGCTCTTTCAGTATTTCCTCAGAGGACGTGATAAAAAGTTAAAAATTACAAACTAAGGAACATGATAAGTGCTGAAGTATATAGCACAGCAAAGAAGATCAGACATTTTGCCCTTCTATATTTAAGACTACAATTAAATCAATTTTGCTCCTGAAAATATCAATTTAAAAGCTAATTATCGTTTAAGTAAAATGTATTGACTTTACATCTTTTATGTATTCACTTTACTTTTGTTTTCTTCCCTACATTCCTGTTGATATGATTTCTAATTTGTTGTAGTTGATATTATTCCATGTTAAGTATTTGTAATTCTTCAATTTAATGATTCATACTAGAGAATTTGATGTTACAGTGCATGTAAAATATCTCACTTCTGCAGACTATAATATTTAAAAAACATTGTCTTCATTTACAACTAATGGCCCTCAGCACTTAAGTCCTTAAATCATCATATGATTCTTTTTTTTTTGTATTCTTCTTTTGTATCCTTTCTTTGTTTACTTTCTGTTTTACTATATTAATGGTATTTAACAATATTTTACAAAAAGTTGTTCTTGAGTGCACTTATAAATGTATTGACATGCCCAAGAATTACTTCTGTGTCCTGAGAAATCTGACCTGTTCATGCCTTATGAAATGTGTTCTTGACACACTTGAGAGCTCAGACTGATAAATCAATACACCTATATTTAACCAAATAAGTTATTTTGCTTTAAGAATATCTAAATTTTCTTGGTCACTACTTTATTTTCCTTCTGCTGTTTTGTTTCCAGTCTATTTGAACTCATTGTGAGATATTAAATTGACCACCCAGCAGAAAGCTTCTATATGGATTTGTCCACAATGAATAATTCGTAGAGTTTCCTGAGTGGCATTGCTAGTTCTTCCAGATGCAGAGGAAAGTATTCCAGCAAAATGGATAAAAATTACTAACAAGAGAAAACTAGAAAGGGAAAACAAAGCCCCTCATATTCTGCGTATTAAAAAAAAAAAAAAAAAAAAAAAAAAAAAAAAAAAAAAAAAGGGGGAAAAAATCAGCTGGCAAGAAACTATTACTATATAGGAAAAAGTATATTTATTCTACTTATTTTCCTCCTATTCTCCTATTTTTAATTCCTCTGTAATATTCAGAGCCAACGGGTCAGCATTTTCATAAGGATTCAATCAAGTTCTCTGTTCACCAGGGAGTTTACTCGCGTGTTCTTTGAACTGAGATTAATAGCTTACCTAACCCTTTCTGATCCTGCCATTTTGAAATGCTTTTAGGAATACCCAATTGAACCCATTTCCCTGTAGAGGCCTCACCCACCTTCTCTTTTTTGATGAATGGTATGAATCTTACATGGTTCCTATTTCACTGCAGCTGACCTCTATGGACAATAGGAGAATGCATATGTTTCTTTATCGCTCTTGGTACTGCATAGTTTCTTGGGTGAATGAATCTTTCTTGAGGAAGATATTCTGAAGAGTAATGTCATATATTTTGTATATGATTATGTAATCCAAGAATCCAAGAATGCATGCTGAGAGTACATACACAATGTGTACGAGACGGAAGTAGCTATGCACTTGCAGAAGTGTAGTAATTCTATGTTCAATGTAAATCTTCATGTTAGCTTTGGGACCAAGGCCTTTTTCTTCTAGATCCAAAACAAAATCTGCCTATGGCACTACTGAGGGCTTCTTAGAAGAAACAACTTCTGCTTTTAAAATGGGAGATGTATTAGTATATTTTCTCTGGCACATGACCTAACAAGGAGAATCTTCTGAAGTGTACAGCCTGCTCTTAACTCATCCTAAGACAGAGCTTATAAGAAAGATGAAGAGAGACTTTTTGCAAAAATATGTAGTGATAGGACAACACATAAAGGATTTAAACTGAAAGTGAGTAGATTTGCATTAGATATAAAGAAGAAATTTTTCATGATGAGGTTGATGAGACACTTGAAGAGATTGCTCAGAGTAGCAGTGGATGCCCCATCACTGGTAGCCTTCAAGGCCAAGTTGCATGGGGCTGATCTTGTTGAATGTATCCTTTCCTGTGGAAGGAGGACTAGAATTTGATCTTTAAGGTCTCTTCCAACCCAACCCTATTCTATGATTTAAAGAGAATCCCACAGCTGGTCTCAGTAGAAGGAGAGGGCAGAAAATGTCAAATGCATTTTTTTTTTAAATTACCACTCTTTCATTTTATATGTATAATCAAATTCCAGTAGAACTGGAATTTACACAGTTCATAGCATAAATAAATTGAAGGAATTTCATTTCAGATCTGGCCAGCATCTGTCCATGAAAGGTAAGTCTGGCCTGACCAACCTCATCTCCAGTTCTCCAGGTGATCTACCTACTGGATGAGGGAAAGTCTGTGGATGTAGCTTATTTAGATTTTAGTAAAGCCTTTGACACTGTCTCCCACAGTGTTTTCCTGGAGAAACTGGTAGCCCGTTATGTAAACAGGTGTAATCTTCACTGGGTAAAAAATTGACTGGGAATCCAGGCACAGAGAGTGGTGGTAAACAGAGTTAAATCCAGATCACAGAATCACAGAATCAAAGAACTGTAGGGGTTGAAAGGGATCTCCAGAGACCATCAAATCCAACCCTCCTGCAGAGCAAGCCCCCCACAGCAGGCTGCAGAGGTAGGCATCCAGACAGGTCTTGAATATCTCCAGAGAAGGAGAATCCTCAACCTCCCAGGGCAGCCTGTTCCAGTGCTCCATCACCCTCACTATGAAGCAATTAGTTCACATATTGGTGCAGAACTTCCTATGTTCCAGTTTATGTCCGTTTTCCCTTGTCCTGTCCCCTCAGACCACTTAAAAGAGGTTGGCCATGTCCCTTTGACTCCCACACTTAAAATATTCATAAACATTAATAAGATCCCCTCTGAGTCTTTTTTTCTCAAGGCTGAACAGACCCAGGTCACTGAGCCTTTCCTCATAGGAGAGATGCTCCAGACCCTTCACCATCTTTGTGGCCCTCCGCTGGGCTCTCTCCAGGAGATCCCTGTCTTTTTTTGTACCAGAGAGCCCAGAACTGGATACAGTATTCCAGGTGAGGCCTGACCAGGGCAAAGTAGGGGGGAAGGATCACCTGCCTTGACCTGCTGGCCACACTCCTTTTAATGCACCCCAGGATCCCATTGGCCACTGGGGCACACTGCTGGCTCATTGCCAACCTGTTGTCCCCCAGGACCCTCAGGTCCTTCTCCGTACTGCTCCTCTCCAGCAGGTCATGTCCCAGCTCGTACTGATGCTTGCAGTTATTCACAGAATCACAGAATCACAGAATTGTAGGGGTTGGAAGGGACCTCCAGAGATCATCGAGTCCAACCCCCCTGCCAAAGCAGGTTCCCTTTCCTTTCCATGTGCGAGACTCTACACTTGCTTTTGTTAAACCACATCAGGTTTCTTGCTGCCAACTCTCCAGTCTATCCAGGTCTTGCTGATGGCAGCACAGCCTTCAGATGTGACAGCCACTTCTCCCAGCTTTGTATCATGGGCGTACTTGCTGAGGGTGGACACTGTCCCCTCTTCAACTCCCTTCTACTGGGCTCATATGAGGATCCATCTGGAGTACTGTTTTCAGGCCTTGGAATGGATCCAGAGGAGGGCCACTAAGATGATCAGAGGGCTGGAGCACCTCTCCTGTGAAGAAAGGTTGAGGAAACTGGGATTGTTTAGCTTGGAGAAAGGAAGGGAGACCTATTGCAGCCTTCCTGTACTTGAAAGGAATATATGAACAGGAGGGATAATGACTATTTACATGGGTTGATAGTGGTGGGACAAGTGGGAATGGTTTTAAGCTGAGAAGGGAGATTTATGTTAGATATTAGGAGGAAGTTTTTCACACAGAGGGTGGTGACGCACTGGAACAGGTTGCCCAAGGAGGTTATGTGGATGCCCCATCCCTGGAGGCATTCAGGGCCAAGCTGGATGTGGCTCTGGGCAGCTTGGACTAGTGACTACCTTGCCTATGGCAGGGAGATTGAAACTAGGTGATCATTGTGGTCCTTTTCAATCCAGGACATTCTATGATTCTATGATTCTCAAAGGTCAGTACTGGGGCCAGTCCTTTTTAATATCTTCATTGATGATCCGGAAGAGGGGATTGAGTGTACTCTCTGTAAGTTTGCAGATGACACCAAGTTTGGAGGAAGTGTTGATCTGCTTGAGGATAGGAAGGATGTACAGAAGGATCTGGATAGTCTGGATTAACGGGCTGAAGCCAATTGTATGAAGTTCAACACTTATCAAGTGTCAGGTCATGCACATCAGTCACAACATCAGTGTTTGGGGCAGAGTGGCTGGAAAGCTGCATGGAGGAAAAGTATGTGGGGATGTTAGTTGACAGCCAGCTGAACATGAGCCAGCAGTGTGCCCAGGCATACAAGAAGCCAGTGACATCCTGGCTTGTACCAAAAAAAGGTGTAGCCAGCAGGACTAGGAAGATGATTGTCCTCTTTTACTTGGTGCTGCTAAGATCGCACTTCTGTTCAGTTTCAGGCCTCTCACTCCAAGAGAGATATTGAGACACCAAGACACTAAAGCATGTCCAAAGAAGTCTAATTAAGCTGGTGAAGGATCTAGAGCATAAGTCTTAGGAGGAGCAGTTGAGGAAACTGGGATTGTTTAGTCTGGAGAAGAGTTTTACTCTCCACAACTAGATGAAAGGGAGATTTGGCGAGGTGATAGATGGCCTATTTTTCCAGGTAACTAGTGATAAGAAGAGAGGTAATTGCTTCAAGTTGTGCCAGAGGAGATTTAGGGTAGGATATTAGGAAAAATTTCTTCACAGAGGATGTTGTAAAGCATTGAAACAGGCTGCCTAGTTAAGTGGTCAAATCGCTTTCCGTCTTAGAGGGATCTTAGAGGTCTTTTCCAACTTGAATGATTCTATGATTCAGTGGTTCTTCTGCAAATCTGACTGCACTGCATATTTCCCCAAACAGCAGATGTTTTCCAAATTATCCAGATAATCTGGTATCCATATTTGGAAATTGCATGCCCAGTCTCTTTCACCTGCTGTTAAGCATTTATCTTTTTTTATTTCAGTCAAGTGCTTGAACTGCCAAGCAGTTTCAGACCCCTATGAGATGTCCCTTGACTTGCCTTTGGGTATAACAGTAAGGGGTTTTGTAGCTCCAGTTCAAATGAGGCAAACACTGAGCATACTGTTTCAGCCTCTTTCTTCACTTGAACCAGGACTTTTCAAAGCTGTTTCTGTACTATTTTAGCCAGCAAACAAATAAAAATGCACAGTACACTCTTTATTAACTGCATTTATGTCCTGCTTGGACAGTACTAATTGCCATATACTGTAGGTATGTGAGGATTTTCCATTACTTCTGACTGATAAAGTCATTTAACAGCTACCATTTTCAAGTCAGTGATAGTTTTTCTACCTTTAAGGATCTGGTATATTTCTATTTCCAGCTGTGAATTGGTGCGGATGCATGCAGAAAAGCTCTGACTGGGAAAGTGAGTCATATGGATTTGAATCATTTCTCATCATTTGCACCTTCCCCCACTATGCTTACTCACAAATATTTTAACTTAAGCCACTTTACTTCTCATAGATTCCAATCAATCAAAATGTAAACAATAGTATGTGCTATGATGTAAATAATAGTAATAATAGAATAGTTTTACTCTGAAATAAGAGAACGGGGTACCTGAACCAGAAGCTAGTCATGTTTTCAGCTGAAAGCATGTAATTCTCTTTTCTTTGACCACTTCCACAAAAATGTCTGCATTGCACACAGCTTTCATTTTGATTAAATAATTTTAGACTAAACAGATTAAGTTTTTTGTCCTCTTGTTTGCAGTCTCATTAAACTATTCAAAAACTATGATGTGAAATTTCTAAATATACAGACAGCATGTAAAAATATGGGATGTTTCAGAATTATGTAGGCTTATGAAACCAAAGCATGTAATGGAAATAAATGGTCAATGTTATTTCATGAAACAGGGTTATTACAAGTTGGCTTGTTTTCCATGAACTTTCTCTTAGTGTATATTCATTTCTATGTAAATTTTAAAATCTCTCTTCTGAAAATGTAAATAGGAGAAGTATTGTAATTAGATAATTATTATATTAATTCCGACCCCTTCAATTCCCCTTTAAAAGTTGACTGAAACAACCCTCACATTAAAGTGAATTTTGGGCTGGACTAAAAGAAACCATTAAACTCAGGTACAAGTCTCCTTATTTCTAATGGAGACATGATCTCTCATCCAGATTCTTTCATCTGCTGTGCCTGTTGAATGCTCTCCTTTTGAGTAAATATAACCCTAAACCCAGTACACCTGTCCCCTTGGGAAGCTTATGTCAACACAGTTGAATGTTTCATTCAAAACATGCATGTCTAGTGTACAACTGAGAGAAGGGTACAAAGACTCACTCAGATGTGTGCCCTGGCAAAGAATTAGTCTTCTAAGTAATGTGGATGTTGTGAAAATCTGTCAAGTGAATGAATGCAAATAATTTGACTGAAAGTTGTTTTTGCATGATCAGTATAAATGATTTATATTCAGTATTCCTTTCAGCTGAGGAGCAAGCTAGTATTCCATGAAAGCTTCTTCAAAATCCTTTCAGCAGAATTGAGTGATGTCAGAAGTTGCTATAGGGCATGTTGTGCTAAACAAAATGTAAATGTGTTTTGTAATGTGCTTTATCACCAGCATTTTCAGAAGGCATTGAATCTCTGCAACCTGGAGAGCACAGGGGCTCTGTTTTGCAGCTAGAGAAAATGGCTTGATGATCCTGATAGGTAATCCAAAATCTAAGCCTTCATCCCCAGCTTTCTAGCCCTTGAGAACCAGCAAGATGTGAAAACTCCTCTCCTGGAAGTTTACAAACATACATACATCTAGGCAAAATGCTGCCTGACCTGATGCCATTGCCAATAGCTGTATTTTCATGAAGAACCCTGCAGGTTCTTTCCCATCAACATTTCTGTAACTGGCTTTGTGATGCACTTGCTATCTATGAATACACATGCCTGAGAGAAAAAGCACCAGGGAGTAATACATGTGTATATACTAAAGGACAAGCCTAGACCAGAAGTGAAATTTCTTACTTGCTATTAATACATTTAAGCTGAAAGTTGTAACATAAAGGGAATGAAATGGAGGAAATGCATAAGACATGTAAAATGTTGAAGCCCTGGGGCTCAGCATCAAATTAATATGCTGCAATTTTTACATTCATGATAGTTGTTGTTTGTCCACATCACAAAGTGTAATTACCTGGGAGAAGTTTTCTTGAAGTCACTTGAATTCGAACTTCAGGTACTCATTTAAAAACAAACAAAAACCAAACCAAAACATAAAACATGCTACAAAAAGATTTTAAAAGTACAAAGATCTTGATAGTTGTGGATTTTCTCATTCTCTTTTAAAAATACATGTAATCTAGTTACCTTTCTTTCTATCTTTAAGTTTTCTTTGCCTCTTTGAAGCAGTCTTGCCTCTGACATACTAGGATCAAGATAGAAAGCCAATTGCTTGTTTAAATCGTGACATTACCACACAGCAATGTCTTTGATGGCATCCTTTTCTCTTTAAGTGCCTTGAAGTTTCTGTTTAATACATTTTACATTTCAGCTGAGGTAAAAGGGGTGGCTTGTTGTCTTCTTTCTGGTTTTTACATGCTTAGTGAACTATGAATTTGCGTATTCTTGCTTTAGTCAGTCACTGACTTTGCAGCATTTGTCCAATCCCACTTCACAGGAAGTTTGTCTGTGGTGGGGGAAGCAGCATTCAGCCACATTCACTGCTTTCTGCCAAATGTGTCAGAAGAAACAAGGATGCTTTTCATACTCTGAGACTACGCCCACACTAGCAGGACTGGAGGTGCTTTTGAGTTTTTGGCTGTAATCTGGAACAGACTCTGTTTACCCTATACTGAGGCATGACCTGGGCATGCATCAACCTTTCTTCATGTTCTGTTCAATACTGAAAAGCAAGGTGGCTTCTGCAGCCAAAGAGAAACCAAACAAATCATAATCTGTTGGATCAAATTCCCAGACTACTTACAAAATGATGCAGGTAAAATACCTGCAGTCAAAACTTTTCCTTCTCTTTCTTCTCTAATCTATGCAAGTAACCCTCATATTGTCTGTGACTTCCATGCTAAATGTCAGTTCTTTCATATCTTAGGTTAGAATGAACACTTTGAAGCACAGCACACAGATGCTTTTACCTATGAGGCATTAGTTACCACTGTAATGACATGGTCACACACTCTAAGGAAACCAACTCACTGAAATGAGACAAGTGATTGCTCAGCCAATGTGTATGCATTTAGTTTTTCATGTCAGCTGTGAAGAGAAATAGGTTCGCTGAAGCTACAGAATCTAAAAGAGAAATATAGCTGTAACAGACACTGGAAAAATATGTGTGCACTGCTAATTACTGCATGATTCTGCAGTGAAATGTCAAGATTTAAGATTTTTACAGGAATTGGATTAGCCATAGGTCTTCTCAGGGTAAGATTCTCCAGATCTTTTTCCCTTTTGTGTAACAGCTAGATATGGTTTCAAATGTAAGCTATTAGAAGCCATATCCCCATCCTTTGATTTGTTCTTGGATGACTGCCATAATTACATTGTCCCTATTCAGCAGGCATGGATACCATGTACCTATTAAGTGCTTGGCTGTATAGTGACATGCAGCACTCTCAGAATATTTCAAAATTTTACTGCTATGTAATGTTACCTTTGAACATTAGATTAAAGCAAATAAACACACAGCATTTCCATAACAGCATAATAAAATGTGAAGCTCCACACTATAAATGTTTATGAACTCAAAAATAAATAGCCAGTGGAAATATAACCATTTGTGCTGTGTGTGTGTTAACTTTGCTTATAGAACACTCTCTAAGCCAGAATACTAACGTTCTACTGTAAAGTACTTAGCTATGTGCTATATCTTTAACGTTATCTTTATTTAGCCTCGTATTTCTAGATGCTTATTCTGTAGATTCTTGAAGTTGAAATGAGAAATATTTTTCATCAGTTTTATCAGCATCCCTAAAAGGAGACTCTAACTATACTTTTAGATGAATCACAAAAAGTGTGTTTTGAAGCCTGCCTCTTCTCTGCAATTATTTAGTTAAACCTGAAATCTCACAGGCATGTGCAGTATCTTTAAAGCAAACTCAAGCCTGGAGCAGATATATTTGATGAAGCCATATCAAGGAAGGAAGATAATGGCAGAGGAAAGCAATAGGAGAAAATCTTAAGAGGGCCCAAGTAATCTACTGGCAGTTCTTCTGAAGAATTTCTAATTTTCTTCTCCTTGATGACCTCAACTTTAAAAGATAAGAAAAGGAAACCTCTGTGAAACATATTTCATTCTGCTGTTTCTCAAAATCATAAATGGAGAATGGTAGAATGGTTTGAGCTGAATGGGACCTTTAAAGATCATCTTGTGCAACCCTCCTGCCATGGGAAGTGACTTTTCCACTAGGATAGATTGCTCAAAGTTCCATCCAGACTGGCACTTTCAAGGATGGGGCATCCACATCTTCTCTGGTAGGCTTGTTCCAGCGTTTCATCGTTACTGTGAAAAATCTCTTCCTTGTATCTAATATAACTCACTTTCTATATAAATCACTTTCATTTTAAGCTATTACCCATTGACCTATGTAGAGGAACGGCTTGAATTGGTGATTGAGCACCTGGGGAAGGGCTGTGGCTGGCCCAGGGAGCACAAGCAAATTGTTTGCACCTGTGTTCTCCATATGACCAGAAGGGGTGGACCCAGGGCTTATAGAAGGGTCAGCCACAGAAGAGAGATCATCTCTTAAGCCTAGGCTGCTTGTGGAGTAGGAGGAGCACCGTATAGCCAGAGACACTTTTCACCAGTGTGAAGTAGCTGCATTCTACTCTTTTTTCTGTATATGACTATTGGCCTACCTGCAATTACTTTGTTGATATCACCAGAAACCTGCTGGAAGCAATTTTGCTTGTTTGTGAGCAGAACGACGTGTTTCTACACACCCTGGAAAAGAGTTTCTTCTGTCTTTCTTTTAAGTCTCCTTTGAGTATTATAAGACCTCAAAAACATATCCCCAGAGTTCTTTTCCCTGGGCTAAACAACCTCAAACTCTCTTAGCTTCCCTTTCATCATCCAAGTGGTCTCTTCACTGGACCCTCTACTAGAGCTCCACATCTCTCTTGTGCTGTGGGCGTCAGGGCTGAGTGCAGAGCCTCACAAGGACAGAGTAGAAAGGGAGAATTACCTCTCTCAACTGGCTAGCTATACTTGTAATGTAAAGCAGGATATTGTTAGCTTTCTTGGCTGAATGCATGCGTGTCTGGCTAACTTCCAATTTTCTGTACTCCAGTACCCCCAAGTCCTTTTCTGCTAGGTTGCTCTCATTACGCTCATCCTCTGGTATGTACTGATTGAAGTTGTCCTGACCCAGGTGCAGAGCCTTCAACATGGTTTTGCTGAATTTCATGAGTCTCATGCGGGTCCACTTCTCAAGTCTGTCCTAGATTCCTCTGGATGGCATCCATTCTTTCTGCTGCACCTTGGTGTCATCCACAAACTTGTCAAAGATGCGCTCAATCCCACTGTCTATGTAATTAATAGAAGTGTTTAACATTACCAGTCCCAGTAGTGACCCTATCAGTTTAGGCCCATTCATCCTTCCTGATTTGAGGAATTTGTCAAGATGAGCATTTGAACAATATTTAAAGAAAAATAGGAAGTATGCTGGAAATTATTTTTTCTTAACATGGTATATTTGTTGTTCAATCTCCTTTTCTGTACCATTAAGTGTACTCTGGATGTACTCTATATCAGAGATTCAGTGACATAACTTCTCAGATAACCAAAATACTACTAAAACTGTTCCACTATAAAATGGGAGAGATGTTTTTCAGGATTTTCTTAGATTAGCTGTTACATTTGTGATGAATTAATAGTGACAAGTGCCTCAAAGTAATTCCTGAATTATTCTTTTTTCCTATAGTGCTCCTGTATTACTCAGATGAACAGATATACGCCAAGAGCAGTTTGAAGTCACATATGCTTGTAGCAAGTTGAAAAGTTTTACATATATAAAATGCTTTTAAAAGCAGTGTGATTAAACCCACAGCCTTTCATCCCATTGTCAGTCAAGATTACAGCTCACAGTTATATCCTTGCGGGACTAATTTCTTTTCAATTAATTTTTAAACTCAGCATGGCCTGAAATAATTTTGAATTACTGATAGACTGGGTGAAGGAACATGGACATTTCATTAGGAAGCACGGCATACTGTATATTCTAATACTCAAAGTAAATAAGCCTGAAAAGAATGAATATTTACATTCTCTACAATTATTATTTTTTTTCCCTTTTCCTCCTATTCAGAAAGGAAATGTGTGATAAACTTGGAAAGAAAAAGACAAAATATCAGTTGTTATGTGAATATTAGCTAAATCACATTAAAGCCAAGCTTGATGTAGACAAGCTTCTCCCTTCTTATATACGAGTCATCTGCCAAACTAAGTAATGCCTACTCCTATACATGGTGCAAATATATTATTCATTTCAAAAAGCAAATGTATAAGTTTCTCAATTTAGAAATTATAATGAATTTAAAAACACAGGAAAGTTGGAATATCTTAGAGACTATACTGTAGATCAACTAGGAGTTGTTATTGCTGACTGCTGGATGAAGTCTCAGGATTCTAAGAGCTCTGGATGCTACCAATGCCAATAGCTCACACGGGGAGGATGTTCTGTTTGGCTATGGAGGAAATGCATCATTAGATGGAAATGTTTTGAATAGGAACTATATATCAAAGATCTTCCTCCAAAAAAGAAATGGATCCAGGATTTCTATTTGAAGGTTCAAAGCTTCATCTCTCCCTCTCTCCCTTTACATGCCTGTTTTTTTACTTATGTTTAGGGAGTATTAAACTCACCTAAGTGATTTGAGGAAGCAGAAGTTCACTGCAGCAACTGAATGTGAATGACTAACTGAATCTATTATATTCATGTGTTTATCTTTTTTACATTTATTCCCATTTTCATGCAAAAAATTAATAACTCTTTTCTTTATTGGCTTTCCCTGTTTCATTATTTGTCCCATTATTCCTAGATTCAGTAGTTTTCCATTTAAAAAGTACAAGTTAGGCATATAAAAAATGATGCTGTGACAATCAAAGTTACAAAACAACTCACACACGAACATACACCCCACTTTTTCTTTCTAAATTTACTAGGAAATAGTTGTCTAAGATCTCTTCTTAATTACATACAGTAGATCAAAACCAAGATCACTGTCTGTCTTCATTTACTGGATCACTCTGTGCTCCAAAGCAGTGGGATATGTTTGGAGTTATTCCTTCACAAATAACAGTTATTTGGCATATAGCTTGTCCAGACATTTTCCTATTTCACTGGTGCCATAAACACTTAGCAGCATATTCTGCTCTCCAGAACACTGTTTTTTTCTATCTCTCCCAAATATCAGTTTTCAGTCAGGGAATGTAGGTCCCAAGTATATGTGTTTTCAACTAAAGTGAAGTTATTTCTCTATTTTGGTGCTTATTTCTCTGTTATATTTTTTCTGAAAGGTTTCTAGGTTTTACAGTTGTTTGTAAAAATATATCTTTGTAAAGAATTTGAAGATGCTTATTTTTCATGAGCTAAAATTTATTCCAAAGAATAATAAGCTCATAAATAAAAAGCCCAATTTTATGAGTCCAATAAATGCTTATCACTTCTTTACAGTAAGTTTTACTGAGTTACTATTGCAATATGTGTTCTAAGTACTAATGATATATGAACTAAAATAATATTCACATTTTTGAAGTACTAGGTAAGGTTGGGTGTCTTGAAAAAAGTAATTGTAACTGTAAGCTGAGTTCACAGTTTAAAAAAAGATCTTGTTTCTCTTTGAATAACGGAAGAGCCTGTTAACCTTTCAAAGCTACTAACATCATGCTCTGAACACTGCTGTGGGATAAGTAATCTTTTTTTAAATCTCCTCTCCCAGGTACTCACTTTCTCCATGGCTACCTGCACTCCAAGGCCAGGTCTGGGTCCTGGACCTATATCCACATAAATGCTCATTCAAGTAAAGACTTGGATGTATGTAAGTCATGCCTAAAGTAATGCTTCCTACTTATTTCCATGGAAACTACAACAGATTTAAAGAGCACAATAATACTATTCGATAGTGTTTTGTAACTGGAATTTGCTCTATCTTTCAGCATAGTCATCACCATTTATTTGACTATTTGCATGGATGAGCTGATTGCGATGCTCTTCATTTTGTGGTGTGATAAGTGTGCATGGCTGTCTAGAACATGTCTTGTTTCACTTCAGTGTTGTCACTGCCAAAATTCATAATGTTCAAAGGCACTGATGAATGTCAATGAATTCCATTTTTTTTTCTGCATGGAGAAATTCAATTTCTCCCCCTTTCTTCACCTGCACTTCCATATCAGATACCATGTTGTCAGACTGCCTCTGCTTCCATCTGTCCCAGGGCAACAAAATTGAAAGAAATATTGACAGGAAGGTTCAACCTCTACTGCCATACCACCAACATCCACCACTAACACTGTGGGCCAGTGTAGTAAAATAGGAGGCTTTGCATATGAAGTACCTCGGTAAATGGACATACAACTCCTTGGATATGGTGTCTGTGAAATAAGAGAAGAAACTCTTGTCAAATAGTTCAGGCAAGTAGAAGCCAGAAGTTCCTATATAAGACACTCTTATGCAGACTTTCATAAAATTACACCATAATGAACAACAGATTTTTCTTGCTCTATATCAATGCAAAGACTCATCACTTTGTTTTTTTCCTTGTATTTCAAGTCTTTCTTCTACCCTGGCCTGACATAGGATGCACTTACAGATTGCTCAGTGTGAACCTCTGGAATTTAATTTGTAGGTCACAAACGGTTTAGCAATATTATTTAACATAAGAACAAAAAAAATACATCCCAAATCACACTGATGAAGAGATCAGTTTCAAATAAATGTTACAAAAGTCAATCAAAAAACAGTGAGGATCAGTATATGGCTAGCATCATAGATATGAGAAACTAGATACAGTCTGACCTCAGTAGTGATAACTTCTTGCAAATTAATTTATTTAGGGAGGATGACTATAATTCTTCATGCTTCATTATACTGGCAGGCACATGACCTTCCACTATAATTTGCAAGTGAGCATGATGTCATTTTAATGAAACATCAAGCAGGGTAATTCAAAAGGAAATGCCTGCTATAAAAGAGCTATTAAATAATACTTAGCAATTACGGAGTGATTTTCTACTTCAAAGCCCTTCACAAACAGTCACTAATGAATTTGCATAACCTCTCTGTGAGGAGGAAGGGTATCATTTTTCCCTTCTGCTGGCACAGAGCAGAGAACAGACTTGCCTAAGACCACAGAGGCCATGAGTATCATAGCCCCAGTCAGAACTCTGAAACTGATGACAGCTAGACATATGGCTAGATCATTACATCAGGCTTCCAAACTAGCAGGGGCGTTTACAGAGTCCTTAATTCCTTTAAATAAAGGTTAGTACTGATAGCTTAGCCTCAGCTGCCAAGTCAGTGCCCATTCCAGGTTACTTTATTGTCATGGCATTGCCATGGATTGTCTATATTAGGATCTAACATCATGCCACCTTGATACAGTCACCCTTGCTACCAATCTGCAGCCCCAGGTCTCCACATAAAAGAAAAAATGTCACATACTACAGTCTCATCCTGAGAGACTGTGAAGATACAAACTTATACATGCATTCAGGCTCAGGAATCTGGAAAGTCTCCTGTTTGCCTCAGTTTAGACATCCTCCCTGCCATGTTGTTTGCTGTATAGTCAGGAAAGAATGCTGTAGACACTTGAATCTTCTGGCATCTCAGATGTTGCATAATTAAATGAGAAATTAACAACAGCAAAATCCATCATTAGCACAAAAATGTTATTTTAATATCATAGCATTCACATTAGGCAGACCTCACTGATGTGTAAGGCGAGATGCTGACTGTCATACATTTAGTAAAGCCTGTCTTGATTGATTCAGTTCCTCTGTCCCAATGACAGTGGTAAATATTAAGACAATCATTGCAAAAACCAATCATTGCAATCTGGAGCTCAAGCCTTATGGAGGAGTGGCTGAAGGAGCTGGGATTGTTCAGTCTGCAGAAGAGGAGGCTCAGGGGAGACCTTATTGCTCTCTATAACTACCTGATAGGAGGTTGTAGTGAGCTGGGGGTCGGCCTCTCGTGTCTCGTGGTAGAACTAGAGGGAATGGCTTCAAGCTGCACCAGGGGAGATTCAGGCTGGACATCAGGAAATACAGCTTTTCTGAACGAGTAGTCAGGCACAGGAATGGGCTGCCCAGGGGGGTGTTCAGGGAATGTTGGATTTTATGTTGAGGGATATGGTTTAGTGTGAATTATTGGTGATTGGTGGATGGTTGGACTGGATGATCTTGTAGGTCTTTTCCAATCTTGGTGAATCGGTGATTCTGTGATTCTGTAACAGCAACCATTGTTCCCAGTGGTCATCCAGAAGAGAAACTTGAAGAGGTATTACAGAAACATTCAATACATTTATATTTCGATAAATATTAAATGGAAAAAAATAACTACAAATTGATTTTTGACCCTTTCATTTGCCTGTCAGGTCTTTCTTGCCTTTTAATGACAGTTCAGATCCATCTGAAAACATTTTTTTGCTACAAATTTGAGCACGGAGTAAAATTTATTTCCAGTTCTGAAATTTTAAACTGATTTCAATATTATCATAATCAGGTAATAGCAAGAAGGATGCATGAAATAATATGTGCTTATTTATTTCAAGGAAATGCTACACTGATATAATGACCAGTTATCAGTAACAAAGAATGATCATGCTGCAGATTGTATGTGATAAAGGTATGAATGGTTATTGATATTAGTGCTAAAAAAAATTCCCATAATATTTTGTGGTGTACTTTTAGTATATATATACCAGATATATATTTAATAATTCATGCATTAGCTGTCTTACAGAAATAATACAATATTAATGCTTTCAGAACTTCTCTGTATGAGTATAAAAGTAACTATTATTATATTTTCCTAAATCTCACCTTAATTCTAGTGAAATCTAAAGTGGAAAATCCTGGAGCAGCTCAATGTCTCATTTGCCTGTCCAGACACAGTCTTTCAAACTTCCAGAATTCATCTTCCTCACTGGAAGACTGAATAAACAAGACCAAGAGGGATCTCAGCGTGGCTCTACAATAAAATGTTTGACTATAGTTAGGACATCTGGGAACAGTTTGGGGACAACTTCAGGTCTGGAACTATTGATTTGAATTACAGTAATTTTATTTGGCAATTATGGTCGTGATTTCAATTTCGCTTTCTGCCAACTGGGAAAGTCTACTTCTGTCTAAGTATACTGCGGTGTCTGTGGTTTACAGATGTATGTTCTTGATTCCTCTTCACTGACACACCCTGTATTGTCTTCACTTGGAAGACATCTGTACCGCTAAGCTTTTGCAAAGCAAGAGAGCTTATAGAAATGTAACTTTTATTTAGAAAGGTAACGTGTGTTTATTTAGGTCAGTCTTAATCATTATTTACTCTAAAAAAATTCAGGTTGTGAAACATACATGAAAGAGTTAAACATTAATTTCCTAATTGTGTTAGATATTATAATATTTCATTAAACTGAGAGAAAATTTTTCTGATCCTCTTGACTATATTGTTTCCATTTTATCAAATTCCTTTTTTCTAATAAGTATATAGGTAAGGTTTGCTTTTTTGTTTTTGTTTTAATTTTTTTTATATTCAAGTTTAATGTTGATGTAAAAATCGAAGAAGGGAGAGAAAAGCTTGGAGGGAGTCTAGAAAAGGAGATAACCTGCATTTGTTTTTTATTTTACTAAATTAAGTTCAACACCATTAAAATTGTTCCCATTAATTTCATTAGGCTGACAGAATTACTTATCCATATAATTTAAAGATGTTTACGTAGACTTATCTTCTAATTGACTATTGAATTTCATGGTTTGCAGGGAAACTATGGGCATACAAGATCACCACTGAAATGGTGGTCCAGATCTTCAGTCGCATTGAAGACAGTAAGAACTGCACCCCAAACTATCTGAGTATCCAACTAAAAAAAATGCTATACAAAATGTAACTTTAAATTATAGGGATATATGATTGAGAAATATTATTATTTCTTTATGAAGTAAACTTTCAAGATTTTATTCATAGAACACAGGAAGAATGTTGATAAAATGTAGACTTTTCACTCCGCAGATAGTGTCTGCTTTGAAAAAAAAAGGCATTATTCTAGTTTTTATTTTCTAAATAAAATACTGCATTAAAATATGTCAATTATCATCAGATGTTATTTGACCTAGAAGAGATTTAATATACTCCTCAGAAAAGCTCTGATTTGACATTTTGCTATTCATGTTTTACAACTTTTTTTCCTTCTGTAGGATTATTTCTACTTTAAAATAGTATGACAGAAAATTATCTGACCCTTTAAGTATGTCAGCATTCCGATGAAAAGTATTATTTTTTTCTAGGCATAATATATAGAACATTCATGTCAATCTAACTTTACTTGCATATGATATTTTCCATTTTTTTATAGAAAAGAAATTGTTGTGGACATTTGTACTTGATACAAATGTACTGAAGATGAGATGAGATTCATTTGTCTTAAGGAAATACTTATCACTGAACCATTTTACATTAGATATCCTTAACAGTTAAAAGAATTTAAAAAGCACTTTCAGGGTGAGAGTTACCTCATCCTATGATCAGATGAATTTCATTTGCAGACATCTGCAGTAAGATCAGATGAATCCCAACCTTGGTGTCACAGAATGTAGTGTGCTTTGTGTCAGGTCCATCTGTGAATGGCAAGTGAGAGACTCTCTCTTATGCCTATAAAATGTGAGACTTGTCACGATTGCCAACGTTTAAAAACAGCTGCAGGGAACAAGAGAGCAGAGCTGCAGATCACTCCATTTATGTACAACACTGGAAGATTTTTTCATTAGATATCTACATGAGCTATGGATGCCCAATGCAGCCTTTCTTTTGGAACACATCAGGTGCTAAGCTTAAACTCTGGTGAGATATACACTAGCCATGCCCTGCACGTGATATCCATTAAGTCATAATTTGAATATATGTCACTAAAAGCTCTTTCCTTCCTTTTGAGCAATTCCAAGTTACAAGATCACTTCCATAATTTATCAAGCATATTTTTTTGTGCTCAGTTCTTGCTTGAAAACAGCTGAACTGTCTTTGCTCAAAATGCTTCTCTTTCTGAGAGCTCTCTTCTGGAAAACCTCATATCCAAAAATAATAATGCCAGATACATAAAACATTGTCATAGTAGTAATTACTGTTCAGTTCTAAGTGCAAAGGACACACAGAAAGTCAGGCAACACACTGGGAGCCTATCTGAGAGAGGACATAAATGTTGATCTCTTCGACATTAGACAGCAGTCAAACATGGTTGTTTTCCCACACTAAGCCGTACAGATAAGTCTTTGTATAAAGTTTAAAGTTTGAACAATTCTGTGCTGTAATCAACACTGTCTAAGAATCCCTTTCTTGTGTGGACACAGAAACTTCTCTCCCAAGAACTGTTCTCTGATTACCTACTTTTTCATGAACTTCCTTCAATGCTCTGTTCAAAGAAGGCTTTAATGGTTTAATACCCATTATACCAATACCTAAGGTTTTAATGGCTTTAATACCCACTTGGCAAGTGAGGGAAATGTGACTGTAGGCTGCAGACCCACTTGGGAATATTGTATGTCCATCCCCTCAAAAACTGCCATAACTACAAAAATACATGGCATCATAAAACTATGATACATGACTAAGTATTTTCTTCATCTTTTCCTGTGAATGGAGAAATGTTCAGTCAACAGTGCTGGAGTAAATGCCAGACAGAAAATAAACAAAATAAAATCTCTTTGAGCAGGTAAGGCGCTCTGGTAGGAGTTTCAAAAATTCCCTTCCCTCTCTTCCTTAATCTTATTAGTACCTCTGTGTAGCTTCACAGATAGATATGCACTCAGGATGACTGAAATGGCCCATAACAAGAAGTGTACTGGTAAAAAACTGATGTTGAAGCTCCAAAGCTTGTTATCATTATTGTCCACAAATTAAAGTATTTGAAAAATTTTTGGTAATTTTAGTTTTGTATATAGGAAGTTACTGCTTATTAAGCAGTCTGTGAATATCTCCTTCGGTATGTAAGTTAAAAGTATGTTGTTTGTTTGTTTCCTTTTCCAAAGGAAATACAAATGTCAGCAACAAAATAATTCGTATTATATCTTTATATTTCTTATATGCACTGCTGTGTGATCTTTGTCAAATGAAGGTGCATTATAGATTTTTTTATTCTGTTGGAAAAAAATACAAATGGCATCAATAAATATTAATTAAAAATATTCTTGATATGTAATCTTGAGATATTTTGTAGGTTTAATCTTCAATACATCTCAGCAGTTAAATATTTCCAAACATAACAGCTAAAGCATGTGTTTTTCCCAGAAAAATTATATTGATGTTTGATACATACATGGATTATTCTCTCATCAGTGATTGTGAGGAAACTGCCAAATATGACTCCAAGGCCCAAGAACCGTGTACATTTCTGATCCTTGGAACTGGAAAAAATAACTTTATTTAAATGGATGTCAGTTTATATGTGAAGAAAGATTAAAGATTTAATTATATATATACATTAATTTTCAGATTTAAAACCTATGTTTTAATCATCTCCAGTTTGCAATGGACATACTAGGAGTAAGTTCAGTCCAAAATTTCAGACTGAGACAGCCACAAATTAGGGGAAAGTTTAGACTTTAGTCCAGAAATCTCTGATGCATTCAGAAGAATTAATGTTTGGATTATGCTCGTAGACATTTCCTTGGCTATTTTAAGTTTCTTGCATTGTAGAGAGAGATCAGATGGAACAAGGCCATTTCTCGACTTCTCCATTCATCTTCCAGTTTAGATTTACAGCAGGAGGTCTGGGCACCATCGTATGCAATGCCCTTCGTAACTTTGAGGGGAACTGGTTACAAGATTTACTGCACATCAAGGATGATATTAAGGTGTGCACTTGATTTGCAGACATAGCTAATTCTTTTGATTTGGCTGTGTCAAGATCTAAAGTAGAAGAAAATATACTTTCCTCTTTTTTTTTTTTTCTTTCTTTTTTTTTTTTTTAACATTCGTTTGTAATCGAATTATTCTCTAAAGAATTAAAAAGTTAAGAAAAAAAGAAATGGTTTTCCAGCTTCTTTTTGTTTGTTTGTTTGTTTGTTTGTTTGTTTTGTTTTGTTTTTCTTAAGCTAAAGCAGAATTAGGCTTGGATTTGTCCTGAAAGAGAGTGATAAAGCCAAATACAATGTACAGACATTGATTTTCCAGTGTGCCTTATCTTTCCAGGAAATAGGCTTTTATTTTCTACAGCTTCTCATGTACAAATAGATAAACAAGTAAATAAATAAAATATTTTTCAAATTATGCATGGAGTTAATACAATATTGCCATGATGATTTTCTGCCAATGATTTCATTCTCTTTTGTCTCTTTTAAAAACAGCTCATTGTTTTGATTTCTGAAGCAACCTAGAAAATGTAATCAGTATGCATCAGTCAAAGTAATATCCTCCCAAGTTTACAAAACATAAAAGCTATCTATGATTTCCAGTAAGATGATGTCCCATGGCCTACATGGTTTTGAGTTATGATAACCCAGCAACATAGGAGCATCAGACAGTCTCACAATTAGAGAAAAAGAAACTTCACTAAAATTACTATAAAATCCTTAGCATCTTTCTGCCATATAATAATCTCCTATTAGCTAACTTGCTGTGTTGACTGATATATTTTATTAATTTGATCAATTCTTGCTATTTTTCAAGAATGAAACCTTGAATTTTTTATTTATTTATTTTTTTCTGAGCATATACAAGAGCTCTTCATCTATTCTGTGACTTCATATGAAATCCAAAGACTATAGATATGTTAGTACTGTTACTGTGGAATAAATTGCACCCAAGATTACGGTTTTGTTTCTAGAAAGTAGTCATGATTTTCTTTGAATTCCCAGTGCATTAAGCACAAAGACTGAAAGGTAAACTGGAAAAAAAAAATGGCAGAAAGAAATAGTCTCATTTTGTAATGTATAGACATTAGTGTATTAGTGTATTTAGGCAAGAAAATTATGGTATTTAAGAAAATTAACAAATCTAACACCACTTCCATTGCTATAAATCTTTCCTTTTTTTTTTTTTTTTTTAAAGAAGAAAATATTTTAAAGTGTTATTTGATTACATTTGCATGAGGGAGTAAATTGTTTGTGTTTAATCAATCCTTCTGTTTTGTGAAGTGACTTTGCATTTAGTCTTCAAGCAAAAAAAAAAAAAAAAAGCTAATGATAGTATTTAATTGTAGCGGATGAAATATTACATTATAATGAATAGGTTCAACATCACATTCAAAAGTTATGCTAGAAGCCTTACAGGATAGGAGGCACGAAAATTTCCTATCATTTGGAAAATTTCCAAATGATAGCTACATGTAAAGGACTTATTTAATTGTTGAAGAATTGCAGAAATAGAATTTTTAAATTGATAGAAATAGCAGTACACAATACAGAAATGTGTTATTGCAGGCAAGATAAGAGTTACAATTGCTACCAATAATTTTATTATATTAATTATATTTTAATTTTTATATTTATCAGAATTTGAATATTTTTTTTAAACTTCATTACCTCACTCTCCTCTTTCTGGGAAAATATTAAATAATTCCCTGTATTTAAGTATAGTATACATTGCTAATTTATGAATTATCCTTATCAGAAAAAAAGCCTCAATGCATTCACAGGGAAGGTGTTACAAATGATGTTTGAAATTGCCAAGAGAATAAGTGTTTTTTGTTTGTTTGTTTGTTTGTTTGTTTGTTTGAAAAAAACATGATATTACAACAACTGTTCCCTTTTCTCTCATTTGACCTTTTTTCTTTTCTTTTGCTCCAGAAGACGAGAAGAAGAAACAGAAAATGTTTATTCAAGCTAAACTTTAATTAGATTCAATTTGAAGAGAAAATTGCTGTCTGTGAGCAACCTTAATGTAGGTCAGAAACACAGAATAAAAAGGTTTTCCTTGAATGCTGTTGGGTCACTGTCTGCTAGGACTGTCATAATATTCCTGTAAACAAATTAGTTCCAAGCCTCTCACCATGGACAGGATTATCAATGAATGCATTCTATTATTTTTCTCTGCAATTGAAAACTTATCTAGAAAGTTCTGAAAATTACTCACTTCTTCAGAAAATGTTAAACAGGATACTGTTGTAATTGATGGGGAAACATTATTACCAGCCACTTTTTAAGACTGATGACATTTTTTTCTCTAATTAAATCAAGATAGTTGGAGCTAATAATAATGAAGTTCTTTTTCTTCCCTAAAACATTTGCTCCTAACTTTCTGGTTGATTTCATTCAATATTTTGGTTCTAAAATTTGGTAAGCAGCCATTAAGCTGATTTCAATCAATGATGTCCCAAAGAGACATCAGTTGGAAAATCAGTCATTTTTGTGAGCTGTTTGTTTTCCATTCACTGTAACTCTTTGCATGGGTTTGTTTCATTGTTGATGGCGGATAAGATCACTCTGACCTCAAGAGTTGTATGAGATGAAAGCTCAGCCCCTGACAGGAAGGAAAGAAACTGAAAGGTTTCCACAGTTGTGCTTTTTTTTTTTTTCCTTGCTTTTGTTTTGTTTTTAATTTCTGGAAAATGGTTATGTCTTCTTTCATATTTTTTCAAAACTTATTGTAAATGAAAATATATCAGCCTTTTGAATTTTTTAGAAGCAACAGACAGATGTTTCCCAAGAGCATTCACTTACACTTCTTTTACTAAGCCCCAAAGTTTAAGATCATAAAAAGCATGCTTTCATATCTGAAAAAAATCAGCCACTGTTCTTACTGAAGATACCGCCATCTCACACGCTCATCAAATATTATGAAAAATAAAGAAGCTTGGGGAAGTATATTTCCATGTCCATATTTCTGTGCTATTGGAGTCGATCTAGGGAAGGGCCATGGAAGAAGTCAAAAGACTGAAGTACCTCTCCTACAAGGAAAGGCTTATTGAGCTAGGCTTGTCTCATAAGAGAAGGCTCCAGGGAGACCTCCTGTGACCTTCCAGTACTTGAAGGGACCTTAAAAGCAGGAGAGGGACTGAGTTTTTATGCAGGCAGTTAACGATAGGACAAAGGGGAATGATTTTACCTAAAGAAAAGAGATTTAGATTAGATGTTAGGGGAATTATTTTTTTACTCAGGGGATAGTGAGGCACTGGTACAGGCTACTCAGAGAAGCTGCAGCTGGCCCCATCCCTGGATGTATTCAAGGCCAGGTTGGATGGGATCCTAGGCAGCCATATCTGGTGACTGGTAACCCTGATCACAGGAGAGGGTTGGAACTAGATGATCTTTAATGCCTCTCTCCAACCTAAGTTATTCTGTAATCCTATGTAAAGAATTACAGATCTTGGTCTTTGTGAAGATTTATTTAACCACACGGTATTTATGAGGAAATTATGAGATATTACAAGGAAGTTACTGTTAACACTTGAAATTACAGAATTACAAAAATATTGTTACTATATAAGGGAATCAAAATGCACAGATGTTTTGTATTTTAAATGATTAAATTATCTCTGTGCTGTTCACTGTAGAGGTATGATATTACATTATCAGCCAGAAGGAAAATAGTTTCTATCTGAAAGCTAACAATTTTTTCATTTATAAAGAAGTAGAAGTCACATCAACAACAAATAAAAATCAATCTTTGAGGTGTTTTCAGAAGAAACTAATGAACAAGATTTCATGGAAAACTGTTTTGGAAACATCCTGTCTCTTGAGTAAAAATCACAGCCATGATGTTTAACAGATGTATTATCACGATACATTGAATTCTAACATAACATCTCATTGTCCTTCATGTATATGCAATTTTTATTATTTTCATTTTTTACTATGATGTTTTTCAATTGTAGACAGTTTTCTAAAAAAATCTTGATTTGAAAAGCAATATTAACTTTTAGGATAAATTTCAGAGCTATTACATCACCACCATTTATCTACACACACACATATATGGGACTATTTAGCCAAATGTTTTCCACTATATCTCAACAACTTCTTCATGGTCCCAACAGGAACTTATCAGCTTTGTCTGATTTTTGTTCAGGTGTACACATGCAAAATCCATGCTTACATTCACACAAGCTCCTTTCACAACTTCAGCCAACAAAATTTTATAAACTCCAGCCAAATTACTGTTTATATTTTTCTCTGCTCATCTTCGCTCTGCCCACACTGTCTATAAAACTTCTCCAAGCTTTGGGATGAAAGGACCTAGTAAACAAAGAGATATGAGAGATGGGGTTAAGGAAGTGCATTTTTTTAAATGAAAATTGCATAGATTACATTACAGCAGATATTAATCAAATGGAAGATGAGCAAGTAGATACCAAGCATGGTGGAAATTATGGGAAAGAGAGAGGCTAAACACAATAGACAAGATAGGTTGCTAAAAGCAATGTGCACATCCCACTTCACTAAGTCCATGGTATTAGAAAAAGGGAATTGAGGGGCTGGAGTAGTACATGGGAAAGTTGAGGTTAAAGTTTAGCTATCAAACCTTCAAATTTATATCAACTAATTCTTGAAAAGTATTAGGCTAAAAAGATACAATATCTTTCAGGCTGTGACTCAGTCCTTCAAAGGCATGTGTAGTGTATTCACAAGGGAGATTGATTTGTAGTCAATACTTCTGCCCCAAATTGCATTCAAGTAGCTAGCAACTGTTTTATCAAGATATTAGCAACTTCAAAGCTATCATCAACTTAGTTCAAAAAAATCAATTAGCTAGCCTAACAAGATGTACCCTATTTTACGATTTGCTATTTAAAGTAAATTATGCTAAGTCTGAGTGAACTCAGAAAAAGTCAACTGTGAGATAATAAAATAATTCCAGACTAAGCCTAGATTGTTTCTTCGGAAATCTTTATGTTTGTCTGCCTAGCAAGATAGCTGTTACTGGCATTTTGTGCATATCAAGAGGAGTCAAAATGGTTATAAAATATCTTAAAAGATGGAAAAATATTTTTGATCAATTTTCTAGTGATTCTCTCTAAATAGAAGTGTCTTTTATAAGAAATAGATACTTTACACTGTACAGACAGTGTTGCTTGGTAGAGTACTGTGGAATAAAACTCTACAGGAAAGGGGAGAGAAGGAAAGCTGGTTAATCTTCAGTGATCACGTCTTCCAGGCTCAAGAGTGATCCATCACAACAAACTAAGTCAGGCAAAAAAAGTCAGGACATAGTGTGGATGAACAAGGAGCTCACAGATGAACTAAAATGCAAAGAAGAAAATCTGCAGAAGATGTAAATAGGGATTGGTAACTTTGGAGAAATAAAGAAATGTATCAAGTTAGATAGAGTACAGATAGAATTGAATGTGGCCGGGGGTATGAAAGGCAATTAGAAGGGCTTCTGTAAATACATCAGTGATAAAAGGAAAAATACTAGGAAAAATGTGAAAGGGAGTAGAAGACCAGGTTTCCCAGGTCATGGAGAAGGCTCAGATGACAATGACATTTTTACTTCAGCCCTTGTAGGCAACTGTTCTAGCCACAGTGACCAATAGAAATCAGAGGCAGAGACTGAGACTGAATAATCACCTACTATAGCAGAGGGTCAGGTTCAAGGCCATTAAAGGAATCTGAATATGCATAAATCCATGGGGCCTGATGAGTTGAATGTGAAGCTCTAGAGAGAAATGTAAAATGAAGATTCTAAGACACTATCTGTATTGTTTGAGAAGTTGTTGCAGTCCATTGTAATTCCAAGTGACTGGAAAAAGGAAAACATATGCCCATTTTTAAAATGGAAGGATCCAGGTAGCTACAGAGCAATCAATCTTACTTCAGTGATAGACAAGATCACGGAAAAGTTCCTACTAGAAACTATGCTAAGCTTCACAGAGAACAGAGAGGTGATTAGTGACAGTCAATATGGCTTCACTAATCATGCAAAAAAAAAATTGGTGGCCTTCTACAATAGGGTTATGGCATTTGTCATTAAAGAGCAATTAATGGCATCTACTAGGGCTTGTACAGATTAGATGACAGTGTCCTGTACAACACCCTTGTCTCCAAACTGAATATATGGATTTGATTGATGATGGATCGCACTTTGGATAAGGAATTGGCTGGATGTTCATACTCAAATGATTGTGATCAGTGGCTTACTGTCCAAGTGGAGGCCAGTTTAGAGTGGTGCTCCTCAGGAACCTGTATAAAGATCAGCGCAATTAAACATCTTCGTTGGTGATATGGACAGGAAGTTTGAGTGCAGCAAGTTTGCAGATGACACCAAAAACTGTAGTTCAGTCAACGTGGAAAGAAGGGACATTGACAGACTAGAGAGGTAGTCCCAGGTGCTTAGGGACAAGTGCAAGGTCTGCACACAGGTCAGGGCAATCCCAAACACAAATACAAGTTGGATGATGAGTCAATACAGAACTGCCCTATGGAGGTGGATTTGGGAATATTGGTGGAAGAAAACCTCAACATGAGCCAGCAATACACACTGAAATATGCAACAGAAAGCTGAGTATATCCTGGACCGCATCAAAAGAAGTGTAGCTAGCAGATCAAGGGAGTCGATCCTCACCCTCCACTCTGCTCTTCTGATATCCTAGCTGGAGTAGTGTGTTTAGCATGGTGGCCTGCAGCATAAGAAAGAAACCTGTTAGACTGGATTCAGAGGAAAACCATGAAGATGATCAGAGGGCTTCAGCTATGAAGAAAAGCTGAGAAAATAGGAGTTATTTAGCCTAAAAACGGGAAGACTCTGGCAAAAATTCTTTGCAACTTTTCAATATTTAAAGAAAGCCCACAGGGAAGATGTGGAAAAAGTCCATCAGAGAGCTTAGTGGTAGAAGAAATGGTAACAGTTTTAAGCTGAAAGTGGGTAGTTTTAAATTAGATGTAAGTAAAACTTCTTCGCTATTAGAGTAGAGAGGCCCTGAAACAGGTTGCCCATGTGGATACCCCGTCCCTGGAGAGTTTTAGGCCAGGCTGGATGAGGCTTTGGGTAATCAGAACTACTGAAAGATACCCCTTCCTGTGGAAGTAGTAACAGAACTACATGTAATTTATAGTCCCTTCCAATCTGTATTTCTATGATCCTGTGACATAATACAGATTCACTTGCTGTTTAAATGCTGGACTCTCGCAGGACTGAATAATATTCAAGCTACAATATTCAGCTTAGCCAAAATCCTATAACCTATATCCTATATCCTCTTCAAGAGAATATGAAATTTGAGTATGCAGTAAGTGTGAATTTGAGAGAAATTATTGTTTAAGTGTAGCGTGACTATGATAGAATTAAAATTATCCTGTAGAACATCAGGAAATTAATTCCAGATAAGAATGCTAGATGACAGCTATGAGGCTGAAAATATTAAAAGCTACTTATCAGTGAAATAGTTATCTAAATTAATGATTATCTAGTTCTTATCTAAAGCTATGTGAAAAAAACTGAATATTTTCGAAAAAAAATGTTCACTTATTTTAATGTAGTTTTAATAATAAAATTTTGTTAAAATGTTCTGTCTTCACCGGTTTGCATGTGATCTAAAATTGGAAAAATAAACCTTAGTTTACAACCTTGTTTTATTACTGTTCTTACAGGCCTGATATCATAGTACAACAAAGTATATAGAATGCCAATAAAATCCTTTTAAAATGGATTATTTTTTTAGAAGAAATGTAGTTATATGGAAATGAGAACACATGATGGAATACTTAATTGTTCTTATTTATATTTTTATCCATTGTCATAATTATCCATCTGTTCTTGCCCAAGTCACTGGGTTATATTAGTCTGATGTTGGTGTTTAGCTGAAGAACTGTCTTTGGACAAAGTTACATTGATTGGTAACTGTTCAAATGTGGTAATATCCTTCTTTCTGTATAGGAAATATAGCCTTCAAAGGCTTTACTGATGACAGTATACCATCGTTCTCTCTTTGCTTTTCAGTGAAGGAAAGACTTATGCATTATGCTAATGCCTGAGGACTTGTAAAAGAAATTTCCATGTGGTTTTAACTATAAATTGTATTTGACATAATTTATTTTCTTGAATAGAAGCCATATAAGTGGATTCTATTTAGAGCATATTATTATTTTTGTCATTCTGATTATAGTCTCATTGGTCTTGTTTAAATGAGTTTTCTCCAAAATAACAAAAAATGCATCCTGTTCTTAGTTCATTGTTTTATTTTTTCTTTTGCCTCACCCAGCATAAAGTCTTTAAGTTCCATTAAAAGTTGATTTGACTGGGAAATGAATAGAAATTTTTATCTCCAACTTTAGAAATTCTGTAATAAATTTATGATGCACGTCAGGCTGTTATGAAATGCAACCGTGGGGCATAAAGATAAAAATCTTCTTACTCAGGAAATATTATTAACAGACCATGAGAGAACAGCATATTACAAAAGAGATTAAAAATAAAATCTGCATCTAATTTCATATCCCCACATCACAAATCAGTCTTAAGCATATTCTATAGTTTCTGGTACATAACTGGGGGGGGGGTGGAACTTTTAAATTCTTAACTCTTAACGGACAGTAACAAAGACAAATATTTCAGTTCTCATGTACATTGTTTGCACAAAGCATCCATGAAACTGTATCTTATTTCGGTAGACCTATATATATATATCTTAGTGTGTGTGTATACATATATGTATGTAAAAGTAAATGTTTTTGCTTGGATTTCAGACCATCCTCATGTCCCTCCTATGAACTCATCATTCTTCTGTTGGATGCCCCAGATCTGGATGCAATACTCTGGATGGGGCCTCAAAAAGCAGAGTAGAGGGAAACAATCCCTTTCCTCTTTCTGCTGGCCACCCCTTTTCTGATGCAGCTCAGGATGCCATTGGCCTTCTGGCTGCATTTTGTTACAATCACACTCTTAAAAAGCTTAGCAGCATCCCCTTTGATCTTGCACAATCTGCCAATTTTACTCTTGTTAAAACCATACTGAATGGAGGAGAGCTTAATACCTGTACTAAAAATAGAGTACTATAAATTACGTGGCCTTGATGGTAGGATCCTTGTTGTTTTCTGTCCACAACTAGCAGTGTCCAGAATCAAGCTTTAACATTTTCTGTATCATTTATGGAAATTAGACAATTGTGAAGTCAAGATTTGAGCTAGATCTGTCGTGAATATTTATTAAAAAGAGAAAAAAGGCTACCCAGTTTATGGCTCTACATCACTCTATTATGTCTGCATCAGAAAAGGGATAATAAGAATAAAGTCATAGCCTAAAGGGTGCTATGAAGCTCCCAGCTCAGAGCCACTCCTAGGAACATCCCAACTAAAAGGATATATTCTTACTTTTCTGTCTTGACTTGTTTTTCAAAGCACATAATTTCATCATTAAGGAATATTTTCTCATACACATAAGTAATAGAAAGAAAGAATGACTTTATTGTTTCCAAGACTCTTGGGTGACTTTAGTCCTAGTTACTATTAGCCTGCTTGTGGTTAGTGGAGAGAAACAAATACAGCTCTGTTTTCTATTTAATAATGATAATAGCAGCCTCATAAACTTCTGCAGATCGCAAAGTGCTCCAAGAGGTCTAGGTGAAACGGCCAGGCAGACATGGCCAAAGCCAAAGGCTTGTTGATCTATTGTTGAAGGGACAGTTTATATCCTGAAGGACAGTAATACTTGCCCAGCTCATAGAGCTTTTACTTGCCACACCCAGTACTGTCTTCCCAAGTCTGAACATTCCTTTCAATTCCATACTCCTCTCCCATCCTTCTCTCAGAGGATAACCCAAGACATCTCAGAGATCCCTCTGAGGGCTCCTTTACAAAAAGGGTTGTGATTACAAATGTGCATCCTATATATTTTTTTTCCTATATCGGAGAAAATATAAGAGGAGAAAATCAATAGTCATTGCTTGTTCCACTTGCACACTGTCATTTTCTTTCCTTTTCTATTGCCAAGTTAAATATGAAATGTATATCTACAGAACTGGAAAAATGTATAGGAAAGGAAGGGTGGTTCCTCCTTATTCTCCCACCCTCTCTCCCTCCTCCCTTCCTCCCTCCCACCCACCCTCTCTCCATCCTTCCCTCCCTTCTCCTTTCTCCCTTCCTCCCTCCCTCCCTCCCTTCTCCCTTCCTCTCTTTCTTCTGCTAACAAGTCTCTTGGAATGACAGACTTATACTAACCTCAAAAAGTCTCATCTTCTCTCATTTTTCGTTAAGGAGATAAAATGTTTCAACCAAATATTTCAGTCTTGTCTCTTAAATGTGTCTTAAATTCACAATGTAGATAAACTATGCTGAATAAACAAACCTCATAATGACTTCAATAATATTTTGGTCTCTCTTAAGATTTATTTGCATTTCAAAATTAAATTTCATTTTTTTTAAAAAAAGTCTGTTTTTCAGATCTGAAAATGCCAAATAGGCTTGTGACTATGATATTTCCCAAAAGACTGCTCCGAATTCGTGCACTAGGAAAAAATATAAATCATTCACTAAAACATGAATATTTGTGATTTATTCTTCTATTTTTATTAAGGCTTGTTTCAAATTTACTGTAAGACAGTCAAATTTTTGCCTCATTCTTGACATTCTCTCCTTTCCACCCAATAAAATCTTTCCTTAATACATTCTAACCTTTTTTTTTCCTCTCTTCATATATACTTCTTCCCATTTATTCAGTTTTATGTTGTCTATGTTGTCATCTGAGAGGGTGAACAAACACAGGAACAATTGATACAGAATCTTTCTTTAACAAGAAGAAAAATAATATGTAGTATCAGCTGAAAGATGTAGCTACCAAAGATACTTGGAAGGTAGGAAGTGTTTTGTTTTTTTTCCCCCCACTATTCTTTTCAGTTCAGTGAACACTGTAATAACAGTAATCCATTTGTCCAAATTTGCCAAAGCCTCTGTCTCTGATTAGTATCTCATATGAGATTCTCCAAGTAATTTCAGATATATTTCAAAATAGTTTCCACCTATACAGTATTGCTTGCTTAATAAATCATTATTTCTGTTCTTTAAAAATTCCTTAGGTGGATAGGTTATTGTTTTGCAGAGTCAAAAACTAGAGCTTGACATACTAAGTCACTTCCTAAGCATCAGAAAGTTAATGCAGCTTGGTATATTTTCATAAAAAGGAGAATAGAGTCATTCTGTCTTCACCCAGTGCAGCTACAATTAGCTATTAAGAAAAAAAATCAGTACAGAATCTCTAAAGAAAGAATTCTTCCCTTCAAATTCAAGTTATCAAGTTCTGCTGTGTATAGTATCCTCTCATTTTTTTTTACTGCTTAGATGTCATCATATGCTTTTAATTATATGAATATCAATAAAGTTATAATAAAATCTATATTTAATACAGAGCTTTAAATAGAAATTTGAAATTAAATTGAATGTGATATATACTTGGTTTTGACATTTTAAATGATCTTAGAAGACCATACTGAATTTGTGATATTTATATAGCCATTGTAGGAGTTTCCTGTGCCAGCCATTTCCTACCAGAATGGTATTGCACACTTTCCATCTACATCTAACAACGTAAAGCTGCTCTGTTGTTAGAATTCCTTTTCAAGACAAAGTTTTTTTTCTTCTTCCTATGAACAATCCCAGAAAATAGTAATTCCAGAGAATGTTATTTCACTTATACGTTTGGCTTGCTTATATGGAATTGCAATCAATTTTATGAGAGAATTTTTATATTCTAACAGTCAGTGTTTGAGTTTTAGTGCAAACATTGCCTGAACTATGAAGAGAGCCATGCCTGCTCTTACCTCTGTTGCTTTTACATATTTAATATCTATTTAAATTAGCTTAAAAAGATTCCTTAAGTCTTTTATAAAAACAGTGATGCCCTGAATATAAAATTAAGATACAAATATAAACATACACTGTGTGAGTGCTTTAATTAACAAGATCATAATTAAATAATAAATGAAATTATGATTATATTTCAACATCTTACATGTCCTGAACCCATTAATTCTTTTCCTTGAACAACAAAGCTAAAATGTGCTGGCCGATTAAGAGCTGTCACTTTTAAACAAAATAACAGAAATCTCAGCTTCAAGCAGGACATTCACATCTACTTGAAAAGGAAAAGGAATCTGAAAATTTACAAACCGATCTGAAAAGAAAATGTTATTCTTTTTCATCTAAAAGTGGCATGTTTTTATATGTAAATCTGTGCTTGAAATTATTGGACATGCTGAGCTTTTAATATGTGAATTAGCATAAATAAGAAAGGGCTAAAGAATGTTTCTTCCTAGAGATACATTTAAGTTTCTAAATATATATGTATATTTTTAATTAGTATCAGCTTTATTCATAATTAACTTTGAGTACTCAGTTTTCACTTCCAACTACTTGCAGCACTATTACTGTCAGCAACATCCTTTACATTGCTTTGTCTCTGAGAAGCTGCTGATTTTATTTTTAAAATATATCTCATTTCCCTGAATAAACTCAATTTCAGATTGGCACTAAGGACTATTAGCGCTTATATAGTACTTATTAGTATGAGAATGAGATGATGAAGGCTATTACATTTTTTCCTTTTTTTTTTTTCAAAAAGAATTTATTCATTCTTCAGACCAAGATAGTACTTTCCAGAATTGGAAAAGCTTCAAGCCAGTGATCAGTCAGATTCAGCTTTAAGAATTAAGAAGATCGAATTGAAGACATCAAATTTATTTCTTTCTCGCTGTTTACACTTAACGATACTTCATATGGTAGATGTATCAACAGACAGGCTAAACCAAATTTCACCCCAAGGGTTACTTCCTTTTTGTACCACCCAGTTTCATCAGCCTCACTACAAGCTAAGTGAAAACACAATTGTGGACACTTATTTTCTCAGAGAAATAATGACAGCAACCGTAGATGTACTTCATGTAGATAAAATATGCAAGGCAAATTGGCCACTAATGTATAGAGTAGACATTCTACTAGAGAATAATAGCAGTGTTGCTTAAAAAAAAATGCACATAGTCAAAGGCTTACACTTCTTCTACCTGACTCATTTGTAAGTGAATCGTAAGTATTAGCAAGAAGTTAATTTGTTATTTTACGGACTGAAGTGAACGAAACAAAAAAAATCAAAATGGATATTCAACAATTATCTTGATTTTTTGATTGCTTACTTGAAAAACAAAATGGAGAGAATCAACTGAATTTTATAAAATGAAGCTTTAAGCATTCTTTCATTACTTGAATAATAGGTTTACAATAAGAGAGATATTGTCTAATACCTCCCTTTATTTAAAGTATTTTATCCAGATAGTTGAGATTTTAAGTTAGAAATTGTATAAGCAAACACATGTTTGAACTTAAATACTTTCAATTTAAAAAAAAAAAAAAATAAATGAGATAATACAATGAGAAATGTATTATTCGCTGTTGGGCTAATTCTGGGGGAAAACTAGTGCAGAAGAGAATTACTGTTTTCACATTGGTTGTAAACTCACCTGAGGCTATTATTCATGTACCAAACACACTGTGCTCTTGCATATGATAGATGAGTTCACATAATCGTGATTGGTGGAGTGACTGATTGATTGATACCAGGTGAAAGCATTTTCTCAGAACCTTGGTGGAAGTGAAGCAGCCTTGACAGGTCTAAAAAAAATAAAAAATAAAAAATAAATAAATCTATCAGGAATTACACACTGCTATCAAATTTTTACCTGTCACAGGGAAGGAGCAATGGATAACACCTGACTCAGTTTATACTAGGAAAAGAAAATGTTCCTCTATCTATGTATACATATACAAGGGCTGCTCCAAATGTAATGCCTTCCAGTTTGTTATATTGGCCCACAACATCAAAGATGGATGTTGGTGATATGACAGGAGATGTTGAACGTTTCCATCAGTATTCTATTTTGTTGCCATGTGACAGATAGCAGCAGAGGGGCAGTCTGACAAAACGGCATCTGATATGTAAGTGTGAATAAAGCCAAGCTGTGGAATTGAATTCCTCCGTGCATAAAAAACGGCACCAACTGACATTCATCAATGCCTGTTGAATGTTTATGGAGACCAAACAGTGGATGTGAGCACAGTGAGGTAAGGGGTGGTGCATTTCAGCAGTGACAACACCAACATGAAAGACAAGCCACATTCTGGACAGCCATGCACAGCTGCCACAGCATGAAAAGAATGTCTCAATCAACTCATCCAGATGAATCAGCAGATTATAACTGTGTACAGAGATGAATATCAGCATCGTATGTTGAAAATAATAGTAAGAATGTTGGAATACTACAAAGCTGGCACCTGATCACTCCCTTGAATGCTCATACATGAACAGAAATGTGGATTTCCTGGAACCCAGAAAAACTATCAACTGTCTCTGCTAGATCACAGCACTGGCTAAGCTGAAGGCTCCAACTTCAAGAGTCAGACCAGAAAAAGAGAACGCTTTTCTCTTGCAACATGATAAACCAACCCATGCCTCATGTCCATTTGAAGACAATGTAGTCACACTGCCAATCTTGGCTGGATTGTCCTACAGCATGCTCTGCATAGCCTGGTTTTGGTGCCTTCTGACTTTCATCTGTTCAGGCCAATGAAAGACAGACTGCATGGGTAACATTTTCATCACAATAACACTGTCATAGCATCAATGAAACACTGGGTCACTGGCACAGATTTTCACCAGTGCAGAATGCAGGCTCTTGTTCACTGCTGGTGAAAACGAATAGATACATTCAAAAAATAATTTTTTATAGCTGAGAATATGAGAATTTCTTCTATAAAATAGTGTTATAGTGCTCTTTGTATGCGTTATTATTTTCAAGGAAAAAAAAGCCAGAAAGCATTACTTTTGGAGAAACTTATGTAGGTTAACAAGAGCATACACACACAGAAACCCAAGAGTGGTAAATGTGTCCAGAAAGGGATTAATCTGAATAGAGTCACTAACAATTTGACTAGTTTTAGTCAAGAAAATGTAAGGTGAAAGTTATCCTAAAATACACGTCTAGAACGTGTCAGCTTTGTTGTACTTTATAGGTTTCTGTAGCTCAAATGAGGTGTGGTGATTAGCTGTCTGATAGGCTAAAACATAGCACAATTTTATACTAAAACAAGAAACAACTTTTAGAAGTTTGAAAGGTTGTTTGGTTTTTTTTCAGAAACCAAAATTTATAGCATAACTGGAAATAATCAGAGTAGATGTTTTATTCAGACTCCCAAAATCATAGGCAATCTTCATTCTTTTCCTTGCCTTGTCTTTTTTTTCCCTTTTTTTTCTTTTTTTCTTTTTTTTTTTTCCCATGAGAAATTCATTTTTATACATCTGAATTTGACTTAGGTTCTCATGAAAGTTTTAGTTTCAGGAAGTCAGTTTCTAAGGACAAAATATTTTGTATAGAACTCCCTCAAAATTCTGTTATCTATTGTTATTTACAGTTGATGGTTTACTAAAGTTCAGTTAAGTAAATATCATAAATATAATATTCCACAAGCACATTTTAAAAAGATTAGGAAAAACGTTTTCTCTTTATGAAGTTTAGAAATGCTTTGAAAATACTTCCATTAACTGTACTAACTGTGAGATTTGGTAAAAGATTACAAATTAAGTCCACCAAATATTTGCACCTATCTTCTATATTAGAAGGAGCTCTAAAATTGATGACAAAGTTTTTCAAATGTTGGTACCATGTGAAACACTTTAAAAATAAGAAACTGCACATTGGCAATTGCTTATTAAAAAAAAATAAAATAAAATCAAATAACAATGTTTTATATTACTCTTTACCCACAGAAGTTGTGGGGGCCCTAGAGGCACTCAGTGCAAGATTGGAGTGCAGCCATGGACAGCATGAGCTGGTGGGGAGGAGCCCTGCCCATGGCACAGGGGTTGGAACTAGATGAACTTTAAGGTCCCCTCCAAACTAAGCTATTCTACTGCATTTATTATGTGTATGGGTACTCTGGAGAACATGAATGACTAAGAATTAACTACATTGAGGACTAACATAAGATGGACCAGATGGAATAATTGATTCTCGAGGAATTCTACTTTTGCTCTGAGTTCAACAGTCTGTATTAAAAATAATAAATACCTAAAAAAATGCATTAAACAAATAAACAAATAAAATCAAAGTACTGAAAAGTTTGGTTTTGATGAATAATTCAGATTTTTTAGTCCAAATTTTCTGATCGATCACTAGGAACAGAACTAATATAAAAATGGTGCCTGCAGACAGTTTTTCAATACTCTGTAACATCTTAATTGTTCCAAAACATAAGTTTTTATGTTTTGAGCATCACATAATTTTAAATCACCATCAAATACTTTCTGTCATCTTAGATAAACTACCTCACTAATTTGACCAATCTAGCTATGAAAAAATTCTTACAGTGAAGAAAAGAAGCATAGTTTATCCTGAAATTCCTTTTTAAATCTCTGGTATACTTTATTGTAAGACTTTTAAATCCAGAGATAAAAGCACAGAAAGATTGTAGATGACAGTTAATCTGGGAAGCAGTTCAACTTCAGTATGATTGTATATTTTATATCATGTGTATTTAACACCAAATTGTATTAATATATAAATTTACTTTCCACAGTGGCTTCATATATATTAAAAATCTGTTACCAAAGAGTCTTGTCTGAATACTTTTTTTCTTCTTCAAGGAATTTTTAATGTCCTCTGGTCTTACTCGAAGTGGTAATAGTGGACTCATTCTGTTTCATACTTTCCTGACAATGGTGCACACATAGATATCTGCATTGAATCTTTTTCATTTGGCTTTTTTTATTACCTCACAATTTCTTAAATGAAGTCATGATGAATTTAATACAAAGTTATTGAAATCAATGTGAAACATGCCATTTGCTTAGACGGATTTTGACTTAATTATTTCTCAAAATTTGAAAAGAAAAAAATGGAAATTGGAATTAGTTTTTTCAATAAAGATTTCTTAGTCTATGCTTACTTTAATTAAAGAAGAAATTATAGTTGTTCAGTTTTTCTAGTTATTTAAGAGTCACTGCATTATGTTTTTTTTCACTGATGCTTACCTACTCTGAATGTACAACAAAATCCTTGAATTAGGAATACAATACAAACCATTCCAATGATATAACAAAATTATTTTCATCAATATTATTCAACTATATATGTACGATTTTTAAGAAAAAAAAAGTTTAAGACTATTAAAACTTGTTTTATATAATCAAATATCTTTACACAGTCAAACACGAGAATACTAATTAAAAGCCCTCTCCCATCAGTCAACATACTAACATATCATTTAAAAGTGCATTAATGTGATCTCTTCAAGGTTAAATGACATTAGCTTTCATACATTTTGCTTTCTATTTCTCTTTGCAGCCCACTAAACACATCAGACTATGTCACTTGAGATAATACTTAGGTTAGAATCCCAAAAACACCTATTAATTTCTGACTATCTTTTCAAATATGAAATTCAGTGAGTAGTTTAATATATTTTCTTTTTATTTCAGTTAGGCTGAAGCTGTTTCTCTTTCTAGTTTTTCTACATTAATAAATTAAGCTCAAATTTTACCCCTACATGCTGATAGCAATTATAACAGAAAACGGGGCCTAATCTAAAAAACGTAATAATAATTCACAAACAGAGTAAGTAAATACTCAGTAATCCACAATAGTGGAAAAGTGATTTTTCAGCTAACATTTATAACCACAGTTCCTAATGACTCTGAATCTCTCTCTACAGAGGCCTTGTCATTTTTGGACATCTTTGGGCAGAGTCCATCATCAGTACAAGGTAGGGGCTGACCTGCAGGAAAAGAGCTCTGCAGTGAAGGATCTGCTTGTCCTGGTGTACAGTTGGGTGACCACGTGTCAGCAGTGTGCCCTTGTGGCCAAGAAGGCCAATGGCATCCTGGGGTGCATTAAATTCACAGTCAGCAGGTTGAGGAAGGTGAGCTTCCCCCTCTACTCTGCCCTGGTGAGGCTACATCTGAAGTACTGTGCCCAGTTCTGAGCTTCTCAGAACAAGAAAGATAGGGAACTTCTAGAGAGAGTTCAGCAAAGGGCTGCAAAGATGACAGGGGCCCGGGGCAGTATGAGGAAAGGTAGAGAGACCTGGGACTGTAAAGCCTGAAGGCTGAGGAGGAATCTTACCAATACTGATAAATATCAAATGGTCAAAAGTGAAGTGTATAGTACCAGGCTTTTTCAATGGTGTCCAGTGACAGAACAAGGGGCAGTGGGCACAAACTGGAACTGTGATTAATTAATTATTAATTAAACACTAGCACTTCCAGCCCTTACATTCTAAAGTCATAATAAAGGTCCCTCTAACTACTGCTTGCACGCAAATGTATTCTTTTTAGTCATTTTCTTGAGATAAATGAGGGAAGATATAGGAGTTAGCAAGACTAAGACTCAATCTACCAGAATATTCAATCATGAATAAGTGAGAATAATTTTGCTTTTAACATAAACATAGTTTTTCTTAATATAGAACTACTGAACTAAAATTTGGAATATGTTAGTTTAAAACTTTTGAAGTATTTGATGGGATACATATGTAGAACTTGTTCTTTAAATGTATGTATACTTAAAAACATAAAAACAAGAAAACTATTACATGAATACTGTGTAACCTGCATAGTTAATGAATTAAGTTGCAGATTTCTTAATTAAAATTGTTTAAAAATGATTGTGGAACATTTTTTTTTAAAAAGGTTCCTGAAAGATGACACTGAAATAATTGTTTTTCATTCTGTAGGATACGATTTCTTTTTTAAGTAAATTTTACTGATAAGAGTAATTATCTTCTACTTTGTTCTGTGGAAACAGGTTCCAGCTATAACTTTGTGACTATTTTTGTGGGAGAAAAAAGTAATTCTTGCATACTATCCATTTGAAAAATAAATTAGAATATTCAAAATTCATAATAAATATCTCACGTAACAGTTATCATTTAATAAAACTTTGAGTATGAATGAAGACCTCTCTGTTAATTACCTGAGTACCAGAGTTATGTAAACGTTCTACTTTACTATGGCAACAAAAAAGTAAATTAGAAAATAGACATTAGGAGACATATGCTTTAGGATCACTGACAAAGAGAGAAAACCTGGGAATCTGTGACCAATCCACGGAGAAAGTAAGATTGAACTAAAGGTGAGCAAAATTTTTGCTGAATGAAACCACAAAAAAAATAAATAAGGAGAAACTTTTCCAAAAAAACTCTTTATATTTTTTAAACATACTGTTAATAATATTAAAATTTAGCTCAAATTTATTTTCCAGTCCACCAAGTATAATTTTAAAAACTATTTTGGTTCACACTTCTGGAAGTGTATACATCACCAAAGTATGCCTACTTATCGTACATTTTCATTTCTGTTCGTAATGTTCTTCCTTACAGAGCTTACCAGAAAAAGAGGCAGACTGCAGAAATGAACCATGTTGATGTCACACACGTAGTGATAATAAAGAGCTAGATATTGAGAAAGTGGATTGTCCTCGATATAATTCAAACTACTGCATTTTTGTTGTTAGGTGACAAGAAGATGCACAGCATGTGAAAATGGAGGGAAATTAAGATTCACAGGGGATGGAGCATAAGAATAGAAATTTATAGGGAACTGCTGTTAGGCTTCATAATAGAAATAAAGAGGAGGAAGAGGAGAACATTGGAATGAGGAAAAATACGAACGAAATGGCATTTTTAAAAATTTCATTGATGTGATCATCAATAAATCATCACAGAAAAAAAAACTGCTGAAGTCTTTTTTTCTGGTTGATAATCATAAAATTAAACGCCAACAAATAGCCACTAATGGAATGCTTATATATGATTAATTTATACGTTTAATTAATAATGGCTAACAATTGAATGATAGCCATTTATCTTCTAATCACTTAGCAGTCAAATATGGAGAAAATTAAAATGACTACATTCATATATTTCAGTTTCAAACCTTTCAGTTACTTTGTCAAAACTAATATTAATAAAATCATAGATTGAAAAGATGGAATGGGCCATTGTGATAACCCTTTTTTGATCTTCTGTAATATAGGTCAAAGGGTTTCCTTTTTAACGTTCATGTATTTTAGTCAAGCTTTCACAGACTTATATTAATCAAAGAATCTGAGAATTTGTGTACATTCATGTTGGTCTGCCACTTGTTTTCAGAGCAAAAGTTTTTTTTTTTTTCTTCAATTATTTTTTACTTATTTTATTAGTTTATCCAAATATTAATGGGTGAGTTTGAAAGAAAGTAAACAAGCTCATTATTCTAACTCGTCTCCAATACAGACTAATTCAATGATAATAGAATGAATAATGGGAGGTATATTTGTTCACCCCTTCTCATTAGACATACTGTTGCTGGAGTCTCTAAATGAAATGCTTTATCTTCCTTTTAACAATTCTAAAAATCTGTGGAATATTACTGAACTTATCTCTTTGAGAGTATTTGCTACCTGCAGATGTAAAATGACTCTCCAGCAAGTCTTAGCAGTAATGTTGATCTTTCTTCAATATAATGGGCTTTTTTTTTTTTTTTTAAATCAAAGAATAACCTGTGTGCATCTACCACTATCTCACAGTCTCTTTCTGACACCCTTACTCAGTCTGATACTTTGCTATAGAATCTCATCCCAAATCTTTGTCAAATAAGTCACTTTTATTACATAATGAGAACAAGTTACTCCTATCTCCTGGAAGCTTTGAATCAGTCATAACTCCATTATATACTCCAGTATAAACACTAGTGGCTATAAAACAGTTTATCTTACCAGAATGAAATATACCCCAGAAGAACTCAAGCTAGAACACGATTAGATTTTTTTTTTTAATGTTACCATCTGCAAGCACTACAGAGTTCTAAAGTGGAAAACACATTTATTTCTTCACAGAAAGACTTTTTTTTCAAATGCTACACAATTTGTATATAACTTTAGCTTGATACAAAATCACAGTTTAGGTTTATGCTTTATGTATGTCATCATTTAAGATCTTGTTTACATCTTTTACCCTTGACTTGGAGAACTGTCATGACTTACAACTGATGTATATAAGCATATATCTTTATTTTGTCAATGATAGAAAAGCAGTACTTTGTTGGTTTTTTTTTTCCCTTCAGAAATAAACATTTTAATTCAGTGAAAAATTGAAACATTTTTAAGAGGAGATATTATTGCTGTATGGATTAAACTGAAATATGTGGATTTCTCATGCATAATTAGCAGACAGCATCTTGCCCTTATATATCCAAATACTGTAGCCCTTTCACACAAGATCAGACAAGGCTGCTAAATAACACTATTTTTTTTGTGAAACTATATCATACCCTGAGATGTTTTGGCTGAAATTAGTTTATTTTCACCTTTGAAAACTAAACCTTCTGCTTCTCAAATATATTAAAACAGCTAACAAAACATAAAATGTTCTGCTATTTTGCTGAAAAAGAGTATCACATAGTAAAATGTCTTCCATAATAAATATACAATACCTTTTCTTACTGTTGTCTGCAAAGTGCAAGATACTGCATTTAGTTCATGTCCGAACTGAAAAACAGAACTGGAAATCTAAATCTCCTGAAATCTATGTACTCTTCAGAAAAAAAGTTTATTTCAGCTTCTCCCACGAGAAAGTAACTTAATTGATGGGCATCTTTTTAATAAATTCCCCCAAAAGTCTGGTCATTTATTGTTCTGAAAGACTACAGTGGAGATTGAAGTGTTTTTAAGGTTACCCTGTGTTTGTTGGTTTGCTTACCTTCTCATTTTTGCAAGACATACATATTAATGTATTACTATTTTTAATGTGTTATAAGTGAGGTAAAATTACTGCACTTATGCCTGACTGATACAATTGACAGCATAAATATATTAATCTAACTGTTGATATCCTGTGGGGAAAATCCCTTAGGCAATGAACAGAACAAATCCAAATAAGTAGCCTACAACACATATTTGAAGATAAGGCAAGCAAAATTTACCAATAATTTGCAAATTGTCCACAGTATGGCACAGTTACTGCACAGATATTTCAAGCTTCTGAGTACATAACAAGGACAATCTTTTCTACAAAAATCCAAGATGCCAAAGATAGAAGTATACAGGAACACGAATAAAACCATTTGGATGTGGTGTTCAGGGACATAATTTAGCGAAGGGTTACTAGTTAGGGTTGTATGGTTAGGTCATGATTGGACTCAATGATCCTTAAGGTCTTTTCCAATGTGAGTGATTCTATGATTCTATGATGAGATGATGCTGTTGTTTTTTGCCAAGAAAGAGCTAGATATTTTTTAAATAAACCTCTTATTAATACATAAATTTTAAAGAAAGCACTGAAATAAAATTATTCTTTGTGCTTTCCCCTCTTTAATAAGGAAGAGGTTATTCTGTACTTTCATTGCTGTCCATAGTGAGGACTAAAAGCACTCTGGACATTCAAATATCCAGTTGACTTGGTGATAATTAGTATTACAAGGTAATCTGAAAGTAGTTTCTGCTAAACTAGCCAAATAGTGATTATTTGAGACAGACAGAATTTCTGTATCAGTTCAATACGAACAATTTCTATTGTAAATCATGCCCAGATTAACTCAGCAAATTGCATTGAATAGCCAGTAAAGATCTTAACTGAACATATATGTGCACACATTCTATATTTAAGGGCATATATCACCAACCTTTTGACTGACAGCTTGCTGCAAAATCCCTTCTATTCCTGTCAGGAAATATTTCTTTCTACAAGAATTAATATGTAGCAAGTCTTAGCAGTAATAAAATAACAGCTTTGTACACCCTATTGATATTCTACAAATTTAAGGCATAGAACTCTGAACAAATAAACTAATTTGCATTTGCTTATTTTACAAACAGAAGAAAATAAACATGAATTACAGATATAGCAAACAATTCACCCTTGTATCTGAAAATCTTCAAAACTGGATTACTTAGTTGGCTCCTGTTCCACCAAAAATCATAAATGTCTACTTAAAGAATAAAAAACAAATACCAAACAATAAATAAAAATGAGCAGTGCTGACTCCACCTCTCATGCCTGCCACACACACTCAGTCAAATCAAAACCTGCATGCATTACACGCTACATGAACTTGTGCCCTTTGTGAATAAAGCACAATTAATTAACAATAATGATATTTCAACCTATTCCATGTCATCTCAAAAGAAAACAGTACCCCAAAATAACATAAATTGTTCATGAAGGAAGAGTATTCAATGAAAAATGGACAAATAAGTAGTCTTCTGTCTAGATAAATTAGCATAGATGGCACTATGCTTAATTCGTAAGGAAGTTGTGTCAGTTTTCAAAGATTAAAATTTGAAAAGACATTACATGCGATAACATGCTGCCAAATTTGATGTGTATCAAGGAATGTTTTGTATAGATAAAATAGCCAAACTGAACAAAATTTTTTATATTACAATTGAATTCAAACAGCCTCTGTTACTATAGCTAGTTATCACCATTTCCTGATGGTGAGTTTAATAAGCAATACACAGGAAGTGTGGCAGATACAATTTACCCTGATAATAAACAGATTTTTCTGCTATCAGTGTCTCAGCAGATTGTATGCAGGCAAACTGGTAAAATAGGAAAATGTATATAAAAAAATAAATAATTGGAGAGCAAAGCTGTGCTAATTTCAAATCTTATAGTTTGGTACTCAATGCTTGGCTGAACATGAGCCAGCAGTGTGCCCAGGTGGCCAAGAAGGCCAATGGCATCCTGGCTTGCATCAGGAATGGTGCGGCCAGCTGGAACAGGGAAGTGATTGTCCCCCTGTACTCAGCTCTGGTGAGGCCATACCTCAAGTAATGTGTCCAGTTTTGGGCCCCTCACCACAAGAAAGACATTGAGGCCCTGGACGGGTTCAAAGAAGGGCAACAAAACTGGTGAGGGGGTCTGGAGCACAGGTCTTAGGAGGAACGACTGAAGGAGCTGGGAATGTTCAGTCTGCAGAAGAGGAGGCTCAGGGGAGACCTCATTGCTCTCTATAACTACCTGAAAGGAGGTTGTAGCGAGCTGGGGGTCGGCCTCTTCTCTCATGTAACTGGTGATAGAACTAGAGGAAATGGCTCCAAGCTGCACCAGTGGAGATTTAGGCTGGACATTAGAAAACTCTACTTTCCTGGAAGAGTGTTCAGGCACTGGAACAGACTGCCCAGGGAGATGGTGGAGTCACCAACCCTGGAGGTGTTAAAGGAACCGTGGGATTTTGTGTTGAGAGACACAGTTTAAAAAGTACTGCTGGTGACAGGTGGATGGTTGGACTCTATGATCTTGTAGGTCTTTTCCAACCTTGGTGATTCTGTGATTTCTGGTGACAAGTGAAAGTACTGACACTACAAATGGGGCTCAACTTGCCATTTTTATTAGTGGTATTGATAACAAAAGTGATGTCACTGAAGGAAATGCTTCTCTGTTGCCACTGAGAGATACAACTAATTCCCTTGATTAGTATCAATCAGTAAAAATTACATTAAAATGATTTTTTTCAACCTTCGTCAACATATCTGGTATGCCTACAGATTGAGCCCCGGCAATGAACAGTAAGAGAAACTTATAAAATTAATAGAAGACAATATAATTACTGCCAGCAACTCACATTTTATGAAATACCACTGCAACGTATAAAGAAAATTTTTGTGTGAAACCTTCAAAAATGGATAATGTCATGCAAATTGTCACCAAAGATACTAATTTCATGAAGTCCAAGGGACTGGATCATCCATAATTGCAGGAGTTAATTAAAAGTATGGATGATGATTATGGAGACATAATTTACTTTTCTGAAGTAAGGTGACTAAGGCAAGGTAAAAAGATAATTTGCAAAATGAAATCAAGTCCTTCATGGAATCCAAAGGAAAATTTGTGTGGAGTAACAAGATCAAAAAAGGTGAAGATCAACTACGTTTCAAACCAGAACAGCTTTCAAAATGGAACTTAAACTTGTGGCAAGCTCAAGTTATGTCAAATGAATTTATGCATTTTGATACATTGGCTAAACGCAGTGCTGTTCACAGCGAAACATATGCAACCTTGCTTTCTGTTTTGATAACAGAATTTGAGAGTAAGTTTCAAGATCGAAAACAAAACAAAAAAAAAAAACAAAAAACAAAAAACTACCACCAACAAAAAAAAAAAACGCCAATTTTTGCTATATTTGTGACTTACATTACCTGCAAATTTTGAAGTGGAAGTATAAAGTTGCAATGAGACATTCAACTCAAATTCAATCATGCCTCTTTACCAGAATTTATAAGACCTATCTTACCAGAGAAAGATATCCATCACTATTTATTCATGCTATCACTTTTTGGCAGTGTGCATGTTTGTAAACAAATATTTTCAAAAATGAAGACTACTTCTGAAAAAAAAAAAAAAAAAAAATAAAAAAAAAAAAATTGCATCATTAATCTGACAATCATCTTGAGAATTTGCTCAATAATTGCAGCTTCCACTGAACAAGACTGATGTACTAATTTCACAAAAACAAGGTCAAATATCCCACTATGTTTTTGTTGCTTTTTTGATGTTTCATTAAAAAAATATGTAAAGTTTTGATACTTAAATACATTAATTATGTTATGTGTTTTACACGTGGCCCAAGACAATTCCTTTTAACTCAGTGTGGCCCAATCCAATCAAGAGGTTGGACACCCATGGTCTTAACATAGGAGTTCAACATAAGCAGTGTGAGAGACAGAACCACAGTCCACCATAGCATAAAGACAGTCATCTCCCTTAATTTTATAGGTTTATATAGATAATTAGATCTCTTGAATTAGTTAATATAAAGCAACCTAAAAAGAAACACTAGCAGTACAAAATTTAGGGGCATCTGTGAGGGGAAGCACCAGGAAGAGACTGAGTCCTGAACAGTGGGATGCTCAAATGACTTACTTGGTCAAATATTTATTTCAATTCAGTTTCAGCAATAAGATTTTTAACTGAACCATCAGTGGCTGAGTGTAACTAATGTTACTTCCTCTATATGAATGAGAAATCGTTGGTCTTGAAATCTTACAATTAATTATTGGTTTACTGCTAAGTGTTTCTTGCTGCTCAGCAAGTTTCCACAGTCACCAACTTCACATCTGAAACATTCTTTTTTTTTCTTGTTAATAAGGCTTTGACAGACAAAATAGTTACAGAACTCAACTAAGCATTTCTATACTTAATGAATATTAATGTTATAATTACAAAATAAATAAGACAGTTAGGCAAAGCAGATTATGATAACAAAAAGAGAATAGATAGAAAGCTTACCCATACCCTGGGCTCACCTACAAAACTCTAGCAGAGTGGATCTCCAAGAAGAGGGCCATCCCCCAGGTAGCCAGCTCTTAAGTAGGTCTTCTGGCAGCACAGGTGAATTGCCTTCTCCTGCGCTCCTGTGGCTGACTCATTGCTCACCTCAGGTGATCAATCAGAGGTTCAGGTCGTGACTCAGCAGTTCCCATACAGCATTCTAGCAAGTTTTTCTCATAAACAAAAGAAAAAGCACTTGGCATTTATTCAGTTATTTGACATTGTTGATTTTTTTTTAATCTTTAAGTGAATGTTGCCATAAAAACATAATCACTAATTTCAATGAACAAAGCTTGCCTAATATATATGTAATGACATGTAATATTGACATCAGAGTTAATTTAAATTTTATTAATAAATGCAGTGATTTTAAAGAGATTATCATTAAAATATCAATGAAATAAATATCTCTGAACCTAATTAAGACTACAGAGATAGTCTCCTTTTTCAGCTGAATGGGTACTGGCAGGACAAAGCCATTCCTAGATAAGTAGTTGTATTAACTATATGACTTCAAATTATGTATAAAGTGTGGTAAAATTCAGCTAATGTCACATCAATTAACAGCAAAAATATATATATAATTCTTGAAATGGAGTACTACTATGAGTGGCAATGAGGGATCTGTTAGAAGTTATGTGTGGAGACAACATAAATAGCTGAAGATTTTTTTTGCCTGTCTCACATCCTTTATGTGGGAGGAGAAAAGCAGAGAGGGGCTTTTCAAACTATGTGGAATTTATGTGGGGGACTTTGTTTTGATTCTACTTTCCGTTTAATCTCATATTTTTTAGGGAATACTTTTGCGAGCTATTCAGAAATACTCATTTTTTAATGAGCTTCATTCAGTGTTAATGAACATGGCTTTATAAAAGGAAAAAGAATCCCCTGAACTATGCTGTAATTATCCATTGTTTTACAGCTCAGAACAAGATAAATGTCATTTTTTGTTCTAATGTTTAATATAATCATGAACAGCCAAAGTGTTTCAAGACTTGAGAAGTACAATGAAAAAATCCTCTACTTAAATGCAAATGATCTTGGGAGTTATTTCCTTAATAATAGTGCAATTTTCTGGTCATACATACATTGAAAACCAGAGAAAGAAACTATTGTCAGTGTGATATTAAAAATGCCAATAAAGGATTAAAATTTGTCTACAAATGAATTTAACTATGAATTAACTCCAAACAGCTTATAACTGTGGATCACAAACAATAAATGACTCTGAGATTAGAATACAAAACTTAATGGCAGCAGCAGTATAACAATAAAACAAGATAGGACTTTCCTATCATAATGGAATTATCAGAGATAAAAAATAAAAAAATTCAGGTCCTGAATTTGTGTGTTTATTAGTAAAATGCAACTGTTCTTTCTTGAAATTCAGGTTTTCTGATGTTGCTCTCACATTCTCAGTCAGTCTCATAAGTGTTCAACCAAATTTTACCTGTTCACCTTTGGGTGCTGACCAACAGATGTCTTCAGTTCAATAAATGTTGATATGTATAGCATTTTTGCTCCCTTTTTATTTTTGTTTTCAGGGATGATTTATCTCTTCATTATGCTGAAGCATACTCATTATCTACTGAGAAACTAGAGAGATCTTATGTACTAAAAAGTAACAGGCTAGGGCAAAAAACGATGTCCAAGTTTTGTTTTTTGAGGTACTAATGGTGTATTTAAAAATATTAATTACTATTTTATTTAATAATTGGCTTACTTGTGTTGGTAATAATTCATATTAATAAGGAGAATAATAATCTACACAATAGTCTAAACAGATTTTATAGAATTCTTCTGCAATAGTGTATGTCCAATCGTTTTTGGCATCTTGTCTATGATTGCCTAGACCTAGCTTTAAAAATAGCTGACTTGAAAGCCTACTGGAAAAAAAAAAAAAAAAAAAAAAAAAAAAGACAATAATAATAAAAAAGGCTTAATTTATAGTGCATAATTTATCTAAATTATTTTAGCTGTGTATATTAGGACAACTAAAATGTTATCTTCCAAGAGGTATTTACTCACTGATACCAGAGGTTTAGGAACTGTTTCATATTTGGTTAGGTGAAATTAATTCCAATCAGAGTTCTACTTAAACTGTCTCACTGGGTATGTCTGCACTGCTAATGCAAAAGAGAGACTAAGAGCTATCTGTTAAGCTTCATTTAACATACTGTCCCATTTTGGAACTGCTCCTGCAATGTTCCTCTTTTGTTCCCAAGAATTATGCTTCAGAGGTAGCAATTCCACTCTCAAAACTTCCTACAAAACTACCTTAGAAAAGCTTTGCCTTTCAAACAGCATTTTGCTTCAGACCAGTTTCGTAACATATACAGTGTTTCATAGTATAAAAGAAGCTCACTTTGTTTCAGATGCTGTAAATACAATGAGCACTGACAAAGTAAAAGCACCTTAGGTGCACACAGAATTATAAAGGGCACAGGAAAGAAAATCAACAAAAATCAACCTTGTCTACACTAGAGAGGAAGAACTGGACAGCGTGAGGTTAAATAATTTGCGCTATTGAACTTTAGGGCTGAGGATGTCTCTGGCAATCTTTATTTAACAGTAAACTCTTACTGTTTTATTCCAAAGACAACAGAAATGAGAAAAACAGTATTCTGAAACCAATTATTTTTGTATGCTTCTAAATTCGGTATTTTGTTTTGTTATTTATGATTGTTTTCCATTTTCACAAACCGAAAAGAATTGCCTCTGAAATGCTTAAGTGCAAGACAGCCTTCAGCACTGCCTTAGCAAAATGTTTTGATTAAGAAACTTTTGTATAAATTTTCAGTGCTTGTGAAAACTTCACTGGGAAATAGTTCTTTATTCTAAAATACACTAAAAATTCTTCCTCCCCATCCATTGCAAAATGCAGCTCTTTCATCCTTTCCCATTGTAATACATCCATCTTTTTACCACTCCCCTGAAACACATGCCTCTTCATACCATCCTGCCTCCTGATACTCCTGTCCTGAAGGGACACCACCTTCATTCCTATTTTTTTTTTTTTTTTTAATATTCTCTTTAGAATGTTTTACAAGAAATTCTACATTGATAAAATCATTCAATCCAAGGGAAAAATTGAAGCCATACTGCGTAGTTTTGATCTCTGGAAATGGAGTTTTGTAAATAAAGCACAATTGAGACCATGTCACTCTTCAACAATAGAAGAAAAGGAAAACAGAGGATTTTTTTTCTCTTCCTATGAATCCAAATGTTAATGTTGCCTGAGCATAGGACAGCATCTTTCACTAACTACTAAAAATTCTGTTTCCTATTTTCAATAGTGTTGCCTGGAAAAGACATCCTTAATGTAGCCTTAAGACCAGAAGTATCACTTACCCTCTTTGAAGTGCTGTTTCAGACACCCAGAGATTTTACTTACCCATCAATGAAAACTCACTGAAAACAAAGAGAGTAAACGTGTATCTTAACTGCATACTTCCATGCTTGGACACCTCTGGAAAGTTCCAATTTCCAATGATTTGAGCATCGACTAGCTTTTTTGTACTTTATTTTAGTACTCTGTTTGAACTTCTGTTTAAATACAGACTACGGATAAAGGGTGTATGAACAACAGAAATTATATTTAGATCTGTGTGTCCATGAATATTTATCCAAATATAGAGGTAAATACTTCTGATTTTTTTCTTCTGAAGTGCCAAGAAAAACTGAAATTCCCTTTGTTAATTGCATACTTAATTGCTGAATTAACATATGTTCTGCTTTTTACAGGAAATATTAAATCTATTGGGAAGGCATTGCTAAGGTAATAGTACTGGGGCAATATCTAATATTAAGATAAATAACCAGTGCAACTCCACTGTGGGTTGTTTCTTCAGAAAACTACTAAATATCTTTAAAAGTGCAATGCTACCAGATAAGTAAAAGATCAAAAACAAACTAACAAAAACAACAGAAAAAAAGAAAAAGATCTGCCTGTTATATTTTTGGTATAATCCTCATCCACCAAAAAATTTCCTTAGGTCTGATAGAACAACCACATTTTACTACTGCTAATGCCACAAATCCCACAGAAAGTATATAATACATTTCACTTCTTTGCATTTTTCATTTAATTCATTGAGTATAAATAAATTAAGAAAATTCCATAGTTTCTGCTTGTTTGTTAGTTAGTGCTGTTTTGTTCTTTAAATACATTCAAGGCCCTAGCAATTCATTTTTAGACAGGAGTTATGCTATATCTCTGCAGGCCATGTTACTCTCAGATGAGCGTGCTGTTTACATGAATAGTGGATATGAGACCAGATTTACTGTAACTCAGGTGTAGCCGTTCCAGTCAGCCTTCAAACTGACTTATCAGTCAACATCCTTGAATTCCTTCAGAAAACAGATTGTCACTTTAAAGCAAGAATCGTGGAACTTCACTGTTTTGAAAGACAAGCTTTGCTCCATGCTTCTTAAGATCTTCTAGGCACCTTCAGAATTTTCATTGCCACTTTGCTGTTCACAAAATAGTTTTTTTTGTTATTTTTGTTATACCTTTATTTATTAATTATTTTTGTTATACCTTTACAGAGCAGCAACAAGTATGAATGCATGTACAGAGTGTATCAGTCTGACTTAGAAGCTACAGCAATTAGGAACATTCATATGGCAGTAATATTTTTATTATATTAAACACTATGTTTGAATCTCTATGTATTTCAAGTGACATAGAGAAATGTGATTTGTGTTATCTGTGGATAAAATAGGGAGGACCCCTTTTTATTAAAAAAAAATAATTACTTGAACGATCCAATCAGGAAATGAAAAACAGGGAACCTTCCCAGCTTATCTTACAGTACTCCGCTGATTAAGACAAACAGGCTAGGAGTAAATTAACTATTTAGAATAATTGAGCTCAGTAAATAAGAAACTCAGAGATGTTAACTTGGAAATATAAGCTATCACATACATGCAACATTTCCTTATCAAAAGGATGTCTTCTCGTTCTGTAATGTTTTTAAGTAACAGAGAATCAGTGTAATGAGATATAATTAACTTCTCAACAATAAAACCTGAATCTGAACACATTACAAACTGAGAAAACAATCCACAGTAGTCAATTATCAGTCACAAATCCTCTAATTTTTCAGTCAATCTAAAAGGTATTTACAGGTCAGTAGCCAGAAAGTCTAGATTTTACTTAACTGCAACAGTACATTAAGGAAACAATTCATATTCTTATTGATTAGCCATTTGTTTTAGGCTACTGCAATAAGAAAATGTTAATCCAAATATATAAAAGCCCGTATAAGATTATTTTTTCTTATTTGTAGAGTTCATCAATCTGAAAAGTTTGTGCTTCCGAAATATACGTCATTAAGATGATAAAGAGGGGAATGTGAAATCATTTACATGCATTCATCTTGTGACAAGATCTAATCCAGCTCCAACTTTACAGCCATGGAGATAATTCTTTTTTATTTCAAAAAATCAATCAAATTTAGAACAATAATCATTCTTAGAAGTGCAGTTCTTGCTGCAGTATTGTGCTGAAACTTGTACTCCAAATTGCCCCAAAGAGTCAAGCACTATCTTCTATTTAATACAATATTCCCAGAAATATCATTGTTTCCTCATGACTGTAACAGCAAAGCAAAGAAAAAATTGTATTTTCTTTCAGAAGAATAAGACCTGCCATGTCATGACAGTTTAACCCAACACTCTGAAGAGTAAATCTTTGCTAAATATTTCATGAAGTAATATTGTGTCGTAGTGTTTATAAAAAGCAATGTTCTTTTTTTCTTATTACAGGAAAACCACATTGTAACTACTAGGCTGTGGTACAGTAACAACATTTCAGAAACTATTTTCAAAGAAATGTGTTAAACAACAAGCAATAAATACAAAGAACTGAGAAACGCTAACTGTTCCAAGCTTTCAGGGGATTCAGTGAGTTTCCCTTTGTACAGGATACCTGGTTTTCTTTGGAGTCTTTGAATTTTACAAGTAATGGTAGGAAGAAAAAGGAAATGACAGTCAAATGACAATCACTCTAAATCAAACAGGTATAATTTATAACAGGATTCTGGGAGAAAGAAGAAGGAAACAGAAAAATGTGTTATGTTCTACTGGTGGAATCAAATTATGTGATCCACATAGAGAATAAAAAAATATATATGTGAAACTGCTGAAAAAATAATTACAGAACAGACTTAAATAGATTAATCATTGAGAAAAAGTTTTAATGGGCCGAAAAATAAGTGAAGTAGTTCAAGGACTTTTAAGCTTATTCAGCCTTGGTAAGTAAGTATTCAGCCCTTAGTAACTTGAGATGGTCAGTAGTCTGTTATAAAAGTTGTGTACCCAATCCTGGAAGATATTTCAGTTCTTAATGCTTACTGACTTCAGTGCGGTTAATTCCACTATTACAGTATGCTTTTATTCTGCTCACAGAAAGCCCTGTTGTTAGGGTTAAATCACAATTCTCTACTTCTTGGCTTTCCAGCACTGGATATTAAAATCTATGTCCTTTTAAGGCAGTCCAGAGATGGTCTGTGCAACTCAAAATGCAAGCGAACTGCATAATTTATAAATGTATGTTGGAGTAAAGCTAAAATAACCATAGGTGTACAGCTACCGGCTGTATTTGGGCTTTTCATCATCCTGTAGAAAAATGTATTCTACTGTAGGCAACAGCATTCATGCTTTATGCATTTGAGGAATCCGACATCGTCATGTGCTGCAAAATTTTAACATTGAGAAGATAAATGGATAAACTAACAGATATTTTATGTACAGCATCATGTTTTCCAAATCTTTTTTTAAAAGGAGGCCATGGATTCCTCGTATTATTGAAGTAGTAGCATGTAATGTAGAAATAACACTAGAAATCCCTCTTATTCTTCAACACTCACAATATTCTTTTTGTATTTTCATAATTCTGTAAGACCTATGACTTACCACAGTGGTTTCCACTAGTAAAATGAAGTAAATCAAAGCTAATTTTTCATCTGATATAAAAAGAACAGTTACTACTTTTTTAATATATGTATTGGAAGTTTTATGATTTTAACCATGTGCAAGTTTCTTACTGTTTACAACGACATAGCAGACCTTATTTCAATTTCTTTTTATGTTTTTTTTTATTATTATTATTTATTTTTTTTTTTTAAATCTTTAAGAATTAAAAACTTCTGTATTTTAATTCAGGATTAATAAGATTAAACACAGTTGTTGATTTCAGAGCTACTTATAGAAGTAACAGAAATGTAAATATATATGTTCTCTATTGCTACTGATGACTTTAGCGTTATGGTAACCTAAACATTATTTAGCATTAGCACTGTAGCCTCCAGAATTATTTGAAGTTAGAAAGAACGTATATGTCCTGAGCATCTATACAACTTGTAAAGTAAGTATTTATTCTGCTTATGAATTTTTTTTGTTGTTGTTTTGTTTTGTTTTGCTTTATTTAGTGCTGTGACTATATATCTATAGTACTTTCTGACTATGCAGATTATTATTCTGGAAAACCAAAGCAATCTTCTTTACAGATTTGATTTGTTCTATTAAGCAAAAAAGTTCTGCAAGTAAAAAAAACAAACAATAAAACATAATAAAGGATTATGTTAGAATTTTAAAATATGGAATTTAAGACATAATTATCCATTGCTAATTCCAAATAGCACGGCTTTCAGGACCTCTCTTGACATTTCAAAGAAGGCTAACACAGGAGAGTACAGAAATGAAGTTGTGTTTTTGGTTTTTTTTAATTTGCTAGGGTACATGTCAACTGGAGAATACAGTGATTCACTTGATTGCAAGTATGATTAAGGGCATGTGTAAATTTTACAGATGTTTTACAGATTCAATAAATTAAAACTGAATTTCTGTCTTGCTGCATGAGAAATAATATGAGAATAATTGAATTAAACAACGTTGATACATCTGTTTATAGGAAATGATTTTCTTTTATGAAATAATCCAAGGGAAAAATCACTGTGAAATAGTGGAAGTCATAAAGCAGGAAGACAGTAAAACAATTCATTATGAAAATAATATTTTTAAATCATGTTACACTAGAATTATTTAGCTATAACAAGAATAGAGTATATTTACAGAAATAGAATAGAAATTATAATTGAGGAGCAAATAGAGGGAAAATTCTGTTAACACACTTTTAATGCACAAGAAAAACAAGCTATAGGACACAGTCCTACATGGCGTGGTCTCCATAGCCTTGCTAGCATAAATGCAGTTTTGCAGCAACAAACCAAGATAGCATTAGTTCTTAGAATGTTTAGAAGATTCGTAATGAAACTGATAATGGCTTGTTTTAATAAAGAGAAAGTTTAATTGTTTTCCTGCTTTTGTCAGTGACATAACAGTATTGTTTCTTGATTATTATTGTATCAGCAAATGTTAACTTTCTTCTCATTCCAGTTTGGAATGAGAAAGGAAAAACAGAAAAATTTCAATATATTCACCAACAAAATGAAACTGCAGACAGGGAAAAGAGGTGAGAAGAATGGTTTGAAGCACAGATATCTTACTTAAAACGTGATAGAGTCAAAGAGTAAAATGGATTCAGTCACAGAATCATACCTCAAATGAATGCACATAACTTTCCCTTTTACTGACTTACAAGTAGCCATGAACAAAAACAGCTTATGAACGTAAACATGGTACCTTAATTAACAAAAGAATGTCATTATTGCAATACAAACCTCTAAAGAAAGTCCACATTTTATGATTACCAGTTTCTCTCACCCCTAAAAATGTGCTCTAATGAGTACAGCTACAGGAAAATCCTGAAACCCATAGCAGATTACACCATCTCTTCCTTTACTGACTTAACATACATTCTGAAAGAAAACTCTCTACTTCTTTTGCGGAAAATATCAAATGAAAACAGCATAACAAGACAGGAACAATATAACAAGCAAGTTCGACGTGCCAAATTTATGTTTTAAACTAGGTTAATACACAAAAATTTTACTGGAAAAAAAAAAATAGAAACAGGCCTTATAAAAAAGCCTCTAATTAAGACCAATTAACAAATACACAACTGTGACAAACAGTGCTGAAAGAAGTGATAGAAGGTTCCTGGTTCAACAGCTGAAGTTTATTAATCATCTATCCCATAAATAGTGGAATAGTAGGAATCTCCTTTCTGGAGTACTGAACACTTTAAGGAATAATTGTACAATTGTTTGGACACATTAGAGTATATGATTTGCCTGTTAATGAGGAAATGTGCCCTCCTAGGTCTGTTGTTTGTGAACAGAGAATGTCTTAAGAGTGAAGTGGCAGTTGCTGGCTGTATTGGCCATAGTGTCCATTAATTTCAAAACTTTAGTGATAGGAGGAAAACTGTCACCTAAGCCTCAACCCTGGCTATGGAGAGAGCAGGTTTCAGGCTGCTTATGGAATTAGTTAATTAGGTCCTCTAGGAAACTAATGGATCTTCATGCCTTCAAAGGCAGTTTTAATCACTTTTCAGTTATCACCTCCAAAAAAGCAGCAGAGCAGATAATTGCAACATGTTGGTAGTCAAGTAGGTGGGGCAGGGAGATCTAGACAAATTAGAGAGCAAGGCAATCACCAAGTATACGACCTTACTTCTTCTGGCCATATGTGTTTTCCACTTAAGATCTAGAAGAACCCTATTCAGACAAGCAAGCCTTCTGCCCTGTTTGCTTAACTTTCAGAATTACAGAATTGCCTGTTCCTATGCTCTTAGGAGGCGGCACTTAAAAAGTGACAAGACTGATGGACTGTAATGTTTTCAAAAGCAGTTTCTAGGGGACCTTACTAAGTAGATCACTAAGCAGACTGATATCTGCTCTCCCCGTATCCAGGGTTGAGATTTTCAGTCTGCACGGCACAGTTGTTGCAGAGAGTTTATGTCACTTCTTAGTGAGTTGTATGCTTAGTTAACTTTACCTTAGAGATATGCAACAATAGCAAGGAGAAAATGAAGTTTGAGTCTGGTACAGATACAGCTCCTTCATGAGTTTTAAAAATCTGTTGCTCCATAGTTCTGCTGAGCTACTACGGTACTGTGTTAATTTTTAAGACTTTAATTTTTAAGAGGTCAAGTTGTTCTCTTGTTTAAGCAGACAAATAAAGGACACTTAATTATCCCTAGTCAGAAAAAGAATAGTGTTCTTTAATCAAGAAGATCCCAGAAGAATTCTATTTTTTCTAAAGTTTTCTTGCAGAGCAGGGAATTTCCTTAGAGTCTGCCTCAGAATCACCAGTCCCTGCAATTATGAATTCCCAGCCTCAAGTAAAAAGTAGGATAACCTCATGTGGGGTATGAATTTGCACACTTGGATCCCATAGGACAGAGCCCAAAATACAGGAAGAATCATCCTACTTGTGATGTTTGTCTGTTGTCTCATTTTCAGCCTGAGACAGCTGAGAAGTTCTCATAACCTATCATATGCCTCTCTTAACTTATAAATATATAAAAATATAAAAATAGGAGCAATAGGTGTTGCAAGTAATATAGTTATGAGAGCACAAAACTCACTGTTGAGCTGCCTAGCCTGTCTGAAAATCTATATACAGGCTCTGACTGTCTCAAGCCTCTGTAGCAAGTTTTGGGGACAGTGACATTGCTCTATTTTATCTATCATAGCCTGAGAGCTGTAAGATAGAACACAAACCTGCTCAAAACCTTTGTCCTTTTGGAAACATCATTTCCTAAAGAATTTATTCATTTTTAAAGGTCAAACAACAGGATGGCCATAGGCAATGAATATTTGCAGAAAAAGATCCCATATGAATACTCTCAAAATATCTCTCCCTGTGTAGTCAGTACCTTTTCACTAGCAAGGTCAAAGTAAAGTAAAATTTCATGAAAAGGGTGAAAGATTTTATATTATATATATATAAATAGTGTAATTAAAAGTAAAAATGAAAGTAGTATGACAGGTTTTTTTCAGTGACAGCTAATGAATTTGACAGTAAATTTAGAAAGTGTAAGGAAAATGACCAATGGACTACATATCCCATGATTGGCTTAACACAACAATAGGATCATTGAGCCTTAGATGGAATAAAATTAACAACTGATCTACAGGAGGAGAAACAGAGCATGCTCTGACATGCTGTCAGAGCATCGGACTCACCAAGTTAAAATATAGGAACAAGCCAAATAGCAAGGGCTGTAAGGCCAAATAACTCAAGAGAAAGCTTCTGATTAAAGAGAGTGATAGATGATACATTTCAGCAGAGGGTCAAGGTTTATGTTTGAACATACAAGTTGTTTAGGCACATTTATTCTTAATGATTTTTCTTAACACCATCTCCAAAGGACTGAACCAAGAGCTGATTTATTTTTATTTTTAGATATATAACTGTCTATTTAAAAATAGCAGAACCTCAAGAGTAACAAAGCTTCTACTCTTTCTTGGAAATGTATGCATAGGGATTTCTCTTGAATCTCTCCAATAAACTAGTCTAAGAAAATAAAGCTATTATGAACTCTTAGGAGGATGTATAATAGAAAAAGAAATGCATAAATAAAGTACAAATTTGTTTGTTTGTTTTTATTGTACTACTTCACAATAACAACTCCATTCATGGAGAGTACATTGCTTTTGATATGCTTTATTTGGGCACTTTCTCATTTCATGCTAAATGAATAATGCAAAATAGAAATGAGTATTCTTATTGGTTGTTGAAGCATATTACATTTTTTTACCTAAATTGAATCTGCTAGTCTGCAAAATTTCATTTCTTCTCAAACTTGGCGCTGGGGGTGGGGGTTTCATACGCATCCTGTTGAGTTCTGTGTAAGCTAAACCGTTTCTGTCACCATCAAAAACATTTTATACTTTGTATATTTCCAGTCCTGCTGAAAAACAGTAGGTCCTGACTTGAAGCCAAATCCAAACTTTTTTTTACAGCTGGATACCCTTGTGACTAACCACTCAGGAGTGATACTATTGTGTTCAGTGCCAAACTCCAACAGCAAGCAGATAGACGTGTTTTTTATTTCCGTTGGTTTCTACTAAACTGACATGCATTCCACTCTCATGACAGAGGCCCTTTCAAGTGGGAATTTCTTTAAAAACAAGGAAAAATCGATTTAAATTAAGGTAGGAGTACAAAATCAAACTTTCTCATGATTTACTGCAAGCAGTAAATCCTCAAAAAGTTAATAGCCCTGAATGGTATGTTATTCTGGTGATCTCTACTGTGGCATTAAATTTAGAATTGTAATTCTCTGATCTGTGTTCATAGATTGAAGATTCATGTTCCACTGTTTTTAACACGTTCTCCCTCCTCCTCCTCTGCCTAGTACTGAAACCAGCTTGATATGGCCTCAGAAAGCCAGCCTGCCTGCACATCTATGCAGAGATTGGGCAGACCTCACTGGTCAGAAGGCATAATCCACTGCTTCAGACAGCTCTTGAACCTGTTTATAACCAGATTAGAGGCAGTGTACGTATAAATCAGGTCTGCTTATGCACTACTTTTATTGTTCCATGAGAGCTTCAACTATGCTATAAAAGATAAAGAGGTGAGTGAAATGGATACCAAACAACAACATCCAATAAGCATTCTGTAATATTAACAGTTTTTGTCTTTGCTGAAACATAGGTGAAGAAAGACGGTAGTTATCAAACATAAACACCTATAATTAACATAGAAAGAACATACGTGATCCAGTGAAAAGCTATTAAGAATGGGCCTTTTATCTTTCCTAGGAGAAATTTCCTACTGTGTTTTTAGGATGAGAAAAGTGCCATCAACCAGGACAAAAAAAGATGAGCCATACAGCTTGAAAACAGTTTAAACATTGTAATGTCTATGTTACACAGACATGTGTGGTCTGCACCTTGTGATTTCTCTGAAACAAAGCATGTAGTATATTTATGTAAGCTTTTTTCCATGTTTTTTTCCAAAAAAACCCTTTAAGTTTGGAAGTTTACAAAGGAAGTCTGAAGAAAAAATTGGCAACAATAGTGTTCAGTAAAGAAAGGCTTATCAACTTACCAAGTGTATGCCTATAAAGAGTAAACTGAGCTTTATGAATAAGTAATGACTAACTATTATATAATCTGTTCACTTGATTTCATAGAATCATAGAATCATAGAATTTCATTTATACCAACATGAAACAAGCCAAATCCAAAAGACTTTGGTTGTACAATGCATAAAGAAAGTAAAATACAGGACATTAATATCAATATTTAAGAAAAAAAGAGAGAAAAAAAAGTGAAGGTTTACATTAATGGTTAGGTGGAGAATAGGAAAAATATTTCTTCATCAAGACTTGGAATCGTGCCTTCCAAAGATTTTCTGCAGTGTTTAAATTATAAAACCCTTCTAACCATTTAATGCCATCTAAATTGCCAGAAAGAGTTCTCATCTGTGTTTACTCATGGTACAAAAAGTGACTAACACCCTCAACTATCAGCCAAAGAAAGGATATGACATTGGAAATACTCTGTTGCCACACAGTTGCTTGAATGTGAAGTTTTCAGCTTTGTTAATTCTGGAGTCACTTTCTGTGAGCTAGGTTGTCTACTCATCACCGCCCCAATGAAGATCTCTTTTTATGGATAACCATCAGAGCTTCCTCTCCCTTCTTAAAGCCAGAACAATGGAACACCCTGAGCACCACAAAGGGTCCATATTGTGTATTGGCTGCTATTTTTATGGTAGAGATTAGTTGCATTTCTCATCAATAGCTGAGCAAAAAGTAGTCACCAAAATTCCATGTCTTCTGGTAGTATCCAGGCTGAGTAAGTACAGGCATTCTTTATAAGCCATTTTTCTTCCCTTATGCAGAGCATAACTTTCTCTAAAGTAGTGTTAACACTCTGAAAATCAATCTTCCCATTTAACGCTGTGGTCAGCCTCAGAAAGAGCGGTTATTCTAAGTGATTCATAAACATTCCCAGTGACCAATAATAACAGTATTTGACTGAGGTTTTGAATTTGCACATAAGCATGTGTACTCACACACATACATGCATACTGTATATACCTCACTTCTAGAGGTAACAAACACGATATACTTCAAAGTCAAATATCTCAGATATCCATCTTTCTGCTAATACACTTACATTAGAAATTAAATACTTGAGTGTATGGACACCAGATCAAGAAGTTTTAATAAAAAAAATAGGTAAAAATAATTAAGTATCACAGTCTTGTATCTATACACTGTTTACAAGGTGCATATGGTGCATCTTAGTTTATATTCCTTTAGAAACATTTTACTAAACAGTCACATGGTGCAAGGACACATTGCATCGACTTCCTCTGAGCAGTATGAGTTTACATTAGCTGAATAACTGTCCCATCAAATTTGATTTCTAAGATTTTGAGCCTTGCTTTTCATTTAGTTGTTCAACCATAGCATTACAACAACAACAAAAAAACTGATTTACAGTAAGCCCATTGTTTCCAGTGTGTATCGTTTAAATTTTATTTCGCCTAAATAGAGGAACTCTTCATATAATGAATTCTTGTTATCTCCAATAACAACTAAAATCCATTAACTTCACTGAAACTAGTCATATGTAGAAAATTAAGTCATAAAATATGATCTTGAGGTATAGATGTAATTTTATTCTCATTAAACTATAGTAGTGATTTTTTTTTTTTTGAGAAAAAGATGTAGATAGGTTAATTTTATTTTTTTATTTTTTTATTTTTTCTTTTGGCCTAGTAAAACAGCAGATGCAAGAGCAAGGAAAAGTAAGTTTTTTTCCTTTCAAGATTATTCAACTATTTTCTTAGAAAACAAATACAGTACAAAATGATGAAATAGTGTGTCCCATTATTTAATGTATTATATTAAGAATAATGTTTTTAAAGTTTTATAGGAATTAGATTTGTCTGGAATATAATGTGTGTATGTACCCTCTTTATCCAAGCTAATAGAAACAGAGAAAGTTCTCGAGGTACCTATTTTCTTGCTTGCTTTATATGAAAATGGTAGTGTTTGTTGTTTATTTGTTTTTTCTTTTTTTTTTTTAAATACATAGTCATTTTAAAATGTAAAAATAATTACAAGGAATTTTTTTTTTCCTTATGGTTTTTATGTTGATCTTGGAACGCAGAACTTGGACCTGCCTCCAAAACACAAACCCTAAAGTGCAGTAGGCATACAGATAAACAAAGTTTCTGTCTGGACAAATAAAATTGGAAACTAAGTCTTTTGCTGCTGAGTATATTGAATCTGGCTTCCATTGTCTGCTCTTGGGAGATTTTCTTTTCCTATTACTTCACTTATTTTCTTTCCCTACCTTCAAAAACATATTAGGGTGCATACAGGCCCATTCATTTCACAGCATTCATTAAACATTGTTGAGATTTTGAGCTATATTGCACATGAATGTGCTATTGCACATGAAACTATTCATAATGTGGCAGCCAAGAAGGACTCTCTGTGGAGTCATATGCTAGGTGATGAAAGGAAAATATGAGATTCAGCCAGACTGGAAAGAGCCTCAGCTGGGAGGCAGGGAAAATAAGTTTTTTAAAATGGAGGCATAGAGTGAAAAATAAAAAAAGAAAATCATTTAAATTTTCAAAGATACTCAAAGAATTGTCAATTAATAAAGCCTTCAAGTATATCAACCCCGAGGAAGCAAACAGCTTATGCTGCTCCAGGTAGGGACTCAAAGAGGCCACATTGAAAACTCACTGATTCCTGAGGAAGGACCGCACTCCCTCCTGCACTACTGCCTCCTGTGTAGCAGTTGGGAAGCAACTTCATTGTCTTGGTACGAACACTCTGTACATCTTGTCAGCAAGGTAGCTCTCTCCAACCTAATTCAAACTGATTCAAATTCATACACCTGAAGTGTGAGTTGATGTTGTAGTAGAAGTCTCCCCTGGGAAATTGCTCCTGGGAAACTGAGTGATGCACTAAATTTCCTTCTTAAGGAATATTCAAACTCTTTCCTTGCCTGAAGCCTGAGAAAGGCATCTCGAGAAAGTTCTCAAATCTGTTGCACAGAATGCTGCACTGTAGCAAATCCAGGATTCACAGAGTGGATAAAAAAAGAAAGAATCACAGAATCATAGAATCACAGAATTGTAGGGGTTGGAAGGGACCTCCAGAGATCATCGAGTCCAACCCCCCTGCCAAAGCAGGTTCCCTACAGCAGGTCGCACAGGTAGGCATCCAGGCAGGTCTTGAACATCTCCAGAGAAGGAGACTCCACCACCTCCCTGGGCAGCCTGTTCCAGTGCTCCGTCACCTCACTGTAAAGAAGTTCTTGCGCACATTTGTGCGGAACTTCCTATGCTGCAGTTTCCGGCCGTTTCCCCTTGTCCTGTCTCCACTCACCGCTTGAAAAGAGTCCAGTCTCGCCATTCTATTCCCCACACTTTAGATACTTATAGACCTGGATCAGGTCCCCTCTCAGACTTCTTTTCTCAAGGCTGAACAGACCCAGTTCACTCAGCCTTTCCTCATAGGAGAGATGCTCCAGGCCCTTCACCATCTTTGTGGCCCTCCGCTGGACTCTTTCCAAGAGATCCCTGTCTTTTTTGTACTGGGGAGCCCAGAACTGGATGCAATACTCCAGATAAGGCCTCACCAGGTACGGTTCAATGCACTTAGCTGTTCAACTTACAAAGTAGTTGTATTTATTATTTAATTTCAAAATATTTGAACTATCCTAGGAACCAGGATTAGGGCTCAGGTTTATCCTAAATGAAATGCGTTAATTGCAATTCTATACCATTCAAGACAAAAGGATCTGCAATATTTTAACATTACTATGTTGACAGGATGTTGTCTTGTACTCAATAAACAGGATCACTGGCATTCCGGAGGTGCCTGTGAGCACCTCAGTCAGAAGCCCTCTTGAAATAACAAAATGGAAATCTTATAGTTCATCTAAATTAGACATGAATTCTCAGATGCACTTCTGAGTTTTAGCAGAAACTTGGTGTGGGCAAAGAAGTACAAAAGAAGAAAGAATGTTCTGTGACTTAGTCCAGATTTATTTCCAATGTTTTGAGTGGACTGTTGGATGTTAAAGTCTTTTAGTCTTTCTGGGAAATTACAAAATTATAAGTATTTTTCTGACTCCTCACCCATTAAAGCTTGTGTTTTGTCAGAGGATCAAAAATCTAAAGCTTTCCTCCAGCTTCAGAGATACAGATCGAAGTTCAAACAGGCTCTTTTACTGTTACTGTACAATGACAGTGAAATCAAATGCTTCACAGAGTTCATCTTTATGTTAAAGAGATATTTGCTATATTTGCTTCAATAAAAACACATAGTAGTTCTGGAAGGAGAGGAGGGTGTAATTCTTCCAGTTACTGATTTATGCATCACATAGAGATATGAATATATGCACATTCTCTGTAAAATAACTTAAAAATGTGATATGTTTTTCAGTTCAAATTTGCTATTAATTGGAAAGATTTAAAATGTCCTTTTATCTTTACAATATCAAATTGTACATGAAAATCCAGTTTAAAGGTCAGGTAATGCTAAATGATTGTCGATCTTTCCCTGCAGCCTTAATACAGAAAGGTAGCTAGCTTTGATCTCCCACTATTTACTCCAGCTGACAAGACATTTTTAGTTCCTTGCAGACGGAGCAGATTTCAGTTAAATTCATATCAGGGGGCAAGTATGAACCTTAACCTCAGCTGGGGATTGAATTTCCAACCTTCTATTGCAAGGATATATTTGCTGTTAAGTCACTTGCTCAAGCACTGTGTCACGTACAAAGTTGCATGCTGTTATTCAACTGGACAAGATTTATCTACTCTAACTAGGCTCCTGAGTCAAGCCCATAGAAATTATAACATCTAGCTCACCTGGAGCTGTCTTCACTTTTAAAATGTACTTTCCTCTTCAGGTGTATTGACCAATGTATTTTTAAGAAGCCATTTTTTGTGAAGCTTGTCTGCTTTATTTGACAGCACTCATCATCAACTGCTCATCAAAAGAATCTTGTTCTCCATTTGGTTTTAATCATGTGAGAAACTGAGTCCTTCATTTAATTCCCTCTTCCCTGTTTGCCATTCTTAAATGATTACCTGAAGAATTCATCTTAAAAATTAGTCGCACCAATTCTCATCTTACTCATTGTCCTTTGTGTACAATCCACAATCACACTGCCATTTTCAATGCAAGGTCTCACTGTATCCCCACAATGTCACACTAATGTGTTTTTGTCTGCCCTTCTCCTAACAGCATAGCTATTGCTCTGTGCTGACTTTCACACGTGCCTGGGCACAGAGAGTAAAACATGGGGCTTGAGTGGGCAGAACGTGGACATGAGCACTTTTATTTGGCAACCTAGACCCTGGTTATCCTTTCTGAATTCACAGACAACATTAGCTGCACTGCTATCTTGCTTTGACCTTGTACTAGTTCTTTATGTATGTTTTACATTTTTTTTTTCTTTTTTATTATTATTATTCTTTATGTCTCTGGTAGGGCGGGTAGGATGGTTTGCTCAGGATATTCTCTTCTGAAATACTAGAGGGCACTCCTTTTCATTACACTACAGTATCTGTTAACATACACCATACACTTACAGTTTCAGTTTCTGCATTATGTCCCTAAAGCATGCCATATTGATAGAATTTAAACAAAAATCCATCAGTAATTTAGAGAGTTCATAAATATGATCCTCACATGGCTCAGTTTAGTCACATTCATTACCAGAAAGGAACTATTTCTTCCTTTGTCTCTTTACTCCACTTTGGTATCATCTCCAATTCTGTTCTCCCTCTTTACTGAAATTTGACGCCTTTCAGCCTCCTTTCTCAACACCAGAACTTCACAGAAACATCTCCATGAACTCCCACTGTTGTAGATCGTAGACAGTGAATAATATCTTGCATTTACAGCCAGGATGCAGAAGAGGAAGCCTTGGACCACCAGAGCATTGCAGCAAAACCAGCAGGAGTTCATCTTGTACTGGAATGGATGTGGTACTGAATCCATCAGTCATGTACAATAACTGAAATGTGTAAAGAACTGCCAAAGTCAGCAATGAAGAAAACGTTGCTCAAATCTGTTCATGAATACAAAGGGAAATAATTTTGGAGGAAAAAAAAATAGGACTTTACAGGCAGTGTGGCTGGATTTTTTTAGTTATAAAATTGCATTTCACGTGACTATTTAGAGGATATGATTATCTTTCAGTCATTCAAGTGTTTCTATAAAAAACATGAGGAGCCTTACTTGATATGTTTCTAATCTAATGGGTTACGCTCTGCTGTCTAGCTACTTGTTTAAACCTACAATGTAAAGTAACATTATGACAGGACACAACACAGTCTTAATTCTTGCATCAGTAAGTTGTTTATAAGGTAGAAGGAACAGAATAAATCATTTGATCAGTGATAATTGATTATGCTCAGAAACAGCATTAAATTACAGTGTAAGCTCTTGCTTTTACGTGGGAAGATACAAATATGAAAAAATTTGCACTTTTTTATCTTATTAAAGGGAACTATTCATTCAAGTACTGTACTGCACAGTTTCTAAGGGCTGCAAAGAGTAAAATACTTCCCTGTTCAACAGTAAGTCATAAGTGATGAGAAAAACCTCCAAGGATACACAAAAGATGTTGGTCAGAATGAGTAGGATCATTATACCAACTCTTATTTTGTTCAACTGGCAAAACAGAATACCAGCCAAGTCTCACAGATGCCAAGAACTGAGAAAGAACGCTTTTGATGCACAGTTCACTCTTATGATTTTAATTTGTATTTATTTAGGAAATGTATTACAGACAGCTATGTAGAACAGTTTCACAATACTGTATTTCATTACAGCTATGTTCTGAAGCTGATGCAATCTGGGCATGAGCTAAAAGGACCATGAAAAAAATAATTCAATCAGGGTAGCAAAATGCAAAATGTGCTTATTCAGTGGTTTCTTAAAAGGACAAATAAACCATATTTTAGTTGGAAGTACTGTACAAATTTCACTTCTCATTAAAAGACTTTTTGGTCTATAAAGTACTTCAAAAATGATATGGAAGATGTTAATAGTTCTATCAATATGGAAGAACAGAAATTCATGCTTACAGCAGGTGATTCATATCACGTTGCAAAAAAATGTACTGCACGTTTTCGCATACATAGCATACATATTTTAAAGTTTTAATATCAAAACAGGTGAGCGTTTTTAAATATAGCTGGTTTCTACCAAAAGGAAGACAGCAGCATTTTGCTTTTACATATTGTGAGAATTACATCATCAGCAGATGATATAGAACCTGCTCTGCATTGGAGATCTCTCAAAATGGCAGTTATTTGTGACTCTGTAGCTTTACTAACACATTACATCATTCTGCAGTATTCTGGGCCATCCTACAGTGCTTCGAGACAATAACAAGCCTGTCAAAAAAAAAGTGCAGAACTTAACCCTTAGGAGTTTCAGACAAAAATAAACAGTATCTGATGAACATCTCTGTGGAAAATTCTATGAATTTGTTGTTTTCCCCAGAAATGACTGTGCTGATGATACTCATTTACTCATCTGAGGTGGTCACTCCAGAACCTCATTACAGATGAAGGAGAGAGTGAGCAGCTTCAGGATGTGGTTGGTCTAAACAATGAGCAACTAAAATATTCTGCAAAAAAAAAAAAAAAGCTTCAAGAAAATAGTGAAAGAGATCAGATGAATTTTCTCCTGAGATCTTCGCTCTATTAGAGGTTCTCTGGTGGCTTATTTATGTGACCAGAAACATTTTGTATAAACAGATAACCAAGAATTACTATTGCCAAATAAAAGTTTGTCTGAGGAAACCTTGTCCACCTTGGGATTGTCAGTAAAACTGCTATCCTGTCTGAGAATGGGCTGTTTCTCCATTGATTTTAGCATAAAATGGGATCAGAAATACAACTCAAGTTTATCACACATGCACATACATTGTGCATTTTCTCAAAACAGTTTAAGATACTGCATTATTTCATAGGCAAATCTTGAAGTTAATTCTACCACGAAGTTTTTCCCTTCAGTTCTGAATCTTAGGTAATTATTGCCACTCAATATAAATATCTGAATGTTGAACTCACTGTGAAAATGCTAACACAACACCAATGCAGGTAGGTTATAATGAGAAAGACCCTAGACATTGCAGTCAGTGTTGCTCATGAATATCAATTCAGTTTTAACAGAACTAGAGTAGAAAATAAATTGTGGAATATATTTAAGGACCCAGAATAGTAATCTCATTTTAAAAAGAAAAAGAAAACAGAAAAATTTATGAAACAGTAATAATACTTAAATAAAGCGGATAAGTAAAGTACAGAGAAATCTCTTCCTGTCACTGAAAGTAATTTTCCAAGTATTAATGATGATGGCAAATAATAGCAAGAATGTAGTATTTTTTGTCAAAATTCAAAAGAATTCACGTTTGCGTATATATTGATTTAGCTAATTATCTTTTTCTTACAGAGGAATATATATACAAGCATAATGATTTTGCAGAGCAAAGTCTTACACTGATTTATTACCAGGATACAGAGAGCACTGTTGTTAATGGATACATTTACAAGAATGAGGGTCACAGGTTTTGGTGCCACAGCTGATAAAGAACTTTCCAGGAAGAAACCTCTTCTCTTTCTTGAGTGACCTGCAGCTCTTTACAACACTGTGTTAAATACAGCAGTTTCCTATTTCATATCTTGGATCGCACTCACAAGACATTTAGCAAACCATTTGGAATGGAGCTATAACACCTCTTCTTTGACCCTAACATAACCATGGAAATAATATGGAATCTATGGATAGACTCTGCTGCTGCCTTAACTGTGCAGAGATTGAGCTTGAAAGACTGCTTTCAGGAGGCAGCTAAATCTTCCAAATTTCTCTCTCAAAGACACTAAATTCTGTATACTGGCTAAGTTTCTTTCCCCACCTCTAGAAATCACAGAATCATTGAATTGTTTGGGTTGGAAGGAACCTTTACAATCATCTAGTTCCAACTCCCCTGTTAATTGGCATGAACACTTCCCACTAGACCAGGTTGCTCAAAGCTGCATTCAACTTGGCCTTGCATGCTCACAGGGAGAGGGCATCCACAACCTCTCTTGGCAATCTGTTCCAGTGTCTCACCACCCTGACAGAAAAGAATTTCTTCCTAATATCTAGTTTAAATCTACCCTCTTCCAGTTTAAAGCTATTTCCCCTCACCCTATTGCTACATATCCTCGTAAAAAAATCCCTCCCCACCTTTCCTGTAGGCTTCCTTCACGTACTGGAAGGCTGCTATAAGGTGATCTCAGAGCTTTGTCTTCTGCAGGCTGAAAAGCCCTAGCTCTTCACATGGGGGAAGTGTTCTTTAAGAAGCAATTCAGGTGGAATTTGAGAAATTTCAACTCAACTAGAAAGTCTGTCTAACAGGCATTCAAGTAAAGGAAATTATCTTTAAACCTATCATTACAAGACAATCTCTGAAACAGAAAATCAGTAAGAGGAATATGAATGTTCTTTTAGATCTCTTTGTTTGTGTATTAGTGAAATTATCATAATGTTTTCAGAAACTTACTATTAACAGTAGATGAAAATATATGATTAAATAATATCTAGAAAACTACAAATACTTGCTTCTGATGTTCATAGTACTTGAAACAAAAGTCCATTAAAACAAGCCTACAGTTTAGATAGGAAAACTGAAGATACAATATTAATTAGAACAATATTATGTTATGGTTACTGTGTGTAATGATGCAGTTTTTTGATACATTCTTTTTTAAAATGACATCTCACTTGTAGTCTTTATTTTACAATTCAATGCCCCATTATCTTCTGCACTCGTCTCAAGTTCTTGAAATGAAATGCCTGGAATATATCATTAGTCCATCATATTCACCTTATCTGAAGGCAGTTTTTCTCTCTGAAAAAAATACAAAGCAGTTCAACCTCACATTTGATAATATCCAGCATATAAATTGAATTAAATTTATCAGCACTTGGTTACTTTCAGGGGGGAAAAATGTAGCACCTCATTTTGCTGTAAAAAGGCTACAGAACCTTTCCAGGATCACAGCAGTCTCATTTGTGTAATAACTACAACTGCTAATATTGATGTTTCTAGAAAACTATGACAGTGCCTGTTTAACCTTATGTTAAATCTCTCTCTCTCTCTTTTTTTTTTTTTTTTTAATGAATAAATATATAAGATATATATAAATAACACAAATAAAATTTTTGTTAGGACTTATTCCATATGAACAGACACCTGAAACAAACACACGGTAATGGTAATACCAGTGTGTTTCACCATGACAAGCAATTGAATACATGACCTGCTCCATCAAAAGCAAGACTGGCATAAATAGCCCAGAATTTCAATCATTGTTCATCAATTTCTTCACAATAATGTTAATTTTCTAATTGCATATCCATTGCATGTTCAAATAAGACATTTTGTTAAGTAAAGAACCATGATAAATGTTTTCTTAAGCATTTAACCATTAAAACACATATTTCTGGAATTGCATGTAACAAAGATATATCCTGTTGATTGTGTCATATTTTTCAAAAACATTTATTATGCTTTTCAAAGCAGTACACTGGCACAAATTTTCTTGTTAGAAAATTTTAATTAAATTAAAGTAAATGTTTAATAATATTCAAATGAAATGTTGCATGACACATGCTTTTCAGGCCTTGGTGTTCTAGAAAGCTGTTTTGAATCGGTCTAAAAAGAACTTCTAAAATATTTCATTTGTCACCAGAGAATGCCACACAACAATTAGTCATAGCACAAAAAACTGGAAAACAGCGAGGAGTGTCAAAGTCTCAAACAACCCCAAAGTTCAGAAGTGAAGAAACAGAGCTAAAATGTATCCTACTTAGAAGAAATGAATTTGACTGCAATGTAAATGAATCAGAAATATGTACAAAATACTATTTATATTTTTGATACTTAAAAGAAGTCAATTTTTTTGTCTGTTTTTTTTTCCCCTTCACAAAAAATATCTGTAGAAATAGAAGTAATTAATATTTGAGCAAATCTATATTTAGATGCACTGTTTGCATGGATAGCTCTTTAGACTCATACAAACAGAGCAGAAAACCTTTTTAGAGATTATCCACTCTATTACTCTTCTCCAAGCTAGGATAGTCTGCATGCATATCAGTCCTCCTATGGTGGTCACAATGCCTGTAACCTAGTTTTCACTTTATGAATTCATAACTCATGTCAAAGGCTTCTTTGTGTGGCACTGACACTGTCACAAAAAATGTCAAGGCTACACTCATTGAAGGCACTTTATATCTCCAAGCTTCAGGAATGAGCTTCAGTATGGACTGATAATAAGAAATACTGAGAACAGTTATTGCAGTGAGGATAGCTGGACAAGGAGATACTCCATGCCATGTGATGTCATGCTGAAAAATAAAGCTGGGGGGAAAGAAGCAAGGGGAGGTGATGTTTTTAAGAATGATATTGTTTGTATTCCCAAAACAATGTTACACATGATGGGCCCTGCTTTCCTGGAAGTGGCTGACAATGGCTAGCAGTGAAATCATTATTTGTTCTGATTTGCAGACACACATTTCTTTGTTTTATCTGATAAACTGTCTTAACTCATGAGTTCTCACATTTCTGCCTTTCTGATTCTCCCCTAGCTGAGGGGATGCTAGCATGCAGCTATGTTGAGCTTCCTGCCACGGATAAAGCACAGTTGCTACTCATAAAGAATCAGGTTGAGTTTTACCTTGTCAGGATTCCCTGATGAATAACAGCTGAGATACAGAAAAGTCACCCCAAAATGGACAAACACAGATCATTGTTGAATGGCAGTGAGAGGAAAAATATCTTCTTCCTATACATCAAAGCATCACCATCACAAAATACACCTAATACCATAATATTTACATTATTAATAATATCATCAAATACGTAAAAAAATGGAACACCCCTGTGCTACGGAACACAAAAATTAATGACAGTTTACAGCTGTGCTATGAAACTGTCATAACATACAAGTCAAATTTTAAAATGATCAATGAAAAGAGAATCAGTGATAAGTAATGGGTAATTGCAAATCTCACATTCCATGACTATTAAGAGTAAACTTTGTCAAATTATGTTGATATCCCTTTTTCAATTTTTAGGTTCTAGCTATAGCTTATTTAAATTGGTATGATTTTAATAATGGCTATAATCCTCAAGTTCATCAACAGAAATGATGATGACTGCTGGTGTTATACATGACTATCAATAGTAAACTTTAGATTACGTTCTGGCACATTTTTCTTTTGCAAGCTTTAGGTTTTAGCTGCAGCTTATTCAAATTGTAATCATTTTAATAAGAATTATAATCCTTAGATTCATCAGCAGAAATAAGGATGACAATTTGTTAACTGGTGTTACTTAAATGTTATATAAGTTCAAAACTAACATCTTATGAAAAAAATATAAAAACATTTTAGCATTTGAAGAAGTTAAACTACTCACGCAGTTCTATCATAGGGTTCTGTACTAAACCAGAATAGGATGAGGCTGTTAGTACAGAAAATAAATACAAGAGATAAAATACATGGAAATCCATCCTAAAATATATCTTCTTATACTGCAATGGAAATCTTGAAGCAAATTTTTACTGTATTATTACAGAATGAGCATTACATAATATTCGTGAAAAAGGACTTGGAAGAATCATAGCAAGTTCCAATTCCAATAAATTTCTGACAGCTATGATATTTTAAATCAGTAAAATCAGAAATGATGTACACAGGAAAATTACTATTTCCATGGTAATTGTGAGCACAATCGTTGCCATCCTTCTTTCACACTTTTACTTCAAAAGTGTATTTTCATAATAGCTGAACATTAGTGTCTATAAGGAAAATACAGTTGCTATAATTTATTTGGGTTTACAAAAGTCAAGTTTCATACCCTTAGTACATTTTTAATGGAAACAGTGATGTTAATAAATACAAAGTTTACATGTGAAAATGTACGAGGTTGCAGTGGAGACTTAACCTTGTCTCAACAGGTTAGCATATGGTAATCTCAGATGTAACAAATCTTATCTTTTGACCAGATGGGTTTTTAAATTCTCATTGCTATTCAAAATTGTTTTAGCACTCACGGAAAAAAAGTCATCAAGATTGTACAGCACATATGTGAAGAAATAAATTCACAGAGAATGGATCTCTATACTTCCATAAGATTTGCAGTTGCAGAGTTGCTTAGGAACTGGACAATGGAGCTTGCAAACCCTCTATTAATGTGTTGCAATTGTTTTCTTTTACTGTGAAATTCCAAATTATTTTATTGCATGTGTATCGCACTTTTGTGATACCTTTTCACTTAATTATTTGGGGTTGGACTGGATGATCTCCAGAAGTCCCTTTCAGCCTCTAAGATTCAATGATTCTGTGATTCTCACTCCTGAATATTACTTTCTGTTCTACAGAGGTTCTTTTTTTTTTCCTTCTTTTCAATATTTCTTTGCTTGAAAAGTAACCCAAATCCCAGCTTAAGAAGCAAATGTATTGTAGACATATGTGCCAGAAAATCTCTAATTGACTCCAATGTGCATTGCTCTCTCAATTTCCTGACAACATGGAAGGCATGGCAGCACCTTAGGTACAAAATGAGAACAGCAGAACTCATAAAAAGAACAAGTATAATTGTTGTAGCTGGCTACTATTAAGGTCATCATTCCAACAATATCAGCAGCAGACAACAATTTATAGATCTGTCTGCAGTCCTTGTCTCTTAGTTTTACTGAGTTTTATGAGAAAATGCAATATGAATCAGGCGAACCACAGCATACCACTAATCCACCTGGGTCTGGAAAAGTAATAAGCACTGGCAACATATTAGTCTTCCAGAGAAACAAGAAATAAAAAAAAAAAAAAAAAAGAAGAAGAAAGAGCCTCTGAGAAATTTGAGAAATTGAGCCACTTATGCTGCCTTTTTGGTCTTATAATAAGTATTCTTTATAGAAATTTTTGGTTGGAGTTCTTCCTGCATTTGCTTTTGCTACATTGGCTTAGAAACTTAAATAAAAACTGAACTGCACAGACCTGGTAGAAATAATATTGTTGCCTCTGAATTCTGTCACAGTTCGTAATCTAGCAGCAACTTACCATTTGTTTTAATTCTGTGCTAGATTTCTTCCTGCAGTGCAACATTTTCGTGTATATAGAAAAAGCTGATTTTTCAAAATAAATATATGTATAGATATGATACTTCAGTGGACAGTTAGGAAATTATTTTCATGTTTTTTCCCCTCCTGTTATTACTTTAACTTCTTTAACTATTGCAAGTATAGTGTATACATTTTTAAGCAGTTTTTGTTACTTTGAGCAAATACCATGCTTGGGTCCTCCAGCAGAGCCCGCTGCCATATCACCATTTACTCCAGGGCCCATAAATTGCACATGCGGTTGTCTTTCCTCCAGGATACCTCAAACAAAAATGTTTTCTTATTTCTTATTATTTCTGAAAAATAATTTCCTATGAATTCCTTGTCTCAAAGCCTGATTTACTTTTGTCTCATTCTGCTAACTTGTGTACAACATTATTACTCTAGGAAGTAGCTTGTGTTATTGCTCTTCAAAGTGATAAGGTCAAAATGTTGTGGCTGCATTTGATGCTCCCTGGCATTCCTATCTAAAGTACTCTCAAACTGTGTTTCTGCCACTCATCTTATAATGGGGCCACATTGGCACCACTGGTGCTGATCTTGCCCCCCACCTATAGCAGAAGAATAGTGGTGCTCTAGCAGCACTGCTCCTAGGATAAATTATGCTGCAGCATTTGAAGGATTTAATCACCTGACTCTTCAGTAAAAGACATTTATGTAACTATCCAGCAAACCAGCCATATTCAGCAAAATATAATTCCAGGCTAATTATGTGTTTAAGTTTTGATCTTTAAATGAGGTGAAACTCTTATCTGTAATTGGGCCCAAGAAGCTATTTTTATGGGCTTTCAGAACATTTTAATACTTCTAACATTCAGAAGAATTAGACGATCAGCATTTAACTAAATTGAGCAAAAATGAGACAAAATTATATAACTGTGATACATTGTTATCTTCCCAAATTACTCTCCCAGGTGGTTATAAAAGCAAAGAGGATATTCTCAAACTAGTTGGTTTAAAACTTCAATTTAGGGGGCAGTCAACGACCACTCAACCTAAACTGAAAAATTAACTTTAGTAGGAAAACTTTTCCTCCTCTGAGCTGTGTTCTGTGAAAGATCCAGTTCAGAACCAAGGAGAAACAGTGATCCTCACTATGAGCCCCTAGGATTCAAGAGATGCCAACAGGATGGAAACACCTAAGAAGGTCACCTTCTTCCTAATTACGTTACTTGCAAGTTTTTTACCTCCCTGCTGAGGCTGGAGAATGTAATGGCTTACCACTGGAGCTGGATGCAAAAAATGCTGCACAGGCACTACAGATCAGCATAGAGAAATGCTAGTGAAGGTTCTGCATTTGTATTTGTAATCTTGCTACAGTACTTGCCATGCCTTAGCCCTTCATATACACATTCTATAAGCTTCTTTGAATGCTAGCTGTACAGCACAGTATTTCCCCTTCTCACGGCCTAACAAACCGTGACAGGATTATGAAATGCACAGAGAACTGTTTATGTTCCCAGTTTGCTACTAGCTTAGACTCTGCCTCTTGCACTGTCTGGATAAGAAGCAAAGAAGAGTCTTGTTGGCCTGATGAAAAGTCCATTCTTGTTCTCTCAGGTTCTGCTGAGATGCTGCCCAAGTACTATGCCCAGGAATACAGGAGGTGGCTAGAGCAACCCAGGTGCAAGATGAGATACCTCTGCCTGTCGCAATTGCTTTGGACAGAAACAACTTCTGCTCCAGCATTTCTGCAGCTTGACACAGATATTGACAAAACAATATTCACAGCGGTTGTCAAAGTGAGTAGCTACTCTACATTTTCAAAGTTTGCCTCCCTCAAGCTCCCTGAATCTGTGATTTAAACACTCATGTATTTTCTCCCTCATCTTTGATCCTTCAGTAGCAAATATTTATTCACTTTTAACGTGCATGGTTGGATTACATGATAAGAGAAAAATAAAACATAGGAATTTTCATTTCCCTTCCAAACCACACCAAGAGAAAACTTTCCTCTATCAAAGTTTTTTGGGACATAGTGATATGGTTTTACAGCTGATTTGATTCTGAAAAGTATTTTATGTGCCTTTGAACTTAAAAATTTTATGTGACCTGGGTCACATTGGCTTTCAGCTTTCTCATAGAATCACAGAATCATAGAATATCCTGAGTTGAAAGGCCCTAACAAGGATCACTGAATCCAATGTCTGGCTCCATGCAGGACCACCTAAAATTCAAACCATATTTATAAGAGCATTGTTTAAATGTTTCTTGTACTCCAGCACACTTGGGGCCGTAACCACTACCCCTCTGTTCCCTTCATGAGGAGTTGCAGGCTGCCATGAGGCCTCCCCTCAGCCTCCTCAGCTCTGGGCTGAACAAACCAAGAGAACTCAGCTACCTCTCATACATCTTGTCCCCTAGATACTCTGTCCTTTATTCTGGTTCCCAAACCTACATCCAGAGCAGGAGGTGAGGCCGCAAAGCACAGAGCAGAGTGGGACAACCTCTCACTTCATCCAGCTGTCAGTGTGGGGCCTGATCCACCCCAAGGTACAGTTGGTTTTGGGCCAACTTCTCATTAACTGGAATCCCAGATCCCTTTCAGCTGGGCTGCTCTGCAGCCTCTTTACCCCCAGTGAGTACACAGATCCAGGGATGCCCCATCCTAGGTCCAGAATCCAACACTTGTTCTTGTTGAACTTTATGTGGTTGATGACTACCTACTCTCCCAATTTGCCCAAGATCTCTACACAAGGGCTCTGTACCCTCTGGGGAATCTAAAGTTCCTTCTGATTTAGTGTTGTCCACAAAACTTACTATACCTTTGAGCTATGTATCCAAGTCATGGATGAAAACAGGAAAGAGAACTGTCCCCAAATAAAGCCCAGCGCTGCCCAAATAGTGGAGTTTCCAGACAGTAAAATTGAAGTCCTCCTAATAGTTTTTGATGGTTTACTATGTTGAACTACTTGAATACAAATGTTTGCACAAAGACACTACAGACTACTTTAAATGGGTTTTTGACCACTATATCCAAAAACGTTTTCAGTGCAGAGACAAGTTCAGAACCCAGAAATAGATTGGACTTCACAGATACAGCTGAAAAAGAAAATGTTTACCTTGAATTAATACGCCAGACAATATAAGCATTAAACTTTTCACTTAATTCATAAATACCATGGAGCAAAACCCACATTAATTACATTCAGATAGGACCTGGGATAGAATAGAATAGGTTTTAAAATGATTAAATATTCTTTTTTCTCTTGCATTTCAAGGAAGCCCTTGAGAAGTTTGTTTGAGATACTACAATATATATCAAGAACCCTGATACATAATGCTTTCTACATCCTTTTTCAAGACCAAAACTATCTCTTACACTTGCATACTGCTTAAGGCAAAGAAGCCTTAATTTCAATTACAGTTGCTCAGCACAGCTCTAATTACTACACGTGATGTCAGGTAAAACATATGCTTTATGGAGTTTCTATAGGCTTAGTTAATGGTATATGTTAAATCTTTATATGAGATTCTTTCCATATCCACATAGGTAACAACACCATAAATGAGTACCATATGACTCACTACATCTTTTCAGTAATTGCTGTAATATAGTATTACAAATGCTGTCTGTGCATCCAGGTGAATCTCTGTGCTGAAATTCTCTTGTCACATGTAAGGAATGACCATGTAGGAGGCTAAAGTGTCTCTGATGAGGAATATGAATCCTACCCAAAAAAACTGATTTTTTTTTTTAATATAGGAAGCTGAATTGGACTGATTTGTAATACGACCTGGATCCTCGGTCTTCAGTCCTCCAAAGTGAGGCTTAATGGAATTTAATCAAAAGTTGTTGGGATCCTAGCCACACATGTGAATATATATAGTCAAGTATTTGAATTACTCCTGAGGTTAGGCATTTGTGGGACTGTAACAAAAGAAAGAAAGAAAGAAAGAAAGAAAGAAAGAAAGAAAGAAAGAAAGAAAGAAAGAAAGAAAGAAAGAAAGAAAGAAAGAAAGAAAGAAAGAAAGAAAGAAAGAAAGAAAAAAAGAAATAAAGAAAGAAAGAAAGAATAAAAGAAGAAAAAAAAAAGAAAAGAAAGAAACTCCATTGTTAGCTCATTACTTAAAGCATAGCTTTGCAGAAACCTTTCTTATATACTAGTTTGTTTCTAAAAATCTTTGCCAAGAAAATCTTCTTTGCCAAGTCCCAGCTTTGGTGAGAGTGGAGGGGGGCGTCGTATCCCATTCTGCACACTGATCCTCTCACATCAGGTCACTATTATTAGCTACATAACGGCAACCTTTCTATCTCCTTCATAATTGTGTGAGGAGAATTTTTTTATCATATGAGCTTTCAGTTGCATAGCTCAATGTCACAGGTGTTGATATTTCTTTCAAAGGACCAGTCTTCAATGTTCTTTCAAGAGTCCAGTCTGAATTTTTTAGGAGATGTTGGTATTGCAGTTTGGTTTAGATCTAGCGAGATTTAGGTAAATGCTAGGAAGCCCACTGTTGAAACCAAGCAAGACTGGTCATTTGTGTAAAGCTGAGCTACAAGCACAGAGGGAGCTCAGTTGACACAGGCCTTCTCTCACCACAAAGTTACTGGGAAAGAATTTTACACTTTTCAAAATCACACTTTTCAATATGAGAGTCTAGCACTTCCTTGGATTTGATTTTAAGTCACTAAGGTATTATTAACATAGGTTTTTTATCAGACTGGGAGGTTTTTTCTGAGTGAAAATGTATTGCTTTTTTTCCTCATGTGGAATTCACATATGATTACCTTTGTTCATTCTGCTGGCTGCTTGCTAACACAGCATCTCTTTCCTATTTACTCCCATATGGATTCTTAATTAACTTTTCTTCATAAGTTCTTTTCTTCAGAACTTATGAAAAATATTCTCCATGTTTGCTTAGTCTTTTACTAGCAGTGTTCTCTCTTCTTTTGCCAAAGTATACATATCTTAACAGGTTTAAAAGAACCAGTGATATCATTACAAAGCAAAATGCAATACAAATCATAGTTTCAAAGATGACAGTAGATAAATAATCAGTTTGCTAGAAATCATCACCCTTGGTAAAAAACATGATCTACTTTAGACATCATGAAATCAAAAGTAAACTTTTATCTCATCTACATGTGTACTTTCTTTTCACATTTTCTTGTTTCTTTGTTGTTTTTCCTTTCCTGTATGACATCAGTGGAAAGTACCTTTATAGTCAGACAAAGCACAAATGTAACTAAAAGTCATCACAAATATATCATCTTTTTCTAGATTTTGAAGAAAATCTGACTTTGGATAAGTAATTTGAACGGAAATATAAACAAAGTTACATATATTTAGCATTCATATTTTATTCTTCTATACCTCTTTTGTTTATCAGCAGTAAAAAAACCTATGTTAAGAGTATTCTAACATATTGGTCAACACACCATGCATCAAAATAAATAAATAAATAAATAAATAAATAAATAAATAAATAAATCCATTTTTTGCAGTGAATCTACTACTATCTATAGGACCATCCAGAACTTGGCTCATCTTTCATGCCATTGTCCCTACTACTGAAACTCATCAGTCATCCCTCACTGCACTTAGATCCACTGTTCAGCAAACGTTGATGCATGTCAGTGAATGCAATTTTTTCTGCACGAAGGAATTCAAGGACACACCTTTTCTCCACGTGCACTTTTATGTCAGAAGCCACTTTGTCAGACTGTCCCTCTGCTGCCCTCTGAGGCACAGCTACAGTATGTAATGGAATATTGGTGGGAAGATTCAACATCTACTGCCACACCATCAACATCTGCCTCTGACTGTAGGCCAACATAGTAACATAGAAGGCATTACTTTTGGAGCAGCCCTGATAAATTTTCTGTAAAACAATTTGATTAACTTCTAGCCCCTCCCAGAGACAGAATAATATCTAAATATCTAGCTAAACCTAGTGTGACAAGCTCAACATTTCTAAATACTTCATTTTGTGTAATTTTCAACTATATCAAAGACTGTTGACAATTAATGATTATAGAGTTATCCAGTATAGTTCTCCAACTTGTCCAGTATAGCTAGTATTCAGCTAAAAATCTTTTTGCTTTCTAAATGAACACTAGATGAGAACTCAAATAACATTGTTCAGTAGTAAAAAACTGAATACATCCGTGAGGGGAAAAAAAAGAGGACACAATTCTATCCACTATTAAGATCAAGTAACAAATACCTGGTTATGACAAGGAAAAAGAGGGTCTCTTGTGATTTCTTCTTTTACATTAGAAGAATGCAGAGGCCTGTCTCAGGCACGCTCTGACACCAGCCAATTTGGTTATTAGCACAACAGTTGAAGTGAAATCATAAGTCTCTTGTGTTTCCTTCTTTTCCAGCCATAAAAAAGGTGAAGCTTGGCTCATGCTTATATCAAACACCATTTTTAAATATTGTGGTTTACTTTTTCTTCACGGAAATCACTCAGCAGGGTCACCAGGCTAATCACAGTTCATTGTAAATCACTGGAAATGGGGAGAAAGTAGGAGTGTGTGAGAGAAAACATATTGATATATTGTTAGTGACATTTCCCAGCTTTGTGATTTATTTTTCTTCGAGAGATTTGTGCACTTTCCAGCTTAAAAAGGATGTCTCCCAGTTCGCTGAGCTACCATTTCCAAATAATTCTGAGACAAAGATTTTCTGCAAAAGTTTCACTATTTCTCTTTTCCGTCTTCCCTGCAGTTCATTTATTCTGCCTTTCTTTTATTTCTTTTCTTCTGATGTGGTGTCTCACTGTCTGATTCATGAAAGCCTCCCCTCCCACTCTTTACAAGTGGGAACATAGCAACCGAGTGACACTCTATCAATGACCACGCAGGATGCTAAAGGGAAGATTTTGTTTGTTCCTTCTGAGTTAGAGGAGCAAGAATGTACCCAAAGAGTTTACATCCCACTAGCTCTTTGAATGAGATACAACAGGAAACTAAACCATAATAAGCTAAATAAAATAAAAGCATTGGTCAACAAAGGCTTTTTCTTCTAGGATCTATTATTTATACTGACCACAGGTATTAGGACAGCCATACTTCAAACTGCTCTGATTTGGTAAATGATCTGTATGAAAATAAGCTTTCTAAAAACACATTTGGTATTTCCATCCTAACCATTGCAATCAGTTTTGACTTCTTCTCATAGACAATTAATGATTCTTCACTTGGTCCAGAGTCTCTCTTGAGAGCAATATTATTCAGTCCAACACTAAATTCCTCCATTTGCTGCATCATAGATCATAGTGCTTTTACAGATCTCACTCTTCCTGTACCATTCTTTCCTTTCAATGCTGCTTACAGTTTGTTTGTAAGGCACAGCATCAGAGCCTGACTTGGGGCTGTGAATCAACATCTCTCATAGTCACAATAGAAAAGATAGCACTTCCAAAGCCAAAATAGAAGAGGTTGCTGTTACTTTGAATCATGAGCTTCCCAATAACTACAGTTGGATCTAAATATACGATACACTGCACACACATTCTTTAGCTTTAAGTAGCCTTCCATGTTTATCTAGAAAGGATTTTTATAGATCAATTATGACATAATACAAAAGGATAAGCTACAACAACAAAAAATGCTATAAATTTAACAAAGAAAAGAATGTAGGAAATCTGAGCCCACTGCAAGCCTGGATTTACTTCTGCTGTCACTATGCTCTGTTTGCTAAGATAAAATGGAAGCAGAAGGGTTTTGGAGATAAAAGATAATTTCTCATTTAGAGAAGAAGAAAATGATGCAAAGGGATTTTCTCAAGAGTAATCTCTACAACGGTTTTTGGTTATTTTTTTCCTTTGAATCCAGACAGCAAAAACCTAATGCAAGCAGCTTGTTCTGCGAGAATTCCAAAATACTACATGTCATTCTGCCTTTTGATCAGCTTTTTAGTAACTTTCTACCCTCTCCAGCAAGTAGCCATGTCTTAGACAATGCCTATACCTTTGAGTATTTGTAGATGCTTCCACCACATTTTGTTTTGTCACTTTCTCTCATAGCCAGAGAATGGCCTGTGATCTCTTTCATTTCACATGAAAGACATGGTTTCTCTCTCTACAACAAAGAAAAATCCAATTAATTTAAACTTTTATATACTGGGAAATTCCAAACACAAGATTTTTTCCCCAGAGTACCATGATCTAGAAAGTTCATCTCAGATACCTTCCATGATTTGACGAGCTTGAATGCTTTTAATGGGCAGTTATGTTTAATGGACCTGAGTCCAAAGCAGCTTTCTTGATAATCAGTGTTTATGGGTTAGCCAGAGAAGTGCTATGTAATTCCTACTTCAAGTCTTCAAGTGGCAGATGCCATCTCATTCTAAGAAATAGCTGAAGGCTACCTGTTTGCAGTGTTTTACCCACCCAGAACATGTAATTTCATTGCAGAGAGCATCATTCTCCTCAAATAGAAGGTAGCTTCCAGCACAAAAGCTGCAAGAGCTGTGTGATTTCTTGAATGCAAATAAGAATTTCATACAACAAAAAGCAAAACTTTAAATAAAATGGCATATTACAGGAGAAAAAAACATTTCTGTTTCTGTGTGTCAAATTTTAATGTCCATTTTGCTTCCAATTCTTATGAATTTCAGCTTCTTACTGTAAATGATATCAGAGTTAATGTATTTCATTTCATTTTGTCCATAGTTCATACAACCTGTTACATGTAAAACTGATTTTAAAAGTTTTCTGAATTTTGATTGCCATAAAAGGCGACTTGTTTCACTCCTGCACATTTTGTTAAATGCAACTAAATAAGCAAGAGGAGGACAAAAAAATAAAAAAATTTAAAAAATCATGCAGTGAATTGAATTCGAAGTTTAAATTTAATGGAATTGACAGTAGGTTTCTACAATCTGTCCAAGTCTGCTTAAACAATATTATCTCTATTGCTGCCTTTGAAGAAAAAGTAAAATTATACATTCCATTAATTGAAAGATATTCAAACTTGTATTAGAAGATAGACTTGTACTCCATTTCCTGTGGAAGGCTTCTTAATTGTGGAAATGTGAGTAAATGAAGACACACATAAATACACACATAAAATCTCAGTACTTGATACAGGTCATAGAAATAATTTGTACCCAGATATTTGTCAAGAATTAAGAATAGGAGAACATATATATGAAATGTATCATTCCATCTGCATCCTTTCCTGTGATAGTCCTGTATAAGATTTGCATTCATCCATTGTTGTGGGTTTTTTTTTCTATTTTAGTTTCATGTATTATATTATAAACTTTCATACATATGAGATCAAGTAATTCTGTTCTTTACTCCATATCATAAAAAATAAAACTTTCTTTCAACATTTCTGTAAGAGAAATGTAAGTGGCACTCAGCCACTGGAAAATAGATTTCCCTCATCCAAACATAATGATTTTAGTTTTGCATCATCTATCAGTTTTCTTAAGTTAATATTATAAAATACTTGTTATTCCTTTGTGAAACAAATTTATCTACATAAATAGAAAAAAGGATTTTTTTTATTTTTTTAAATGTTGAGTTAGACTTATGTTTACGATTTTCTCATTTAGATGACATTTTACATCTAGCAGCCTTCTGTGTATGTCAGTCCTTCTATTAGCTGTTGCTACCTAGCTGATCAGTGCAAATCACGATTGCAATCTAAAAAATATTTTAAGATGTTTTAGTCAGTTATTGAGACTTGCTGTTGAATTTTCAGCACTGCATTCATTTTCATGAAGCTCCTGATCCATGTAGGGATATACCTCACCCACATAAAAACATAATTTTACTTCATGTCATGACCATCTTGTCAAATCTACACCTGTTATTTGTTGAGATAATGAAAACTAAATAATGCCCTTGTACAGACAGGATTAAACCTACAGTAAGTATATTGGATAAAATCATGATAAGACTTGGAACAAAATGAATATGTAAGCAATTTATACAGCATTTCTTCCAGGTGAAATACAGTTATCTCAAAACAAGTTTCTTTTTTTTTTAAATCAAAAACACAGTTCTTTTGTAAGTACTCTTAAAAAAAGCAAACATTGCTTCATTGCTTCTGTGAAATACTAAGTAAATAAAACATTTTTGAAATAATAGAACAGACAGTTTATCAGTACTCAATTCAGATCATTGCTTAATTCCGGCCAGGTCTAGGCTGGAAGCAATAGTGCCAAATGCGGGGAATTTTCTACCAATCTATCCAAATTTGTGAACTACATAGCTTCAGTTGAAAAAGTATCAGTGAACTTTAACAGAAGTCCACATCTTTTTCCTGTTAGTTATCACTGTCTCTAAAACTGTCTTTGCAGATCTTTCTCAGTGGCATGGGACACACTAGCAAGGCAAGAGACAGTCCTCAAGGCTGTACTTCTGCCTTAAATGGAGGCTGACAATTCTCCATCAAAAATCCATCAAAGACTCTCAAAGGTAACTATTAGGTACATAAATTGAGTTCATAACCATATTTCGAGCTCATTCTGAGAATCAGAAAATTGACTGCATCTTTTAAAACAATAAGAAGAATCACAATATAAATTAATGTTAATAATGCTTATTATAATGCATAATTCAGCCTCTCACTGGAAATAATCGTGATATCTTACATAGTGTCCTGCTTGAATACTGATAAATAGATAGCAATGGCAATTTTCTTAAGCTTTGAGCCCTACTGAGAAATTGGTATGTAAAGAAGGTTTGTGGATCTCAGCAATGACCCAGTTTAAACTGGAACACTAGTATTTTTTCTGTCTTTGCAAGCTTGATTCAGGGGTATCGGCAGCTACTTGATAAAGAAACACATCTTTGTAAGGATAGTTCCAGCATCTCATCTGGCAACTTCAAAGTGATTAGTAGATGTCCAGGTCATTGGGCTTATTAACAGTGACATCTTAGATTTTTGCTGAGACAATATGTCATTTCAGCTCCAGACATCTCTAGGAATGTCATCATCTTCATCTGATTTTCCCCATGTCCTTCCCCAGCTCTGTAATACCCAGTCCCAACGATTAGTTCCAATTCACTGTCCTCAGAAACTGAGGCCATTTCAAAAGAATGTCATGCACAATTTACTGCTCTGTTTCTTCTTTACACTTTTTTTCCCACACATCTGTGTTTTTTTTTCCCCAAGGCACCCAAAGCCAGCTGGATATATATTTGTTAAAATATATGCATCATTCTACAGGTATTAACAATCATTCAGTTCTCAAAACAACAGAGTTTTATTTCTGTATTGGCTAACATTAGTTAAAAATATCAAGTGCCCAAGCTATAAGCAATGTGATCAGTAGGTTAGAATTAAGGAAATCTTTTCTTTGAGACCAGGTTTCAGAACCTTAGAGGTTATCAATAAGTGCTCACCAGTGCAATACAAAGCAAAGACAAATCAACTAACTACACATTCACTTACCCCATGCCTAAATCCAAACGCACTACTTTCTACCACTGAGATCCTAAGCAGGCCCCTGTGTCCCAGAATAATCACACTTTCCTTTAGCAAGAGAGATATTCACATCACCTACATTTAGGAAACTGATTAACAGGTTTAAATCAGGAGGTCAGTCTTCCCAGTATCCATTCATAGACAATGAAAAGAGATAGTGCATTACAATTGTGTTCCTGCTCTGACGAACTATATTTGGAGGATAACAAGGGAAAGTCAAAGCCAGATGTACAGAATGAGGCTGTGTGGATATCTCACAGCAACCAAATGGAAAGTACATGCAAAACAAACACAAACACTGAAATTTCTAACTTTAGAAAAAATAGATTGGATGGAACTGAAAAACCATAATCTAGAATAAGCTTATGGTTCAATAGGAATCTCTATTCTTCTTAAATTTGTCCATTGTAACAAATTTATGGTGATAAATATAATACATAATCTTTGGGGCATGATTCTGTAGTGTCAGCATTTTCCACCAAGCTTTACTATTCAAAAAGATGCAGCCTTTGGTAATACAAAACCTAGGTAAAGACAGAGGAGACCATAAAAGAGTTAACTGGCTATTGAAGAAAAGTAAATATAATAGGTATTGCTTAAAATTTCCCCACATTCTCTGTTGAGTCTCTTTAATGAAATAAGAGGTGTACTTTAATAGGTGTGCAATAGTACAAAATGTAGAAATTAAAATATTGGCTAAAATACCACATCTTATTCACAAGAAGTACCTTAGTGAAAAAACTATGAATTATGAGAGGTGAAGGAGTCAACAAGGATTGCAAATCTGAAGGTTCGGAGATGATCCAGCATGAGTAATGAGTGGAATCCATGCTACATGAAATAACACCAATGTTGAGATTTTCCTAACAGCTGAGGAAGGAAGAATTAGCTTAATTGGGCAAATACTCTTTTTTGTTGATAATATTTTTTCTACTAAGATTATATGGTGCTGTACTATGTATAAATAAATGCTATGAGGTTATTCCTAAATGCTGACAGTGGCTACATAGTTGGTCAAATTCTGCCTTAAACACACCCAAAACCCTTATATCTAAGGAGATACATTAGGAGATTAAGTATCTGCATCTGGCTCAGGGTTACCAACAAATGATGTGCAGAAAATCTGCTGGATTGAAGTAATTCCAAAACAACTTCCTACTTGCTTTAAAGGAGACAGAAGTAGGTCCTTCCAGGAAAGAAAGTTGTGTAATTCACTGTGAGTCTGAGAGCTGGGCTAATTTAAAGGGATCTGATTTTGTGGACTGTATACTTCACAGATGGGACCAAAAATATTTGATGTTCTTGTTCACACACATACAAATTAGAGGGTGAAGAGGGAAGGCATTAAAAAGGAGTGTAACTCCCTGTAAAAATTCCCATCATTGTACAGAACTGATTCCAGGTTCTGGAACTCTGGGTACTAGAAATCATCAAAACCATCTGGGTACTAGAAACCATCAAAAAACCATCAAAATGCTGCTAGGACAATCATCATTCATCCATGTCCTCATTTCTGCTGCTGTGAACTGATTGCTTTTATCATAGCATCCATTATGATGTACCTAATGGCATCTAATGACCATTTATGACTTGGATTCCTATTTTAATTTTGCAAACATTTGTGCTTTTCACTGTTCAGTAGAAAACAAAGAAAAAAAGCACGAACATTTTGCAATTCCCTTAATGTCTTTCTGTGGACAGTGTCTATTCTACCAGGTACAGACAAACATATCAGCTCCTGCTGGCCTGTTCTTCACAGGATAACCTCCCAAATACAATTAGATAACAAACCCCCATATTCTTCTTTCCGGAGGCTTTTATAGATGTTAAGATAAAAGCCTGCAAAATTCTAGCTTCTGGGAGATGCAGTATCCCAAAAGTGGATGAAGCCTATGTGCCTTTGACAGTACAAACTCAAGCCATTTATTTTCCTGTATACTTCCCCTTTAAAAGCCCTGCTTTCAGAATAAAAAAATATCAAAATTTAAGCTGTTTTTATATCTACACTGAGATCTGTGTCAGCCGCCGGTGTTGTCAGAGCTGTTTTGGAAACACTGCTGTACCAGTATAAGATATGTAGATAGACTGTCGAAAGTAAAATGCCACAGCTCTTTGATAGAAAAAAAAGTAAGAAGAAAACCAGAAATGAAATGATTTGTTATTATTTCAAACAATCAAAAATATTTTTAGAAAAAGGTGTCCAAATGAAATGGCAGGTTTAAAATGGAAGATACATCAGCTGCTAAATTCACTGTCACAGGATACTGTGATAAAGGCTCAAAACATAAAACCCAGAGGAAAGCTTCGTAAGTGGAAAGTTTTCATATAGAACCAGAAGAATATCACCACCACTCCAGAAGTTTTTACATTTCTGATAACCAGAATGGTTGTTCTGGATCACAGTGAATGCTTCACTGAGCAGAATCATCAGCTCAGATTACTGGGGCAATGGACATTCTGTTTGAACTAGGTAGACACATTTCGTCTTCTTACCTTTCATGTCGTAAGACAGGCAAATAATATATTTTTCATTTAATAGTCACCGGGCTGGGCACTGATCTATAGCTAACAAACCCACTTTTACCTTAAAAAATCTTAATACCTGTGTCAAATTGGAAATCTGTACAGTACTACCAAGTGTTCACCACTATCAAATGTCAGGTTTCTGGCTTGATTTAAGATGATGAATCTTCTTCATTTGTCTTTAACATTTTCACTGATTTATTTCAAAATTTTATGTCACACATTTGTACATAAGCTTGCGTTGTTCAGATTAGGACATAAAACACCTTTGCAATGTGTCCTCTTTTGTCAATCCACAGCTATCATAAAAGCAATTTCTTATTTTCTTATCTTCTAAAAATTAAGAAATTAATTTGTAAAAAATTAAGAAATGTCCCTTTATTTGTCCATTGTATTATTTTTTAAAAAAAAAAAAAAAAAAAAAAAAAAGGAGAAGGAATATATTTGAAATATTTCACTGAATAAGCCATTACCTTTAATAAGACTTCTGTACATTGTGGCTCATGTAATTCAGATCTGAAGCTAATACGCTGTTTGAAAATGTGCCTGCTTCTGAGATGATTCCTAAAGAGGGAGGTAGAATAGCAATTATTAGGTAGGACAAGACACGAGCTGAATTACTGAGATGTACAATAAGGAGATCTCGGCCTCTACAATTTGCCTGTCAAAAACGAAGCTTTTAATCAATTTAATCAGTGTAACAATACATTAGATCAGCAGCCTGCCATCTCAGCATGTAATTTTAACCATAAAGAATATTCTACAAACACTATAAAGCCTCAAAGTGCTCTTTTAAAAAGTCTCTAAAACATAAACAAGGTTTTTAATAGCCTGTGTCAGCAGGACTAGAACAAATTACAGGAATGTAATGAAGAAGAACCTTTTTCCCCCAAAAGGATTCAACAGCGCTAGTTCGATAATCTGACTGCACTCCTCATTCTTTTATGGAGACAAAATCAAACCTTGATTTGTCTTTTTCCCCAAACCTCTCTAGTTTTCACGTCACATGGAAGTACTTATACTAATCTTCATTAGTTCTCTCAGGACACTGAATTCATCCATTCCTAATTCCAACAATGCCTTGGCATGCACAGTAAAGCACAATGGAATGTTACAAAACAGAATTGAGAGCAGTAAAGAATCTGTTTCAAACTGCAATGTCAGAATAGATTTTTCATGGGAAAGGATTACTATGTCCTATTACTAAGTTTAAAGAAAGTGAAATCATCAATTCTATTATTTTGTTGCATTACAACATTTCAGTGAAGAAATTACTGTAATTAACTTTCCCTTGCGCTTTCAGTTTTCCTGGGACTGAGAAAATTACTTCAAGCTTCCCACAAACGCACCAGTCACCAGAGATTTGACAGCTAAGAAAGCCAAAGTAACAGGCACATATACAAGAGGGCTAGACATGAAAAGTTCTATATATATAAACACATAATTCTATGTGACCATGAGCACTTGAAACAGTATTTTAATGCAATACAGTTTTCAAAGTGAATTTCTGTTTCACAACATAAGAACATAGTTTTCTATGGCAGGAAACAAAGCTATTTGCTAGGCTTCCACCTTCCAACACACCTGGCCTGCTCTACAATTATGAGAAAGGACGGATTTGCCTTTGACCTCCTCTGCTGCCTTCCTCATTTCACAAGTTACAGTAGGGAGTGGTGACTGAACCTCACATAGGGATGGAATAATGTTCTAAGAATTGCCTTTCCACAGACCTGAGCATGTTGAAGAGCCTAATGAGAACTATCCCTTACAGAAAACTGTAATTTTCTTCCATAAGAGAAGAAAATGAATGCTTGGTCCTCAAAGGAGGTGACAGTACGTGCAAAAGGCCAACAGCTGCTCCATCACATCTGACTCTTAAAAATTTATTTGAAAGAAAAACAGATGTGAATTTAGAATAAATTTTGGACATGTCTCCCTCACTGCACTGATAACAGGAACACAGAAGGCAGTATATTAAATCCCATGACAGGCCTTTATAGTTAGGCAAAGCCTATGTGTAAACCATAAAACTAAGCAAGAGAGACTATTCTGCTTTGTGAAGCAGCCTAATCGACAAAGGCTTTCCCCCTAAATCAGTACTTTCCATCTTCAGAAGAAACGTGTAGAAACTCAATGAACAGGACAATTTAGAAAATTACATATGTACATGTAGCAATTTATTTATCTGCAAAGATCAGTGGGATTCTGGTATATTCAACATCTAGTATTTGTGCAAATTGCCTTGAGAAATCTCTGAACTCATGGCAAAATAGGATTTTCTGGGGTTCAGTGAATCTTGCAAATTGCTGCTTGTGTGCAGCCAACTAGTAAGCCACCGTCTGAATTACATTTTTTTTTTTAGTTCTTTTTCACATAGCTCTTATTATGTGAGTGAGCACGAGAACGGCTGATAAAATAGGTGAAAATTACCAGTCTATGACTTTTTTGTTGTTTATTTTCAGTGACTGCTGATGTAAATATAGATATGTGTGTGTATATGAGATGGTCTGTGTGTGTGCCCATGCACACATGTGTATTCTGCCTACAGTCTGGGAGATCTCTAATGGAATAATCATTGAAATAATGTAATGCCTCAGTGGCATGAAGAGTTTTGAACTCTGCTGGTTTTTCCTCTTCATTTCAACTGCTTTAGCTGTCCAGTGAAGAAGTAGGAGTTACCACAGAAAAACATAGATATATATATATTTTTAATGGCAATTTTTCATTGCTTTTGATGGAAATTGTTGATATGTATTTTAAACTATGAAGGCTGATCTGAAGGTAATGCCTAATACTTTATTATGTCATCCCACAACGTCAGAGGTGCACGTGAAGGTTTTTACAAGTGTAGCATGCAGGCTCTTATTCATCACTTGTGAAAATGCACAGCTAATGGTGGTGACTATGCTGAAAGACAATGTTTTGTAGCTGGGAATTTGCTCTACCAAATATTGAAATTGTGCTCTTTGTATGCGCTGTAGTTTGCTTGGAAATAAATAGAAGGCATTACTTTCAGAGTGATCTAAAGCTATTATGGTAAAAAGATTCAGTACATCAGGAATAAATTTATTGGACTTGCATGTGGCTAATTCATAAATTTTAACAAGGTTAAACACACTGAATAAATCATCCTCTTTCCAGTGTTTGCATATCATAAGCCTTCTTTAGAGATTTGCTCCTAATAGCCGTTGTTATACTACTGAAACAATGCAATCAAAGCCCACAAGATATTTCTTATTGACATAACAAAATGATTGACCATAAATGATGTGTTAGTCCAGTCAAATTAGACCTTATAGCATTAAAAAAATATACTGGGGAGGACATTCTAATATTCAAGGCAAACTGTATCTCTTGTAGAATAATCCTTCCATTCTAATATTCAAGGCAAACTGTATCTCTTGTAGAATAATCCTTCTATATCTCTCATCAGTTAATCATTTTAGACAGCTAATTAATTCAATTATTATTCAAATAGTTCAAATTTTTGGCTTGGTAAATCTTTACATACTGCAATGAATCATGCAGTTATACAACATATTCTTTCTGTAGAGTTGTTAGCTAATGAAATCCTGTTTGTCTTCTCCTTATTCTAGTGCTCATTTTCGTGCTAACTATTTTATCTTTGCCATCTTTAATACAATTTTTTATGATCCACAAGGCAAAACATCATATAGATTATACTGATTTCAACAACAAACACATGAAAAACATTCCTGTGCTCCTGTTTACAGTGTAGAACATAGGAGAACACAGGAGATTGTAATGGAAAGTTTTATATATACTGTTCTTATCAGGAAAAAACATTTTTTATAGTATTTCACACAAGCTAAATAAGCACGAGGAAGGACTCCACTCATTAACTACGTTTATAAGGGAAAAAATCAAATTTATAATATATTAAGAAGTAATATAGAATTAAATTATTATCCATTACAAATTAATAGGACAATTGATGGTGAATGATGAAACAAGCAAAACATGAGGAAGCAAGCAATGATAGTTAATAGCTGACTGAATCATCCCTGGCCTCACTGACTGTAGTACTGCTACACTTATACTGAAAAGCTGCTGAAAAAGTATTGGTTGCATTCTTTTCCATAGTACTTAAGTACTTGACAAGTTTTACTGATTTTATTCTAATCTGACTTTTGGAACACAATAATATTTCCGTGTGATTTTTGTTTGTTTGTTTGTATGTTTGTTTTTGACGGGGTAACAGCTGAGGCAGTGACAAAATAAAAAACATCGCATCTTTGAGATGCTTAGGATCTTCTGTATTGAAACAGTACAGCATTCAGTCTGTGTATGAGCACTTTTGTCATCTCCCATTGAGAAAGTTCAATTTTATCTCAAAATGGAATTGATATGATCTGATTTCAAACATGTCAGAGTTAGAAATTTCCATTTGACTTTGACTTTGTTTTTTTTACGTTGAATGAAAATAAAGTGATCTAATTGACAGAGAATGCAACATGACATCTAACATTGATCCGAAGCATATTCTTCCAGGGTATTTTTTTCTTCTACTTCCTTGGGATGGACTACATTGAAATTGTCATGTTAATTCCATAATGCTTTATAGTAGATGAGAGAATGAGTAGAATGAGAATTGCAATTCCCCCTAGTTCACTATAACACTATAAAGCACTCAGAATAAGTCCTATATATGGACTGTCATGCCTAAATTTTAATTTAGGTAGAATGTATCAGAATGGAGAAATCAGCCTTCTCCAGAAGTGAGTGAGGAAAAAGTGTTCAACACTCATACAGTCATACTTTGAATCATGGTGTTCCCTACAAGTTTAAGATCTCCAAACATGCACAGAAAACTGTAGTTTTGGAAATGTTCAAAATAAACCTGCCTAAATTCATAATCCATACATGAAGTAGTACAGTGATTACATTCACAGTTAGCATCAAGCCTAGATCAAAACAAAAGTTTGTATGGTGCAGACACTTTTAAAAGATTGTTGTTGGAGCAGTTACCTTTATACAACTGCTAGAGTTTACAAAAAAGAACATCTAGGACCTGGACCACAAACAGTTCAAGATTACTGGAATATATAGGTAGCTCACTTCCCTGGAGAAAGAAAGCACCTGGGCTGTGCTTTTGTTTGTTAAAATGGTAAAACATCAGCCAAAAAACACCGGGGCAGCAGCTCTAGAAGAAGGTGGCCTACCGTGGCAAATCAGTCATCTGATAGGACCCTGCCTTTTAAACTTGAACAAAATTTTTGCGTTTTTTTCATTTCAGTTATAAAATATAACAAAATCAAGCTTGGCACCAAGGAATGAAAACACAAAGTCTTCTTTAACTCAGGGTCTAAAAATGCATTTAAGAGAGTTGGAGTCACATTTCTTTCTTTTGGTGCCTCAGAGGTGGCCAACATAGCAAACACTCCTTTGATTTTAATGTTTCCTGCCAACTGTAATAGCTCCCTACTCATGATCATACTTCTTAAATGCCTCATACCTGCGGTGATTGTGTGTTGAACTGAATTTCCTTGAGTCATTTTCCTGTGATCAGATGTGTAATTTTCAGATATTTTCTGTTCTAACATCTAAGATTCTCCCTTGGAACTTATCCAAAGCTTATGATGTTCTTTGAAATGCTTGAATGAAAGGTGTTTTAGGAATGAGAAGTCACTACTGTTATAGAAAAAATCTGACAAACAGACAGCTGTTGAAAGACATTAAACATTTCATTTACTACTGAAGTAAATTTTATGTGATAACACAATTTGTCTTTGCATGCCCACACTATGAATATCTGTAACTGCACTAGTAACATTTAGCATACTGTAGAGACAAGAAGGGAGTGGAAGATACAGAATGTTTGAATTCTTCTGACCTGTTTTAGACATATATCATAAATTTCTTTACTGGCTTTGGAGATATTCTAAACAAGCTCAAATGTAGAGGTCAACAAATACACTTTCATCTGGTCAGACATAATACTGTAATGTATATACCTCCCACACCTTTAGATCAACCATGTCTACAACATCCACTATGAAATCATTACCCTGGAAAGGATCTTTTCCTGGTTATGCTGTTGCGGGCTGTCTCTGTCTTGTACAGGTTGTGAAACATCTTGGCTCACGTAGTGTGAAATGATTCATTTTTTGGCCACGCAAAGTCTTGAATGTTTACAGATTTCTCTTAGTTCTGCTGAACAATTCAAATTAAGCAACTGACTACTAAATGTCAGCGTCTGCACATACGAGGTTTTTTAGCTATCCAGTCTTAAGTTGTGCCTGTTCTTACCTTTTAAAAAATTATTTTATCACACACTTTTTTTTCTTAATATGTTGCATCAGAATTTTCTTCATAATAATAAAAAAGATCCTGTTCATAATAAATTGTCAACAAAGAAACTTCAAGTTACGCTACATTGTAGCAGAAAATAAACCTGTATTAGGCTGATTTGTTAGCTTGTGTTTATACAAAGTCCCAAGATCTAATACAGTTTTGTAAATGATTTTTAATCAATATTCTTTAGTTGGTTAAGCTATATCAACCTTTATATATTCTAAATATTTTCCTAGCTTATTTCCTGAGGATATTTATGTAGAAATTAGTATAAAAAATACTATAAACTAAATGCAAATCCGGTCATGAATGTGCAAATGCTAAAATTACTGGACAGTAATTCCCTAGAAATGACAGCCACAGATAAATATGATGTGATTTACATGTCAGGGGCATCATCATATAGACAAAGACAAACCTTCAAATTAAGCCTCTCAATAGTAACGCGTTAAAAGCCTGAGACCATCAGTTTTTTTCCTGGGAATTAATTAATCCCTTTAAAATATAGCTAGTGGCTACAAAGCCCCATACACACAACAAGCAGTCAGATTCTTAGCACTATGCATACAAAAGCAAAATTCAGAAGGAATGTTCTTTTGTATTAAAAGCTGGTCATTATCTGATCTGTAGTTATGCCATTAAATTCTGTCCCCCCAACTTCTTACTATTTTACAAGAAGATCCTTTTACACTACCCACCACTTGTTACAGTGTTTGAACAGGGAGAAATTTCATTGTCATAGGAATGGTGTAAGAGATTATTCTTCTACATCATTGTCTCAAAGCTTGCTGGGGACACAGATGAACAAATCCAAGCAAGTCCTGGGCAAAGGTTGTGAAATCCTTTGTCTGAGGGACACAAATGGACAAGGCCAGGGGCAAGGAGAAAGAGATGAGCTGCAGCTTAAGAGCCATGAAGCGGTCTTTTGTGTGGGCTTACCTCGAGGAAGATGGCCGTCTCAGAGGGTACTCAAATGACTCTTGCTCAAGAGCCCAGGGATGTCACATAGGCAGGAGAAAAAGTAGGATAAAAGAGTAATCAAAAACCACGAGGTTTAGGCTTTCTGGCAACAGATTCCTCATGAAGAAGAAGAGGTTTCTGCCATGAGAAGCTTCACGACCTACCTCTCTCCCTCTTGGACTTGCTCTGTGCTCTCTCCCTCCTGGACTTGTTCTACGCTCTACCACAATGCTGAAGAAGAACAAAGGTGTATGCCATCAGATTCCTCACTACAGAATTCCTGCATGCTGACAGACTCTCCTGGACCTGCTACCTGAGTCCTGCTGCTTCCTCCCGGATTGGCTCCATGACTGCCTCCTGCTACCTGCTTGCTGCCCAAGGCAGGCCACGCTGCTGTTCCCCCCCCTGCTGCTTTTGCCTCAGACCTTCAAAACGTCGTGCAATAGGACTACTGCTGAATCCTAGTGGTGACTATCCCCTCTTTACACAATTCTTGCTTCTTTCATATCTTTTCTTTTGCCCTCCTTCCCTTCCCCGTCTCCATGATTACGATTTATAATAAACTGGTTGGACCAACATTTGAACCATTGTTTCTTAATCTCACACCGGGTATACAGATATTAAAAGAACCCCATCTCCCTCCTATAAATTGGAGCGAGACAAATGGTGAGACATCTGTTTTCTGAGGCCCTGAAATGAAGTAAACCAAACCAAACTTTATGTGGATCTCTGATTTGATCAGAACATCCACACATTCACTCTGAGACTATGAGTCTTTGGCTTACTAAATATATAGCTGTTCTCTCAACTCAAGACTTTGTTCTCATGTCAAATCTTTCTTTAGTATAATCTGTCAAAGTAGATTCTTGGTTAATGGCTTTGATGAATGTGCCAACTCTGTATGTTTTAGTGTAATAACAAAAAATTGAAGGTTTTCTGTTACGGAAAAAGAAAAACCTGAAAGAACAAAAATGATCATGTCTAGACTTCAGTGTATATTTTTGTTGCCAAAGTTCCAAATAATACTGACTGAGCATCATTGCAGCTAGGATTCTCCCTCAAAATTTGCACTGAAAAGAAAATGCCATTCTTATTTTATGACAGATGCATTACATTTAACTTCATGTAAGTTCACAGTTGCGTGTAAAAAACATGTCCATACTTGCTCTAATTTTAATGAATTTCTGCTCCTACTGACCTAGTTACTGTCCTTTTCATTGACTGATTTAATGGAAAGATAGTGCAGTCTTCTGCTAAAAAGTGGTAAAATGAATCAACAGATGTGGAATGTTCCAAAAATTTTCTTAAAATACTGTATTTTTGCAACCTCCTCTAAATCAGTGAGCACAGCAAAAATCAAGAACGCAATATCCTAATTAAAAAGATGTAGTTTAAAAACTTCTGAATAGCAATGATAGTTTATTATTATTATTTCTTATCATGTCAAACCATTGCGCCTGGGTCCTGAGTGATCCCCTGGCCTTGTCTGCCCCTGTTCACCCTAGGGCTTTAGGGAGGCCTATATAGAGGCCCAGATCACCAAGTCGCTGCCAGGGCCATCAAACTTTGCCCCACTTAGGGAGCAGCAGTGCTTAGTTCTAGCTCCCCACAGCTCTGCCATGCTCAGCCATACCTCTGCTAAGCCATTGGCCTAAAGCTTGACTTCACAGAACTAATAATATTTTATGGGCAGAATAAAAGTACAAAAACAAAACAAACAAACAAAAAGTTCAATGTGAGTCAAATATAATGAAAAAGCATGTGAGAAGTGTGCATAAACTGGGAATAAAGATATACAATCCTGTGTGAAACTTGATCTTTCAGTAGAGAGAAAAATGTTCACTTCTAGTAGTTGTCCATGTAGCTAATGCCCAGCCAATAAAGCAAATAAAGTAAGTGAATTAAATGCAAATGTAAGTATATTTAAAGATAATAGCAGTATTCATATTGTGCATTGGTTTAGATTCCATCTTAACACATATTAAATGGTATACCACATTATATTTAAGAAATGATACTCTCATTCAAAATTCATGAACTCACTCGAAATCTACATTAGGTACACCTTCTACTTTTGGCTATTTATTTCCCATCTAACAACGTAACCATATATTATGTTAAGTCATGAACAAAAACGAATTATATTTTCTCTTAAAAAAAGAGACAATTATTCACAATAATTCCCAATTATTCTCATTATTATAATAAAAAATGCGTAAATTAACATAGTCTGTACATGTACTCCGAAAGTTTTTAATGTCTAATGTATCCTGAAGAGGAGCTGATTAGACTGTCAACCACTGAACCTTTTCTAAAGCAAAAATGGAGTGAACTGTTTTACAAAAAAAGATACATAGATGTCTTTTGAAAAGGGATAATTTTAACATCTGACACTTCCTATCCACTGAACACTGAATGCCTAATTCAGGTAACAGAAGCTTTAAGTGTATGCAGGGAGATGTAGAGAAAAAGGATCCACAGAAACTGCTGAGTTGGAACAGCTTGAATAGTCAGAAGAATATCTCAAAGTGAATTAAAGATACCTTTAGTTTTCACTCTTCTTCACAACTCTTTGGCTGTGAAGTGACATTTTCTCTAGCTGCAATGCACAGACTTGATCAGTGTCCTTCGGATGATTCACAACATATAGAAAGACATGCATATTTTTATAGATACAAATACACATGAACAGCATGTGCACATAAACATATATTGTGTGTTCCTGTGCTCACATGTAACTACTTACATAGAGTACATACAGTCATTAATCAGCTAGCATCGTAGGGATCACTAGCTGCTAAGCAAGCCAGTTCAGTTCTTCCTATTTCTGTGGGGATGTGAAATAGATGAGTTCACTAAATTATTCTTGTTGAAGTGTTCTGTTTTGAAGGAAAATATTAAATTTTCATTTGGTCAGAGAGACAAGCTCATGTAAAAGAGTCAGCATGGCTTACTGGAAAGGACACACTCCTGTAGGTTCAGATTTCCATAGTCAGGTGCTGTGAGACATGACTGAACACCTCACACTTCTTGAGGTGAAAGGTACACTTTAAAAAACAAGGCTAGGCAACTGCTGATCATGAAATTTCAGACTGTGTGCAATAGATACTAATGCAGTAGAAGTTCACCACCCACCACTTTAATCTTTCTGTCTTTGACATACTGTTAAGCACATTACCCGAAATTTCCAAAGTCCAACCTATACAAGGAACTATGATATTGTAGCAAAAATGATGGTTTTGCTGTATGTGATACAACATAGAATATATCTTAAAAATATAGAAGTTATCTTTTTCCTGCCGTGTATTGGCAGAAATATTTGAATTAGAATTAAGGGAATAAGGTAGAGTTTACTGAACTTTTAAAATCATGAATACTAAAGAAGTTCATTTCTTGCACTAATAACTGGCTTACACTAGAGTAAATTGTTAATAATCTTTTTGTGACAGGTAGCATTGTGTATGAGAAAATATTAAAGCATTTTTCTTTCTCACTCATGACTAAAGCTTTTTAAATCTCAAAGAACTGATTAGGGATATAATTGGCCATTTTTTGGAATTTTAAAGTTCTTTTCTCTAATATCCTTAATATTGGAATGAGGAAGAGAGTGTCATTTACATCAGTCTGAGACATAAATTTTGCATGTTTAACCATTTTATATGTATTTTTATATATAGAAACATAGAGATATATGCCACACTGGAAGATGGAATTTTTGTTCCAATTTTCTTGATGACCAACTCTGTGGGATTCTGCTTGAGGAGGCAAAACAACTGAGGATCAAAGGTTCCTTTAAGAAAATAAAACTTTCAGGTCAAGTAGGCACAAAAAAATGTTAATGAAAAGAGCACAGATGAAGACTCTTCTTTTCAATCATATGCTTTGTGTATGTTAAGACACAAAAGCTTGCCAAGCACTGCAGAGAGTGGACATTGTGAGTAATATTGTAGATATGGCTTTATCTGTCTATATATTATCTAAAGACAACATATACTGCTATTAAGTTCATTATAAGTTAAAGATATTACTGAATGGCACAATAAATTATATATCAATAAATTATATTTCATAAAAAGGCATAAACTCTATAAGCTGGACTAGCATTTCACTCACTGAACATATTACAGCAATTTTTATTATTTACACATTGATTAGAGAAATAAAACTCACATTTCCACTACGCTGGGAGAAAGAATGGAAGGAAGGAAAGAAGGAAGGAAGGAAGGAAGGAAGGAAGGAAGGAAGGAAGGAAGGAAGGGAAAGGGAAAAAAAGAAGGCAAAAAAAAGGAGGAAATGGAATAAGGAAAGAAAGAAAAGAAAGAAGGAAGAAAGAAGGAAAATTTTTTTTTTCTAGTCATACATAGAACTAATTTAAAAATGGAGTATTTCTGAACAATTTAGAAGTTTGAAAGTTTGTGTGAAACTGACCTAAATAAAAATATGTGAAATAAATTTTTAAAACTATGTATTTTGACTATTTTCAGTAGCAAAATAAATTGGAGTATCTATGCTCAAAATCACATTAGACTGATGTTATATTTCATCAAGTAGAAAGCATCGCATTACTAAAAAACAGATTCTCATTTAAAAAAAAAAGCATAAATATTGAAGTATTTATGACAATTGTTTCATGCCTATGTTGAGCTCTGTCTTTCAGACTCTGAGAAAAATCTTTCTAGATCTTGTGTATATATTTGAGAAGTGAGAAAAAAAAAAAAAAAAAAAAAAAAAATATCATCGTACAGAATGAGAAACTATACATAAATTAATTCTGGTTTTCCTAAGATGAAAATCAAGCTATGGTAAGGTACATTTACTGCCACTGTGAAAACCGACTTGACATGTTGGGAAGCTAGAAAACATTCTCAGATCTTTTTTTTTTTTTTCACAGGATCTGGTTTGTGTTGCTTACATTGAGAAACTGAGCATTTATTCTACTTAACATAAGGTATTTAAGAAGTAATTCTGCAGCATATTTTGGACATATCAGATAGATAATCATATAGGTCACTGGAATCAGCTACTAATTTGATATAAAAAATCAAGTTATCAAAAGAATTAAACTAAATGTCTTTCAGGTAGATAGAATTAAGATAATTTTTGACATAGAAGTTACACTTCAGGTCTGCTAATGAAAACACTAGGTGATCTCATCACCATGAAAACATTAGGAGACAGAATTTCTATCAGTTCATTTGAGTAACAGTCATTGAACAGCTACAGATTGTAATGACTTTATCTATTAATTTAGTTGAGATCTGAACAAATGACTAGCCCCTTAAGAAATGAAAACTGCAATATATCTTAAGCATTCATTTCCCATGATTCTGACTTCAGTTAGCACACCTCATATTACACAGAAATATATTGCATCTATTTGGCTTATTTCTAAAAGAGAACAGTTCACATCTGGTTGATTGGCCTGCTATCAGCTATTAATATTCAGCAATACTTAAAAAGCTACCGTAAACATTGTGATTTGTGCTAAGAGGCAATTGATGAGATTTCTTCCAAGATTTTTTATCATTTCATGTACATATTTGGTCATGAACAGAGCACTGCATGGATAAAGTTATCTACATTATGCACCTACATGGCAATAGTGCTCAAAAGGGGATGTAAAGCTGTAAAAACACTAGAAATATAGCCCAACTTCAGCTATTATAGCTGTGAAACCAAAAAAAAAAAAAAAATCTGTTTGAAATATAGGGAGCCAGTGAGTCAGTGATCACTAAGAAGATGTTTGAAAGAGATTATGAGTTTTCTCTGCATAGATCCAAGCTCCAAGTCAGAGAAACCAGATTGTGTTCTACCTAATGTTACAACTGGCAAGATACACTGTGATTCCTTTTGCTAGTCACATGGTCTAAGGAGTATGGTGCATGATCATATCTGTTTACAGTGCTACTGAAAGACTGTCTTCTCAGCATGAAGAATGCCAGTTGCCAGATCTGCACTATCACAGGAAGAAAAAAGGAAGAAAAAAAAAAAAGAAAAAAGGAAAGAAAAAGAAACAAGGATCATCTAGGCTGGAAGATCAAGATCATCAAGTCCACCATTACCCTTACTTACTGAGTCCCATTAGCACCACATTCATGCCTCATAAATACTTCCAGGGATGAAGACTACATAACTTCCTGGGCAGCCTGTTCCAATGCTTGATCCCCCTCTCCATGAAACAATTACTGTCCAATCTAAACCTCCAGTGGTGCAGTTTCAGGCTATTTTCTAATGTTCTATAACTTGTCACCTGAGAAACAAGACACCCTTCTTACTGTAATCTCCTTCCAGGTAATTGTAGAGAGTGATAAGATCTCCCCTCAAACTCCTTCAGCCTAAGCAACTCCAATTCTTTCAGTGTCTTCCTTCTAAGTCTTCTTTTCTAGTCTCCTCAATAGCTTTGTTACAATTCTCTGCACACATCTGAGCAACTCAATATCCTTCATGTAGTCAGAGGCTGAAAACTGAACACAGCATCTGAGCTGCAGCCTCACCATTACTGTGTACAAGGGGACAATCACTTCCCTGGTTCTGTTGGACACAGTATTTATGATGCAGACCAGGACAGCACTGACCTTCTTTGCCACCTCAGTACACTGCTGGCTCATGTTTATCCAGCTAACGATCAGCATCCCTCAGTCTTCTGACAGGCAACTTTCCAGCAACTCCTTCCCAAACCTGTACTGCTGCATGGGGTCATTAACACTTAAGTGTTGCATTTGGCATTTAACCTTGTTAGATGTCAAATGATTGGGCTCAGCTCATCAAACCCGTCTACCCAGATCTCTCTGCAAAGCCCTCCTACCTTCAAGTAGACTGCCAGTGCTTTTTAAGTCCAGGTCATCTCCAAACTTAGTGAGAACACACTATATTCACTCACTCAGATCATTGATAGAAATGTTAAACAAAATTGGCCCAATACTGAGTCCTGGGGAATGCCACTAATGACCAACCAGCAACTGAATTGAACTCTGTTCACTATGATTCTAAGCCCAATGATTCAACCAGCTGCTCACAAAGTGAACTGCACACCTGTCCAAGCCATGAGCAACCAGTTCCTCCAGGAGAGTACTATGGGAGATGGTATCAAATGCTTTATTAAAATCTATGTAAATGACATCCAAATGCTCCTTTCAGTAGATTTGATAAATCTAATATAATGGTTACATCATATGGATTACATAATACAATCTTATATTTCTTAAATTATAGGCATTGTCTACATTATTAAATTAAATAGAAATAAGAGGCACCAAGTTAAAGTAGGCAGTGCTACTTCCAAGCACTGGAACTTGTAAACTACTAGACTCCTTGGTATGTCTGTTGCATATTTTTCACATTTTGTTCCCAAACTATTTCTCGGAAATGACAAGGACCAGGAGCCATTCACAATGAAGTTTTCATGAAGTCACCTACTTTTGCAGGAAAAGATTGTTTAATGTTATGAATGCAGTCTGCTACAGACCAGCTGCCCAAGTACTAGAAAACAGTCTTTGACACATTCAATATCCAAATTATAAATAGACTTTGCAATAGGTACATCACGCAACAGGAATATTCTGGTTAGATAAAAGGAATACATTTTACCATGAAAACAGTCAAACATTGGCCCAGGTTGCTCAGAGAGTCAGTGAGGTCTATTTCTTGGAGGTGCTTAAGATTTCAAACAACTTTGAGTAATCTGATCTGCTTTGAGAGTGAAGTAAGATCTAATGACCTCCAGAGGTCCCTTCCAATGTAAATTATTTTGTGATTTTGTGATTCATACTCTCTTTTGAAGTCAAAATCAGGCAGTGCACGCAGATAAGGACAATTTAATCTGACAGAAACTGTTCTTAAATTGGCATAACATATGGACAAATTTTCCATAGATCTTATCAGTGTAATTCATGAGTTTTAATCCCAAAGAAGACCATTCTAGAAAGATGACGTCAGTACGATGTTAAGGAAAGTAAACAGTAGGAGTTGAATGCTCTCTTAACAGAGACATGTCCAATCAATATATGAATTATATCTGGCAAAAGAGCAAGAAGAAATACGATCAATACCAATGACATTGCATTCATCTGAATGTAACTGAAGAGGACATTAACTCCATAAAGACAAAATAACAAAACCTCTACCACTAGAAAATGTGCCTGTGTATCCTACAGTCAGTATTTCGGTCATATATAAAATATGGTATGTACACTTTTTTAATCCTTTGAATTTGATTTAACTTAGTTCAGTATATTCAAGCCTTCATTTTAATGAATAGTCATTAAAATGTTTGGAAATTCCTCAGAAAAATAGAATGCTTTTTCAAAAGTAACTGGCACATCCAAGAAATATTTCCCTCTGGAAGTCAAAATGGCTGTTAGTTTGTACAATTTGTACATTGTGTGTAAAACAGTTCTACATCTGCCTCTCTGTATTGTCCTTACTATATTGATCATTGTAGAGTAGAAAAGATAATGAAAAACAAAGTTCCTGGTTTGACATAAGGACAGGAGGATCACTCACCAACTACCATCATGGGCAAAACAGACTCAGCCTAGGGAGGTTCATGAAATTTATTGCTAGCTGTCCTAATTGCAGCTAGGACAAAATTGTTTTCTTCAGAGTGCCAGGTACGATGTTATGTTCTGGTTCTAGGAGAAAAACAATGTTGATAATACAACAATGCTTATAGTTTTTTTCTAAGCAGTTTTGCACAGAGCTAAAGCCATTTCAGTTTCTCAGAGAAAGAGCTGGGAAGGGACAGAATTAGGGCAGCTGACTTAAACTGGCCAAAGGGATATTCCATGTGACATCATGTAGGATGCAGCTCCAGCCCAGGCTGCTCCTGTGGGGGGTACCCATGGGCTGTGCCTCCTCCAGGCCACAGCCACCGCTGCCCTGTGGGCTCCTCCATGACCACACAGAGAAATCTGCTGTAAAGCAGTGGTGCTTCTCTTCCTTAATTCCACTCTCCTAGAGCACACCCAGTGCCGCTCACAGCACAGCTCTGGTGCAGCAGGTCCCTTTGGATCACCTCTAGCTGCTCTGCTCTGATGTGGGGCACTGATGGGTTCTGCTCACAGGTCATCCCTGAAGCCTCCCTGCTGCTCAAACCTGAAATCCCCATACTGATGCTGTCTACCACAATATGAAACTTTCAGTGTGTTTTCCTTCTGTTCTTTCAATCTTTCTTTTCCTTTTCTTAGGACAGCAATATTGTTAGGAAAAGCTACGCACCAAATGCAGTGGGGATTCATTCCTGATCACTAGTCACCTGGAATAATTAGTGATCCATAATAAAAAATAAATAAATGTATTATTTTCAAGTTTGTAAAATAAGACCTTCTGTTGAAAGTTTTAGTTTTGTAATGTATTCTTGCAGTTTGAAGGGCAGTTTGGTAGAACTCATTCTTTTGGGAGAAATATTGACAAGGGTCTTTCGTCAGGAGGAAAATGCTAATCAGAGAAGGTATTTTACGGACAAATGAAAAAACACAGCAGAAAAAAGACCGAAACTCTTAAATAAATACTGTGTTTTCTTATACATAATATATGTAAGAGAGATGCATCTTCTAAATTCTACATTCAAATTTTAGTTTGTGTATTAAACCTGATTATTTTCTTCCCCACCCTTTCATTATATGGCTGAAGAAAAACATTATGCTGTCAAAGAGGATTAAACTAGATTTGAGATCCAGGATGGCTCCATTATATTAGGCATCAGCAGCCTTTTGGTTTTGTACAGCACTCAGCACACTGACAGCCTTCAACTTACCCTTCCTATTGTGGCACTCTGTGTAATGTCTGTAGCTTACTAGTCAGGGCCGATTTCTGAATATCTGTTTTTCTCTTAATCTGGTCCATTTTCAACATTACATAGGAAAAGTATGAACATTCTATCAAATCTACATAAAATATAGCTTAATCTGTCTAGCAATATTAATCTTGGCCTCAATCCAGCAGAGCTCCTACTATTTCTTAATACCATCATTACATTCAGTATAACAAAACAGAAAAACAAACACATATCTAAGCATAGAATAACCTCAAGGCTTTCAGTATTTTCTGTGCTATAACAGTGAAAATAATAAGAATGCAGAAAAACCAACACTGAAGATCAGGAAGGGTACAAGAAGCATTTTTGAGATGACGTTAAAACCAAAAGAATATATTAATTTGATTTTTATACTAATTAATCTACATTAATCAATCTATGTCCCAGACACAGATTCTTAAACTGGAGATATTTACATACAAATGGTAGTGATTGTTGTTTGAAATGTTTCTCTGTCTGGAGAGCCAGGTGCTGCACAGGATTGGGCAAGGTAAAGATCTTTCTGGGTTCCTCTGCACTGTATTAAATAAAGGCCAACATATGAGTGTAGCACTGGACTGTAGCATATTTACTTCTTAATTGTTAGTAGCATTTCCCGACTCTCTTTTTTGGAATTTTCCAGCTAAGTCTCTCCAAGATAAATTTATTTTAGAGGCTTAGAGCCCAAAAATACTATGGACAAGAGCCAGTTGGGAGCAGTTAGTCTTTAAGAAATAAATAAACAAAAGCATAAATAAACAAATCCCTGTACTTATTTAGAAATACAGCTGAAACTTCAGCTCCCATTTTTGGGAAATATCTCATAAAATTAAACTCCTTTTGTGAGATGTCTTGCTAAAGAACATGTGTTTGTCCTATTTTTTCTCTTCCTCATATCTTCTCTGTTCCAAAAGTTTTGAAATCATTTTAACTCCTCAAACCGATTTCTCAACCATGCTGTCTTTCTACAGCTAAAATGGATTGTCATTCATCTGCCTCTAGTTTGATAGAGCTCCTGAAAACCTCGGAGAACAAAGTACTTCCTAAAGGAATGTTTTTAGTTTTAAGTAGTCCTTTCTCTACTACAGGGAACTAAAACCTAAAATCAGAAATTTTATAGTATCATCAGGTTCAGTAACTTTTTTATTTTCTTATTCTTCACTTCCTCCCCTAAGGCCTAGATCAGGACTTCAATATGGTGTCTCAAATAAAGTAAAAATATTGATAAATAGAGAAATCAGATATAACTTCATTTAACTGATTGGGTTGTAGGAAGGATAACATTTATAATGTTTCAAAGTGAGTGAAAGAAGTTTGAGATAAATTACTGACATTCACAATGAGGTAGTGATAACAGTGGTTCTTAAAAGCTATCAGAGATTATTCTTGACCAATTGTTGCAAAATCATACATATAATTATGATAGATAAAATAAAACAGATTTGTTTAACACACGGTTTTACTATGCCTACATGTGGGTGATAGTAATTTTCTTTAACGTACTGATCTGTATAATTTGTACATTGACAGAATTATGCCAACAATTAAATACATAATATCAACTTTAAGTGTGTGTCAGCAGTTGTTAAAGATATCATGACATATTGCAGGTTGCTATGAATGTGTGTATTTATTTATTTATTCTTTTACTCCCAAGAAAACCACAACAGATACAAAGAGCAAAATAACACTATTTGTCAAAGCAAATTCTCAGCTATAAAACACTAGCTTTCAGCATAGTCATTGGCATTAGTTACCTTTTGCCTGCATATTGCTCTTGTGAAAATCTGTACCAGAGGAGGTGATACACTGTAGCTGTCACCTCTGATGAAACACACCATTCAATGCCTCTCTGCGCTCAAATCCACTCTTCAGTCTCCATAAATTTTTAGCAAGCATCGATGAAAGTCAATGGATGCTATTTTTTCTGCATGAAAGAGTTCAGTGATGCGCCTTTGCTTAATCCACACTTCCATGTCAGATGCCATTTTGTCACAGAATCATAGAATCATAGAATGACTTAAGTTGAAGGGTATTTTAAAAATGATCGAGTTCCAGCCCCCCTGCCATGATCAGGGCTGCCAGCCACTAGGTCAGGCTGCCCAGGATCCCATCAAACCTGGCCCTGAATGCTCCTCTGCTGCCGTGTTACACAGCAACAAAAAGTAATGGAATGTTGGTGAGATGGTTCAGCCTCTACTGCCATACCACCAACATCCACCTTTGACATCATGGACCAACATAATAAAGTAAGAGGCATTACTTTTGGAGCAGCCCTCATAATTCAGCAAATAGTAATGAATTTCATACCTAAATGTAGTAAGAAATATGACTATATATACTAAAGGAATAGAGGCATATATTAATACTGGATAATATGATTTGACATGCCAGGAAAGTAATAAAAATACCATGTACTTGGACATCCTTTAGAAAACATAAAGTATCTAACAGAGAATTAATATGTAAGGACATCAAATGTGAAGAATCAGTCATATGGCTGGATGCATACTTTTTCTGTCTAACTTACTTATAATTTGGGAAGCTGCATATCCTCAAATATGATATCTAATATGATGACCTTAACAGAAATATTTTTCCAAGTCAGTAAGACATAAATATCGTTTATCTAACCAACTGTCTCAAATTGCAAAAGCCAGGCAACTTTGTTCATTCCACATGATCAGACAGAAGCTACAATTCCTTCTGAAAGAAAGTTTATCTGATCAGTTTATGGTCAGATATAGTAATAAAGCTGAACTTTACAAGGAAAACAAAAATTCCCAGGAAATACGAAGAAATATTGCTGAGTCAAGATGCCTAAATTCAGCACACAAGAAAAGTAATCATATTGCTGATATTCAGTCAAGATCAAAATAGAGAACATATACAAATATTAGTAGTCTTGGCACTCAACCAAAAGAGCAAATGTGAGAGATAAGCAAAATAAAATATTCTTTAGGAGAGTCTTTATAGTTTCTTGATAAAGACAGAGTGATGATTCTGTTTCAGCTCTGCAAGACAAATATCTCCACTGTGGTGCACAGCCATTTTCATTAAGTAATCTGAACAAGTGTTGCTATTTTCTTTACACATTAACATGATTCCTGTTTGCAGGAAGAGATCAAAGTTTGCCTATATCCATCTCCCTGTAGTTGTCTTTGACCTTGCTGATAGTGACATGGATACCTCACAATGAGAATAAACAGAGGAAGAAGGGGTAATGGGAACTAGATGGAGCAAAAAGAGCTTCACATTGTGAAAAACAAACAAAAAAAATGTTGGTAACCTAAGAAAACAGGCTATGAATACCTGAGTTCATCTTGGCAAAGCAGATATATTATGTAAACTTTCAAGTGCTTCTGGAAATGCATCTACATTTTAATGCATCTTCTACTTGTGTGGATTTTCAGAATTGCTGAAAAAGTCACATTCTCGTGTGAACAGCAGCACCAAAATGGTTTTACATACCATGCAGACTGTGACTTCCGTTGCCTCTAAGCATTCAAGCAAAACTTTTTTTCTCCATTTTTAGTTTTTCTTTACGTTAGCATCTTACACATTTGCCCTGTAACCTAAAGCTCACAACAGAAAGACTCCATCTCACTTTTTTTGAGTGATGAAACAAAGCTAAGAAAAATTTCCCTGTTAAGATTCTGTTATACCTCATTCATCTCATCGTTTTCTCCCTGTGAAGCTATGTTAAGTTTTATCCAAGCCCCCAAGTCAGCACAAGGGTACTACAATAATATTTGCTGAAAATTCTCTGAAAGACCTCCTACTCTGCAATTCATATTTGCCTGGCACACCTATGTGTCAGTTCTTTTAAATCAAGTGTCTGAGCAGGTTTAGCACACATACTCATTTATAATTTATAAGCCTGTTAGGTCTGGGGCTCGCATTCTTTTAATACAGATTGTGTTGCTGTCAAAATTAATCATAGGTTACTTTCCCTAATGGCTCCTGCTGGGAAGTTGGGTACGCTAGAAATTATGTTTTGATCTGCAATAAAATATTCACGTCAGTAACAGCTGCTTTGTGTTAGACAGTTCACTCTAAAAGTAATCCCTCCTATTTATTTCCATGGAAACTACAAAAGCTACAAAGAGTACAGTAACACTAGTTGACTATTTGGCTAAATTTCAGCTAAAAACACTAGCTTTCAACACAGTTACCACCATTAGTTATTCATTTTCACCAGAGATGAACAAGATCCAGCTTGTTGCTCTTGTAAAAATCCACACCAGTGGAGGTGACCCACTGTAGTTGTCACCACTGCTGAAACACACTACCCAACACCTCACTGTGCTCACATACACTGTTCAGTCTCCATAAATATTCACTGAATATAAATATTCAGTGTTGATGAATGTCACTGGCTGCAGTTTTTTCCATATGGAGGAGTTCAGTGCCGCATCCTTGCTTCATCTTGCTTCCATGTCAGACGTCCTTTGCCAGAGTACCCCTCTGCTCTCATCTGTCACACAGATAATAATAATGGGATATTGGTGGGAAGGTTCTGCCTTTACTGCCTTTCCAGCAACATCTGCATCTAAAATTGCAGGCCAGCACAATAAAATAGGAGGCATTTCTTTCAGAGCAGCCCTCATATAATGCCATATATGTACAGTAAGGAAATTAGTTGCTTATATTAGAAAGCTTTCCTGACAAATTACCACAATATTTTTGATACTGTAATAGTTTATATGGATGATATTATTTATCTTTCAAATGCAGACCTTATTTCCATAAAAACAAATTCTTATTTTTGCTACAAGAAACTCTTTGTTGTTCACAGTTTCTTGAAATGCAAATACTCATCCTTATCACCAGCATCACCACTATTCCAGTAAAGCAAACACAAGCACTTCTGTCCTGCTCTTCTAGCACATCCACATTCAATTATAGATTATTCAACTACTATGTGAACTAAAAAAATAGTTTATATTGTACTGAACTTGAACTCTGTCTTTCAAATGCAGAATCACAACAGTTTAGAGGTTCAAGCAGAAGTCACCTGGTGACATTTATGTTCATGTATTTTGGTCTAAGTGATTTCAAACACAGAATCATATAATGGTTCAGGCAGAAAGATACCTCTAGATATCATCCTGTCCAATCCCCTGCTCAACAAGGTCTATATAAAGCAGGTAGCCCACACATCTTTTTTAAATTAGCCAAGCCTTTCAGTTTTCTGTCCTTTGCAGACTTGCTGGGGGTACTTTGTCCCATCATTCAGATCCAGATGAAGATGCTGAAGGGGTGGATCTAGTTCTGACCAGTGGAGTACTTCACTGTTTTTCATAACTATCACCACACTCTAGACTAAGCCATTCAATCTATTTTCAATCCTTCTCACTGTCTTCTCACATAGTCAGTAAATCAACAGCTTATCTATTTTATGATGGGCAGTCTCAAAGGCCTTAGTGAAATTCAGGAAAACAATTTCCACTGCTCTGCCCTCATCCAGCAAGCCGCTCATTTCATCACAGAAGTTTATCAGATTGATGAAACATGACTTCTCATTGGTGAATCCCTATGGACTGCTCCTGATGATTTTCTTCTCCTTCCTGAGCCTGGAAATGTTTTTTTCCAGGATTATCTGCTCCATCACCTTCCCAAGGACCAAGAGGAGGCTGACCACCCTGCAGTTCCCTACATCGTAATTCTTGACATTCTTGAAGATACAAGTGACTTCCTCTCTTCCAGCCTTTGGGCACTTCTCCCAGTCATCATGTTCAAACAAAGATTATTGAGAGTAACCATCTTCCATCTCCCTCAGCATTTGTGGGTCCTTCCTTTGCAGTTATACATGTCTACTTCACTTGAGTGTTCCCTGTCCTGATCTACTTCCACCAAGTGTACGTCATCTTTTATCCCACCTTTCCTCCAGAGAGCTGGGATCTCTGAAGACTTGTCTTGCTCATGCAATCAAAATCAAGCAAAGAAGACATACAGCGCTTCAGCCTTTTCCACTTGCAACATTTTTCGTATCCTTGCTCATTTAGTACCTAAAACCATCCAATTTTAAAATAATTTTAAAAGAGCAGAAAAGGTGTTTGAGGAAAAAAAACCTACAACTACCATCTTCAGGATATTTTCCTCATCAGCAGTCTCCTCAAGCTACTATTGATTTTAACAAAAAACAGATAATGATGAAAGGGATTTACAAAATAATTTGTTGCCTATTGGGCTAGTGTTGAGATGATAATCAGGTGATGAGCTTTAAAAATGATTGATATTCAAAACTGCTCAGGGTCTAGATAAAAAGAGGAAGAGTCAGTGCACAGACAAAGTCGTGTAAAATGAGCTTCTAAAGGCAGATATTTGATTAATCAACCAGCCAGCATATTTATCCAGAGTAAGGCAATGGCATATCTCCAGTTAGATAAACTGGAAGGAGTCCAAAAAAAGTTCCCTGCAGTACACAATCTGCATTCATACTTGTGATGGAATATCCTCTGCTCTAGGAATATAGAGAAATGTTTTGGGAGAAGACATAGATCAAGCAAGAGATAGTTGTGAGAAGCTATCCAGTTTTGCCTTGTTTTGTTTTTTTAACTTAGAGGTGAAAAAGAAAGAAAGAAAAATTCATTGTAATGTGATTTCCTGGACAAATTTTCTTCAGAAGAAGGATGATCTAGTGTGATATTTCCTCTGAAAAGTGACAAAACCACTATTTCACTGTTTCCTGCAAACTTTTTTAATGTATGTCTTCTAGACATTTATTCTTCACGCATATGACAGTGTAGAAGTGGTGGCAAAAAGATACTAGCCTCTTGGGCTTAAATTGATTTTGATGCATTTTTGTTTATTTTGCTGTTGTAGTAAGAAAAACAGATGTAAAGCATGATAAACATACTAAGCCTGTGGTCATTTCTTCACATTTTCTTTGTGCTGGTTTGTTTGGTTGGTTGGTGTTTTTTTTTTTACTTAAAGAATCATATGATTGGCTCTGGCATCCTTCTGCCTGAGAAAGTGAGCAGCTGAAGTCAGATATGGAAAAAACTGTTAATAAAATGCGCTGTATAATTGATCCCTGAGTCACTCTGGTACCTGTAGAAACTTTTTTCTAAAGTCTCTTGAAAGTTTACTTCTGAAACATAACCTTATTTCCTAAACCTACCAACTCTGCCGGCTCATCATGCAAAAGTATTTCCAATCTTTCCTTTAGAATGATCAGAAAATAAATGCGTACTGTCAGTATAAGCTGTCAGTATGAACCATTTCTCAGCTGATTCATTCACATGACTCCTCTCACCCTTTGGAGCCTGAAGAGTACATTCTGAGGGAGATACCACCATACAACTGGTCTTTTGGTTGAGTTTGAATTCTGAAACTCAGCTCAGGCTGGAAATACTTTCTCTGTGTTTGCATGATGGAGATAGCCATTTTGTTCCAGCTTACTTTGTACAACTTCGTAAGAAGCAGCATTTCTGAGAATGGCTTTGATTTGATAGACTTTGCATGTGCAGTTAGCAAGCTCAGATATGACCCAGTAAACCAGACATTCCTTTGAAATTTTGGAAATTGAAAGAAAAAGGGTTGCCACAGAATATGAATATTCCACAGATGCCTACTGCAAATAGTGACAGATTTATACAGGGGCTTCTATATATGTGCCCCAAAACGAAACTCTAAGAGTTGAACAGTCTGAGCAAAACACACAAGATGGTCTTTAAAAGATGTCGCCTGAAACAGACTGTATACAGCCATGCTAATCAGTAAAATCAATGTACTATTAACATAGCATCATAATAAGAGCAAGAAGCAAAGTCTGCCAAGCTAACAAGAATTTATGCTTGTAATTGTGTCCCACATGTCTAATTTTGTAATTGTAAACCTAATTTTACTGCTTTACTTACAATGGAATGAGTCAATACCCCAGTTTTTAACGTAAGTGTTACAAATGTCCTCTAAGTGTGCATTAACTGTCTCACCTTAGTGATAGCACATAAAGGTTTGTCTGTCTTATCCTGTTTATCCACATTGATTGTTTTCATAGTGATTCTCCCCACTGCTCTGCTTCCCTATTAAGAATATGTGTGACAGACGACTTGTTGGCTGTAATTTCTTTGATAAAATAGACCTTCACCAGAAAATAGTGGTTTGTTAAAACTGAAATTTTCTAAGTTCACCAGTGTTAACACTATTATGAGAGATACTCACCAGAGAAAAAGCAGAATATCCATCCAAGTTATCACTCACAGCCTTTGCAATTAGGAAGAGCTATAAACTGTCTCATTTAAAATCTAAAATGGGTGAGAATAATGATGTAAATTATGCATTTAAATCTTTTCATGTTGGAAAGGCAATAAAATCGGGTATTTCAGTTCTTAGACAACTGTTGCAAATGCAGATGTTCTTGACAAATTTTTGAAAACTTTTATTTGGAAAAAAAGATTATTTGTTTTTTTAAGTCATATCAGTCTGGTTACAAAAGAAACTATGAAAATTTAGTTTAAAACTATGTGTTCTCAAGATTAGATACCATCTTAATTCAGGTGACTCGGCGTGACGTCAGTTCTCAATCAGACTATGCATCACTACATACTTTAACTGGAGGAAATATTTGCACAGGATCTTGTCATCTATCAGAGACATTGTATTTAACACATATCAGTGTTAGAATACCCACTGCCTCTTCTGAATTTGTGCTTCATAATCTATAAATTATTATCATGTAAAAATTTTTATTAAAATCTCGATAACATTCAGCAGCATGCTTTACAGTGCATGTAAAAATGTAGTAAAAAGCTAGTTAAAAACTATTCAGTTTTACTCTTTTATAGTGCTCATTATTTCATTAAGGCTTTGAATTTCATAGAATCATAGAATCATAGAATCACCAAGGTTAGAAAAGACCTAAAAAATCATCCAGTCCAACCGTTCACCTATTCCCAATAGCTCCCACTAAACCATGTCCCTCAACACAACCATCCAGTCTTTCCTTGAACACCCCCAGGCTCGGTGACTCCACCACCTCCCTGGGCAGTTCATTCCAATGTTTGCCACTGAGTTATGGCTTACATGAGCATATGTATATTAGATGTCTGTTTTTTTACTTTTTTTTTTTCTTCTTTTAATTTTTGTTCCTTGCAAAAAATTCCAGACTATAACATTGTTCCCATTCATATCCAGTTGAAAACAGTACATTACAAGTACTACAGATAGATTTCTGGATGTGATGTCATAGGTGTACTACTCAGGAGAAAAATAAGGAAAGAAAAAACAGATGAAAATGTGGCATCTCCAAAATAAACAGGCAAATGCTAAGGTTCTTCAGCTTAGATGTTCAGAAATATTTTAAATAATGAAATTAGATGTTTTATATTTTCACTTTATTAAACTATGAAAATTATGGCTGTTAGGAAACTACACACACGTTGATAAATACAGATTTTTCAGAAATCAAAAAATATTGTACACAATTTATCCAACTGTGTTTAGTGTATAGGGCATATGTAGTACAGTGGCATAATACACTTAGTGTCACATCCATAACACCTATCATTATTTCACGTAAAATTTTCATGAGCACTCAGAACAACGTGCAAATATAAGATTTATTGTTCAGAGTTCCTACATGGTAACTGTAAGAAATTAATGGCTCTTTCTGACAAACAAATGGTAGTGAAAGCTTTAATTCTATTCTAGCATTTGTCTTAACTTTTGGCAACTTTCTGCAATTATTAGCATCACTGCCATATCATTACTGAATGCTAAAGTGCCGCTGCTGCATATGTCAATAGAAGTTAAGAAACACAAAGACCATTTCCATCTTTTTCTGTATGTATGTCACTAATTCAGAGCAACATAACAAAAACTGGCAAAAGTTTGAGACTTACTTGATGTTGTTTCTAGAATAACCAAAGTAGATTTTTATCCTGTAAACTAGAGTGGTCTTTTTAAGACAGAAGATTCTCTAATGAGGGTGGTCTACTTCATAGGATTTCCTGCATCTAGAAGAATCTATCTTTGCTCTTTCCATTTGGGAAGTTAAAAGGCCAACACACAGGTGGTCAGGAAAGACTGGACTAACCTTTTCCAATTATGAACTAGCTGGGTCATTGGGAATGCCTGCCTGCTGACATACCTTATATCATGCAGGGTGACTGTTTGATGGCGAATGCACCACTACCCAAAGTAAATGTTTAGATATACATGAATTTTCATGAACGCCTAAGTGTATTGAAAGAATACACATTTCATACTGTATCTGTGTACTGTTGAATGATAGATTAATCAGTAAGGTATCTCTGGTCTAATGAAGATCATTTGGAGTTTCTGCATATTCTCAAAAGGAACTACAGAGTTGCATTTTATATTTCTTCCAACAGCCATCATGTGTTTTCAATAACAGCAGCAATCTGCAGGTGCAGTTATCTTTTGCAGTACATAAATTTTAAGGAGACTGAATTCTTTTTCTCCCCTAACAAAGACCTCTGAGACTTGCCTTGCAGTTGAGACCTTACCACTGAGGTATAACCTCTGACCTTCAATGCAACATGCAGCAGAAAAAAGCAAACTCCCTGGCCTATGCAGAACACCTGCCTCAAACATCTGCAAGCAACAAGCTGAGGATTTAATGAACTGGCCCGTGCCATGTGATTACAATAGCTCTGCAAAGGTTCTTAAGGAAGCCAAGATTAAAAGTAATCAGGAAAATAAGTTGACCTTCTACAGACTTGGTATGACAAAACATCATCGCTGATGTACCCTGTTAAAGACACCAGCCCACTTTCCTGTTGCATGCTATTCATGTGCTTATTGGTTTTATTCTTCCTTTTATGTTGGGATATCAGGTGGAGGGAAACTCCACTGCAAAAATGTGAAGAGAAAAATGCTAATTTGTTTTATTCATGACAGAGAACAACATCATTTTGGAGGTTCCTTAATTTGATTATAGGTGATTAAAATAAAACTCTATAGCACTGCACTGTTTTTTTTTCTAATCTGGAAAAGTTAATATAGACAGAATCATAAACAGAACGTGGGACCAATCAACATGGGAATTAGTATTTACATTTATTTAAGTTGCTGATTTCATGCTGCCTTAGAACACCTCTAGTAATATTGATGACTGCTTATACTGTGATTTGAAATTCCTGAAAAGATCATTTTTGCCTTAGAGACTGCACAATCCTGTATGCTGTAAGTCTCCACAGAGTCTAGTTGAAGTCCTACAGCACTGAATTGTCTGTCAAGTTTGCTGGGGACACCATTATGAGTAATATAATCTTTCCAGTTTCCAGCCGCCTTGTATCTCTTTTATTTTCATTTTTCCTGAAGTGAAAGCAGTATGTAATTATCCCATTTTGATTGCTTCAGAAGCATAGCTTCTTATTGGGAAAGCATTGTGCTGTGAAACACACAACATACCATTGATACACTTGTCAATCACTTCTTGCTACCTGCCAGAATATATATATGTGCATATAAAGAACCAAATGGAACTTACACTTATCAGTTCTGCACAACCATCTGCTCACAGAAGCTGGCTATGATCTGGGAGAATCTAGTGAGGTACGAGCTCTTTTTCTTAGTGTACTAAGCCTAGTAAATATGGCAGTCATGCCAAATTCTGAGTGGTACATCTCCTACTACAGTTAGTACTTCTGACTTGCTGAGAATCTACAATTCTACTTAGCTATTTAATGCATTGCAATTGGATCATTAACTGTTCCCACTTATCTGATTATTGCTGAGTTTATCTTCCCTGTTTGGCCACAACAATTTCTGTGCTTCTTTCTAAAGCAAAAAATGCACAACATAGTCCATGTCTTTCACTGTGGTAAGACTGATAATTCTCTCAGATTCCCAGGATTTTAAATGAGGAGAGCTTGCCTTGTGTTAGCCTGACTACTTGGAAATTGTGTTCCAAGTACTTTTGTACAATAAATTGCAGTGTTGCTCTCCAGTGCCTGGCCTTATTTCCTCAGATGCTATTTCTTTTTTTTTAAAGTAGGATTTATCCTACCATTCACTATAGTGCACACCTATATTGCTGGTTCCTTAATCATTCCAGGCCAGGAGATACGCTAAATACCTTGGATTTTCCTTTCTATTTAGATTCTAATTCAATCTCTTAAAACCCAATTAAAAGAGTTAGGAAAACACATGTAGGAGACTGTGGCCATCTTCCTCGAGATAAGCCCACACAAAAGACTGCTTCCTGGCCATCAGTCTGTGGCTTATCGTTTCCCCTGCCATTGTCCATCACTATTCTCCAGACATAGGATTTCTCAACCCTTGCCCAGGACTTGCTTGGACTTGTTCATCTGTGCCCCCAGCAAGCTTTGAGACAATGATGTAAAAGAATAATCTCTTACATCGTGATGTGACTACTAGATCTGAGATGTATTTGCAAGTATTTAAAATATCCCCCTCAATTTAATTTGAAAATGAGATACATTTGTTTTGAGTACTGACAACCTTTGGTGTCAGGGAAGAGGAAAATCTATAAAATAAAATTTTATTTAATTATATAACCTTTTACAAACTTTGCTTTCCAGTTCAGTTTTTAATGTACCAAATAGATATGGTTTCTTTAAATGTCCCTAAAGTTTTCTTCCTATTGTTCCATTGTAAGAATGATTCTAAGCTAATTACTTTGAAGGAAATATTGTGATTATGCAGGGATAGAAATGTCTGAGAAAAGACAAATTTACAGGTTCTCAGCTAATTTATTTCCAGGAAGTCTCTCTGCTAATGCCTCTCTTTCCTACCTTCCAACCAGATACAAAGTAAAATTTTTATAATGAAAATCCCAAGGAAAAACAACAGAAAGCCTATTCTTTCTAAAATGAATCTCAATTTTCATAGACATCTACAAGAATAAATAAGGAAGTGTGTTCATTCCAAAATACACAAAAAACAGTATCTCAAAAGTGTACAAACAATTTTAACCATGTCCACATCTGAGCAAAAAAAAAAAAAAGATATAAATACACACATACACTCATACACACACTTGTTGCTTTGAAAGTAATACCTCCAGCTTATTTCCATGGGAACTACAACAAATACAGAGAGCACACTAGCAGTATTTGATAGAGGAAATTCTTGGCTACAAAATATCAGTTTTCAACAATGTCACCACCATTTGTTATGCGTTTTCATCGGAGATGAACGAGAGCCTGCATACTACTCTCAAAAAAATCTGCATGGCCATCCAGAACATGGCTTGTCTTTCACATCTCTGTCACTACAGCTTAAACATACCATCCACCGCCTTACTCTACTGACATCACTCTTTTGTCTCCATAAACATTCAAAAAGCATCAGTGAATATGAACAGGTGCCATTTTTTTCAGCATGGAGAAATTCAATTCCATACCTTTGCTTTATCCACATTTTCATGTCAGACATCATTTTGTCAGACTGCCCCTCTGCTGCTATCTGCTGCACAGAATTCTATGATTCTATAATCTCAGTTTAGAAAGCACTGATTCTATAATCTCAGTTTAGAAAGCACTGATTCAACAGTGTTAACAGCCATGCCTCCTCTATCTCTGTGAATAAATGTGCTGCCTACATGATGCGTAACAGGTAAGATGGATTTATCTCTGTGACAAATTGCCCCTTCAACTACTTCAGTGTAAGCCTCAGGGAAATGGGAAACCAGAGTCTATTCTTAGGTTAGTTAGAGGTTTGCATAAGACACAGGAAAAGATCTAAAGTGGCTTTCATTACTAACAATGTTAAAAGTTTGGCAAAAAATAGGCTTCTAGGACTCTAAACATGGCCAGAAACAAGAACTTTCTAAATAAGGAATAAGGGAGTAAATAACTTCTCTAAAGCACTCAGACGACTAATTCTTTCCTTGAACAAAAAAATAACAAAACAAACAAACAAACAAAAATAACAACGTAGAATAACTATGCTGGCTGTCCAAAACACTTCTAGGAATACATGTAAGTTTCATACCAGCTATTTCATCTTCACTCATCAAGAAAGAAACCTTTCCCACATCCCACATGACAACTAAAGCACTGCTTTCTTTTCACTTGATTTTAAAAGCAATACTTTTAGCTTGTTTTAAAAGTGGAATACGTGGACAGAACCGACAGATATTCATTAGGGGATGGGCCTTGATGAATTCATCTACTGAGAAAGCAATGAGGAAGCCGCGTATGTGATTTCAAGGCCATTCTCAAAATTTTTCTTCAGTTTTGATAGCTCAAGTCTGAAAATGAAAGGAAAGCAAATGTCAACCATGTTTTCAGGAAGTGGAGGAAAGAAGACACGAGCATGTCAGCTTCACCTATTTCCCCTTGAAGATAATAGAGCAGATAATTCTAGAATCCATTCCCTGCACACAAAGGAGAAAAAAACCATTAGAAACAATTAGCATGAGTTCACCAAAGCAAAGTTATGCCTGACCAACCTGGCAATCTTCTGTAATTAAATCACCAGCCTGATGCACAAAGGGAGAGAAATGGATAATGTCTACATAGACTTCAGTAAGATCTTTGGCATTATCCCCCACAAGATCTGTATAGACTAGCTGATGAAATACAGGATGAATGAGTAGACAGGGAGATAGTTAGAAAACTGGTTGGACAGCAGAGTACCCCAGAGGTCAGTACTAGATTCAGTTTCGCTTAACATCTTCATCAATAATCTAAATGATGGGGCATATTACACATTCAGTATAAACACCAGTGACATGAACTGTGGAAAAGCTGATTTGCCAGAGGGCCACACAGACCTCCAGAAAGACTATAACAGCCTGGACAGGTGGGCTGACAAGAATCTCATTACTTCAATAAGTAGTGCAAAGCCCTGCACTTGGGAAGGAACAATCCCAGGCACCAGTATATGCTGGGAATTACCCACCTGGAAAGAAGCTCTACGGATGAAAGGACTTGGGAGCTCAGGTAAAGATCCAATTGAACAGGAGACGGCTATGTATCCTTGATGCTAAAGGATAGTGGTTTTCTTGCTTGCATTAGACATATGGCCAAGAAAGGTCAAGGTCAAGAAAGGTGATCCATCCTCCCTGCTCAATATTGGCAAGGCTACATCTGGAGTGCTGTACCTACTTCTAGGCCTCCCAGTAAAACAGACGAGGATCTACTGAACAAGACCAGCTTTGGGGCACCATGGTGATCAAGGTAATGAGGCACCTCTCCCGTGAGGAGAAGCTGAGGGTATAGGAACCATTCAACTTGGCGAAGAAGCTTTTGGGGATCATATAAATATCTATAAGCACCTGAATGGAGGGTACAAAAAAGACAGAGACAGACTCTTTTAAGTGGTTACCAGTGTCAAGGAATAATAAGCACAAAGTGGGACACTGGAGGGTCCTTCTGAACATCAAGAAACACTTCACATTGTGGGGAACGAAGCACTTGAGCAGTGCTAAGAGAGGTTGCAGAATCCCTTCTTTGGACAAATTCAGATGCTGCTTCTACATGGCCCTGGGCTGCATGCCCTTGCTTGAGCAAATTTATTGTAGATGAACTTCAGGAGTACCTTCCAGCCTTCACCATTCCATTATATTTTTTTTTCTCCTTTAGAAAATGTACAGATTAAAAGAGGACATTTACAGGTAAAGACTTTTTTAAGGAACTGTTACTGACATGACAAAAAAAAAAAAAAAAAGAAAAAAAAACCCTTTGTAGGCTTTACTTCAACAATTTACTTTTCTCAGCTTGCAATTTCTTAAGTTCTTTCAAAGGCATACCACATTAAGACAAGATAAATATTTCCTGCAGACTCCGATGATAGCAGTTTTCTGTAAAAATCATTCAGAATTGAAGGACTACATTGTGGAAAGTGTATAAAGCAATTAGCATATTGAATTGTTCTGAAAGCTGCTGGCACTGTTTAGAGATTAAGTTAGTCTTTGGCATTATTATTTGAGAGTTCTGAAGGGCAAATCTTAATGAAAAGTTATTGCATTAACAGTCTGCAAAAAAAAAAAAAAAAAAAAAAAAAGCTTATTTTATGAAGATGATTTAGTGGCAAGGGCAACAAAAATAATCCACTTCTGGTAAAGCAAAATGCTAGATATGCTTTATGCTGAGCTTTTGTACTTTAAAATACAACTTTGAATAAAAGCTAGTTCATTTGTGATCTTGGGAAATAACTGGACCTTTTCTTTTGGGAAAACAAAACAAAACAAACTCAAAACAGGTTCAAAATGCAGCTCTGAAAGATTTGGCAATTAAGTCTTGAAAGCAGTTTCAACGACTACCAATTCATGGAGACACCATCTCAGTCCTTCTCCTGGTTCTCTTATACTTTATTGTTGCTTTTTTTTTTTTTTCCTTGTAGTTTTTATGAACTTTTGCCTTTCTCTTGTATTCATCCAGAACAGAATTTTGAATTGTGTCACTTTTTAAGTTAGATGTGCAAGAAATATTTAGCAATCAGCAGGCCTCTCAGAGCACAGGGTATGAGTTCTTCTTACATGTTTTTTTTTTTTAATCAGGGCAATAGACATTAATATTTATTAATCTGTTTGTGAGGAAAACGCAAGTGAGTCATACTGAAGATCAGCATGTTTTTGCTTCCGATTTTGTTGTTTTTCTGCTAGCATGTAAAGCAGATCTCTAAATAGAAATAGATAATAAAGAAATAGAATTACACTTGCTTAATGTATGGAATATGGAATTGAAATGGAATTAAGCTTGTTTAAAGTAGCTTCTGAATTAAGAAGAGATTCATTACAATTCACAGGAGATTCATTACAGTACATTCACCGCAGACCTGGAGAATCTTTCTTCAGTTTACTCTTCAGATTCCAACAGAGGCTATCATCAGAAATACCAGTAGGCTTCAGTATCATCTGATCAGATAGTACTGCAAGGACAATGAAAACCAGTGTCCTTTAGGACAAGATATTTATTCTTAAGGTAACTTATGAATAAAAAATTTCCAGGGAACACAAAGATTAAAGCAGAGCTTATGATTTTTATTTGATATGTTGCCCTAGAACAACTTGGGACCCTAAGTTTGTAATATTTGTAAGACACACTATGAGTTCCTATTTCTTTTATTAATTTGTAGAAATTATTTTTGTGTAATCATTTGTCTTCTGTGAACTACTTTATTCCAGCAGCTCCTAGCTGCACACAGAAATTAACATTTTTTTCAGTGACTTTACTTTTTGCTATGATCGAGTCTGAAAACTGCCATTTTACTGAAAGTATTCTCTGTAATAAGAAGTTAGGTCCACTGATAAAACTGCTTAAGTAACACTGCATTTCAAAAATGCAAATGTAAATAAAATAAAGCAACACTCTATACAGATTTAAGACAAAAACAAAAATAACTCTATTCTTAATTTTATATTAGCTTTTCATTAATGTGGTAAAGTTGTGCTAGGAATAAGTATAGCAGGAAGAATCAAAGTAAAGATTAAATTAGACTGTTCTGAAGCAGCCTCAATCTTTTATAGATACATTCCAGGTGACTAATATCCCTGACTATTAAACAAAGCAAATATGGACCATTTGGAACTACTTGCAAAGCCTTTCATCATTTTCTTAAAAGAAATGTGTCCCAAACAGTTCAGTACATCATTCTCTGGAAACCATTTAGCTAATTTATAAAAACAAGACCACTGTTGAGAGTGTGGCCTGCATCTACCAGGCATAATTATGCTGCCTTATGTTTTGTTCATTCTGGAAACAATCAGCCACACACGTGCCAGAAATAATAGTTACTACGTGTTCAGAAAATACTCAAACACTGACACATATGCATCTCATTGACTAGCAAGGGAGTATAAACCTACCTCAGCAAGCATCATATTTTGATATTCGCATGATATTTTACTTGACAATTTAAGATAACTTTAATATCTAATGGATCATAGTTAAAAAATACTAGGGAGATTAAGCATAGGAGTAAGAAAAAGAGATCTGTGGTGAAAAGTGAAAGTGGTAGAGATAAGAAAAGTGGAAGACAGATGAATAGTTTTCTGCAGCAAATTCTCGGAGCAGCAGGAGATACCAAGCAGATTTCACAAACAAAATACAATCCCATTTCTACAAATTCAATATCATGTGCAGTTATAAAGTTTACTCAGCCCAAGAATAACTCTTAGAAAATAACAACAGGTTGTCTCAGAAGCACAGTCTATTTTCCTGAGGCCACTCATAGGATTCAACGCACAATTTCAGAAAATTTGATAGAATCAATTCTATAACAGTTCTTTTCATAAATTAACGTCACTGGTAGGATTCTTTCCCTGAAAGTCTCTAATAAGTCATTTTATTAAAATTTCTACTCGTTTTATCTTCTTCTAAAACTTTTATTTCCCAGAATTAATTCCCAGAATATTAACAGAATGAACTGGTGGGCATTGTCATAAGCATAGAAGAAAGAGCAGTGAAGAGCGTATCAATTAAATATAATTTGAAAGAATTTGTTGATACTTCAGCAATAGTTTACCTATGTGTGGACTATCTAGTGTTCTTTGGTCTTTAATCCCTTCAGTTTATTAAAATCTCAGCCCATGGTGGAACTGGAAGATACTTTGTCTCCACAGGTGATGTTGGAAAGTCACAACACACTAGCATTAACAACAAAAGTCATTCTTCTCTTTCCTATTCACAAAGTTCCTAAAAGGATGTACTCTCCAGCAACAAGATTGGCAGCAGGGCCTTCCTTCAGCATTTTGATGGGAGAAAAATCTGCCCTTGAAGTTCTTTGACTTAGTTTGACATAAGAAAAACTTCAGAAAAACTTCACAGAGCGTAATATATCAAAAGGGATGTAAATAAACATGTATGAACCAGATTTTGTAGGTGAACTAACCAGAAAAATTTAGTTTTATACTGATGCAATAGACAGAAAACAACTGACCTACCAGGGGCAGGGTACAGAAATTATTGTGTAGGGATCCGTGGATTTCCTTAACATAAAATCAATAGAAGTTCAGATTTGATCTCACAGGATGAAAAGATTAGTGCATCTGAGAAATATCAAAGTAAACAAGATTATGTATGGTGCATGTGATGCATAAAGTAATGTGGGTTAAGTATAAATGTGTTCTTTGCCAAATTAATTTAGTGGACCTGTTCTTTTGTTTTGAAATCAGAATAATCTATCATCAAATTCATCTTCTCTTTTGAAAATGTGTTATTACTAACTAGAGACCTCTGGTGCTCATCTGCTAAAATTCAGAAATGGTCAAATAGATTCCCAGAACCATGCCCAGGCAGTTTTTGAATATCTCCAAAGAGGAAGACTTCACAATGTTTGGTTACCTGCACAATAAATGTTTCTTGATATTCAGAGGTAACCTACTGTGTTCTAGTTCGGATCCATTGCCTCTTATGCTGTCAGTGGGCAACAGTGAAAAGAGCCTGGCTCTGTTGCCTTTGCACACTGCCTTCAAGTAGTTGACCCCACTTGTACCTCCTGTGGCTCTGAGCTCTGAAACTGACAAGCAGACAGCGATTTCTGTGATCATGAATTAAAGGCACAGAATGAAATTCGGGAAGAAATGACTGAGTTCAGTCTCCAGAAGTAACTTTAATTCTGACATTTCCTTCTTTTCAGGTATACAACTTTCGGACTTAAATATGTTTTAATAAGTTTTGGAGATGTCATGAAATGCTACATTTCTAACATGGTATAAAATTCAATCAGCATCTTAACTATTGTGCTCTCTTAAGTGCATCTGTTGCTAAGTGCTCTAACTAATTATATTTTTACATTAAAGATTATTTATTTTAGTATATATTACTATTTGAAAACCTTATGTATCTGATAAAATCTATTTCCAAAGTCTTCTATGATAACATAAGCAACAATAAATTTCCATCGTCTCAACTAGGAAATTAGCTTTGGGATCATGGCTAGGATAGAAACTGAAAAGAAATATCATCTTCACTTTGCAATTTACATTGTGCTTGTTTTAGTTGAGAAAGAAAAATAAAAGAAAAAGGTATTTATTGTTTAGTTACTATTGTGCATACATATACACACCCTTCTGATGTACATACATACTTGTAGATGCAGAGAAATATATAGGAACTATTTGTAGGTACAAGAAGCTTTTATGATAAGCAAAAGCTATCAGGCAGAATCTCTGACCTGGGTCAAGCTGACTAGGCAAAACTGATAGGTCACAAAGGTCAAGACCTCTTTCAATTAACCCCACACTGTGTGAATGGCATTAGGTAATTACTGTTTTAGATGTGCCAAGGTAGATGAATTGTGTATGCGTTAGCATTTAGGCATTAAAGTATTTACCAGTGAATTTTATTTCATATTGCTGCAGACCATTACCAGTAATATGGTAAATATTGATACTTAATACTTTTCCATAAATTTCATGTTTTAAGTAATAAATTACAATTATGGCCAAAATACTGTCATTGGACAAAATTTCCTTGAAGGCATCAGAATAAAGGGTAAACACAACCATTTCAAAAAAAAAAGGAGTGGCTACAGTCCCTTATCCAAAAAGCAGTCAAGTGAATGAATGGCAAAAATACTAACCTACGAGAAAAATATGGGTAGTCTTTAAAATCAGTAAGAGATAATGACCTTGAAAGAAATACGTATTATTGATGCATAAACTATAAATGTATTCAATCTGACATCAAGATTATGTTTTTTTGGCTAATCTGTCTACCCTTCCATCATTCATCAGCATCTTGATTTTACTTAAGAGACTATGTGCATGGTCATAATTCTTATGTTTATAAATATTTCTGAGCATTCCAACACAAAGGGTTTTTCACTGAATAAAAACTTAGAGGATCTTTTTATTCCTTGTTTGTAGCACCAATTAAGAAAATGTAATTTCCCTGCTACGTAAAGATAAGGGGAAAAAAAAGACTTTTTTGTAACAAATTAATGAAGTCTACAAAACGAAGTTCAACATGAGAACTGGAAAAGTAGGAAAGTTTTGAAAAATTTGTCTCTTCTCAGTTATCATACTGCACTTTGGGTGACAAATGGCTTTAAACTGTTAGATTGGTTCTTGATCTACTAGACTACATCTGGAATTTAAGTATGGTGTAGCTGCTGAGTATTCAGGACATGACTTTTAATTCTGACCAACCTTGACAAGACAGTTGTGCCTCCATAAGCAACACCTACATTTGTGTCATCCTGTCTTGAGTATTAAGTTGCAGAATCTCAATGCTACGTAATCTCAACATCAAACTACAACATTCAGCATTCTGTACACTAAGAAGAACAGGTTACTACAGTCTAATCACAATTGTATACTGAATTTCTCCCTCAGTGAAATCATTACAGCCTTTGAAAATTAGCATCCAATCTCTGAAGTTGCCTCTGCTCGGGATTGAGGTAACCCAGTAAATGGGTTCCTGGTTCTGAACTTGCCCACTAAAAAACAAGAACAGCTACAATGTAGGACGCTAGTTAGAAATATGCACCCTTCTTGCATAAGGAAAGAGCCCTAATTATAAGCAAAATTACACTACTGATGTTTGTGTCCTTCAATAACAGCAGTATGCCCAAAGGCCAGATAAAATAAAAGAGTAAAGTAAGAAGAGAAAATTCAGAGCAGGTGAATAAATGGCATTGCTCATGTAAGAGAAAAGTGGATATATGTAAGTAGTTGGAGGAAACCTGACCAAAGCTCATTAATGCTCAGGAACTTCAATATTATGTCACTCTCAATAGCATTGGGAACTGGCTGCCGTAGGTGATAGCACGATATTTTCGCTTTCAGAAAGAAAATATAATTCTTCATTGCTTTAGTGAAGTAACTGGTCCATAATGTCACATCCTTTAACAGCTATGTCAACTCTAATGAGTATAGGAACATTTGTAAACAGAGAATCTACATTTTAACTACAGAAGACTTTAGGTTTTGGATCTTTGTAATACAGTAAATTAGATAGAAAGCCTTATTATTAATAAGAACAATAAAGCCTTATGCTTGGCTCAGCTCCATTTCAGTTTCTCCATCTGTACGCAAACACCCAGCTCACAAAGGTAAAGTAGCACTGTAAAAAGGCCTCAGAAAACACCTACCTATCTATCATATTCTGATTTTTCATTTTCTTTCTCCTATACCTCAGCAAGCCACTGGCAGGAGAATGTGTTTTACATAAAAATCCATGGTTTCCAATATTTTTTTCACCTTAAAGTGCCAATTAATTCAAACCAAGCCTTTGTTTCAAAAAACTTTGAATTTTAATGTATCCAGGATGAAGAGGTTTATCAGTTGCCATAAATAGGAGGATCAACATAGAGGATTATCTGACAGAGCAGACATGTGTCTGGATGTCCACCATTTTGAGGAAGTATTCAAAAAATAAATTATTACCTTTCATAGGCTGAATATCTGCTTTTCTAAGGCCAGGTTTACTCCCTTGGAGTGAAGTACAGAGCTCCTCTGAATGATCCTTATTTTATCATTTTTAGATGAAGGATTCGATAAAGTAAAGAGAGAGGTATTGCATTCCCTGTGGGATCTTCAATTTGAGATGTTTAATGAGCTACACTGAAATAAAAAACTTCCCAAAACAGGGAAAGGAAGGGGTCCTTGCCAATGTTTTACTGGAAAGACTAATGATGCGGGATTATTGACCTCTTTTGACCTTTTGACCTTAGTTAACTACATCTTTTAAAAATACAATTTGGTCTATGTATTCTTTTCATGCAAATGAAAGTCGTTTTTTAACCCTGTGGTATTTATTCAACATTTATCAGTAGACAGAAAATAAAAGTTTTAGAAAAGGATGGTGTCATTATGAAGTCTATCTTCATTATAAAAGATGTTAATTGTTAGTCCTTTTTTCGGTTAGCATTATGAATAAATATATACATATATTCTTACTTTCACCTAAAGAATTATGTATTAAATTCAGTGGGAATTTTCATTACTGTATATGAGTATTTTGCAGATATTTTTGTTATTCATTTAAATGAAAATGGTACATACATAAGCATAAGATCTGGAAATTTAGAGACACAGTATTTTCTTTCATTTGATGTCCCAGGTTCTTGCTTATGACATAGGCTTTAATGACAGAGCACAAACTTCACGCCAGAATGAAAGTCTGAAAGCACCTTCGTAATGATCATAATTCAAGTCTGGTATTTACCTGTTCACTTAAATACTCATATTCTAACTGAGACAAAATTAGCACTTGCATGTACTTTTAAACCTCAGAATTAATCTGGAAATATGTAGCAAGATCTCTGTAAAACATTTTCCTTTTTTTGTTGGAAGTATGTCACAAAGAATATTTCTCTGCATACATTTCTATACACAAACACTGAGATTATCAATGTTCAGTCACTGCTAGTTTTTGCATTCTCTGTTCTGTACTGCTTCATTTGTGATGTCTCTCAAAACTAATCCCTTTTTTATAATATTGCAGTGTAATATTCCATTCAACTTTGTATTAATTATAGTATATGAATATACTGTCTTCTGCAATCTCAAGGTTACAATTTAAAAAAAAAATCTAAAATATGGGCAGTACAGCTAGAAACATTTCCATTCCAGTCCCACTGATTCACTGAGACTTGGCTTGTGGAATACTAAGCGGTAACAAGTTTTCCAGCTACTAAGTTAATTACAAAAAAATATTCAGGACACAGCCTTAACAATGCTTTGTTCTAAGATACTGCCAACACAAGCCTCAGCTACACTTGAGAATTTCAAAGACGTCAGAAACAACATTCTCTGCTTTCATTACAGTGTTGATAGCATCAGGGCTACTAGGGTTTGTGAACATTAACACAGTTAGTAGTTAGAGCTTTCTCAACTGTAGCAAAAGACATGCATGACACTAATAAAGTTTACTGCATTACAAGCATACAATACAAATCTATCATGTATTTTAGAGTAAAGCACAGACATAGTCTCAAGTCATCCTGAGATTTTATGTCACTTTATCTACTTCTGGATGAGAAGTAAATGCTAATTATCCCCAAATGGTTCTTGTGATCTAACCTGATGTTCAGTGGGGAAAGTAGATGAAGGAAGCATAATACTTCCACCTTTGCAAGTGTTGTATTCCAAAAAATAAAAAATAACAAAAAAAAAGGTTAAAAAAAGTGTTTTCAGATGTAAAGCGAGACAGAACATACTGTAGATCACAGCACAGTAACTACTGAGGGACCAAAGCATTCTTCCAGTCAAAGATCTGTTTACTGGCTAGAAGGAGCCAATTTGGGAAAGGTATTCAGCTCATCTCTATAAACAAAAACTGTTTATAATACCTTGACTTCATTAAACCGTTTGTGTAATTGTGTAATATTGTAATAAATACATTTCTTCCAGAAGTATTTCAAGGCAATGTCTGACCATTCATTGAATTAATAAAGAAAAATGAAATATGTAGGAAAAAAAAAAAAAAGGGGAAGAGGTAGGCATTTGCAAACATATTCTGATCAAAATGATTCTGGTTATTCTTTCAAAGTTAATTTGATTTATCTATGCAAAATTAATAAAAAAACAAAACAAAACACCAAACCTAAATACCCACCCTGCAGGTGTGCATGTTTAATACTGTTTAGTTTTGCTATGGAAACACAAACATTCAAGGGATGCAACCTTAGTAATTACACAGTACAGTGCAAGAATATGTCTGTGATGATTAATGCTGATCTATCAGTGTGCTGCTGTTTGAATTCATGACTTACAGTAAAGTTCTTCAGGATCTCTTCGCTACCAACAGCCTCTCTTTTGATAACAATATGTAGAAATAGAAAATGTGCAGGAGTATTTTTAAATTATATTCACATCACACAAACTGGTGCTGATTGTGTCAAACAGATTGCATAATAAGATATCAATAACTTCCCCGATTTTGTTTGTAGTATGCTTTCCCATTGCGTTAGAACTCCAATTTTAGTGTAATGAACTTTCTCCTACTACAAATTCTCTCCTCAGAATAAAACTGACGCGACATTTTTCTATTTTTTTTTTTTTTTTTCCATTTCTTTTACACTACGGCAGAAGATCCTGGAGTTAAAAGACACTTGGTGGCCTTTTCAAAACTCCTTAAAGCTTTACTTCTGAAGGAACCGTATTTGTCAACGTGATTGGTATAGTGCAGGAAAAGTTTTGTGAAAACCAGAAAGATTTAGCTTCCTCTTCAAATAGCAACTTAATTCTCCATAAAAACTCTTGTGAATCCCTCATACAATAGTAGAGCCTTCTGGCTCATTTTTATTTGGCCATCTATACTTCGTACAGTGCAATTTTCATTGATCTCAGTCAGAAAATTAGAATTTTTCCCCCTACATGTAGGCTAAAAATCTAGAAGAACAAACATAAGGCCATATCTCTAGAATAAAATCTTCTATCATTTCTCTTTTTCCTCTTTTCTATTTAACCAGCGTAACTTACAAGGTTAAATCCCAACCCCTTGCTTAAGCCTACTGTCCTAATAGCAGAGAACTAAATGAATAACCTGGGAGAAAAAGTATATCATACAAAAACAACTTAGGGGATTGTGATAATGGAAAATACAGCAATGACAGCAGAGTAGCATGCTCCTAGGCTACAGCAGGTGAGGACTTCTTCAAGTGCAAGAGCCATAGGCACAGAAGTAAAGGAATGAATCTGCTTCCCTTCAGAAGACCTAAAGTAGGCAGGGATCATCAGCAAGGGGGCCTTGCCTCCACTACCAACCCTTAAATGAGGTCTGGGAAGGGCTAGATCCTGGCTGCGCTCCTTCCAGTTAATCAGGAACATTGCATGCACCTGAACTCCCCTGGGCTGGCACTACGTTCCCACCAGGTGCTCAATCAATGTTTCAGGCCGTGACTTAGCATTTCTGCTACAGGGATGCTTCCAGAATTCAAGGTACAATGGTACAATAACTGATAAATGCTGTCTTATTCCCTATTTTTTCTTGTTTTTTTTTTTTGTTTTTTTTTTTTTTTTTGTTTTTTTCCTTCTTCTTCTTCTTCTTCTTCTTCCCCCTTTTCATTTCTTGGATTACAAAAAACAGCTTACAACAGAAACTGCAAATTTTACTGCTCTGGAAAGTATCTAGACCACCAAGCATTGTTGTTTGGAAGTACCATCATATTTTTAACACTGAGAAATAGTTCTTCTGTATTTCTCCTGAAGTAGGTGCAAAAATTCCATAAATATATTCTATAATTAATATTAGTTCATGATGGAATGAATTTCAGTGATCATACTTTGGTAATGTTCTGTAAAGGAGATTTGTTACTATACTTTATAACATCTAGACATATTTAATTGATTATATTGTAGTTCCATACAGAAATTTTACTACACTCAACACAAAATCAAATGTAGTAACAATCTTTTGCAACTAAAATAACTTTCGTAAGCAGTAGCAGTGATACTGCTCAAAGGTATTATCTGCCATTCTGTGAACATCGGTATCATTTTTTGAACACCAGTTTTATAACAGCAAGTTTGATTTCCAGTCTCATTTGTATGGTCTAATTAGTGAGTACAATTTTAGCATTTGACATGCATATCTTTTGCTACCCTCTTGATGAGTAACACAGAATCATGGGCTGGAAGGGACCTCTGGAGATCATCAAGTCCCACCTCCTGCTAACGCAGTTCCCTGCAGTATCCAAGCGGATCCAGAGAAGGAGATTCCACAACCTCTCTATCAGCTTGTTCCAGTGCTCTGTCACCTTCACAGTAACAAAGTTCTTTCTCTTGCTCTCATGAAAAGGCATTTAACAACACATTTTCAACTAGAAAGTTATTTTTCCTCACTTCTGCAGTTCATTTCCCAAGTGGTGGCAAGCATTCTATGAGCAGTGAGTGGTACATGATTGCAGTGATTTTTAAGCAAACTTATAAGACAAGCTTTTGTTTACCAAAATCATAGAGTGTGAATGTTTAGAAATACATATTTGCTTCTTTGTTTATTTTTTTGGAAGGGATGGCATGTCGTCACATGTATCTGGAAGCTTACTAAGCATATCTAAAGATATGAGTAATTCAAAGCATTTACATCAAAGCTCTAATTACTTTTTGCTGTTAAAGATTGTGTAGGTGAGCTTGGCAGATGTAAAGTCTTGCATTCAAAGCCAGAGGCAAATATGTTTACCTACAGGCTCGTTCTGTTCACGTTTTCATTAATTGCAAAGAATGTATTGCTTTAGGCTTACTTTATATTATAGATAACAATCAACTTCAGCAAAAATAAGAATTCTTTAAATCACTTATAGAGTTATCTTAGAAAAAAAAAAGCTGAAGAATCTTCTGGTCTCCATTCTGCTATGAAAAAAACTACTGCAGATTTCTCTCTTTTACAAGAGCTATGTTCTCACCTACTTAGCTGCTCAGCAGTGCTAATGGCAGTGATTCTCAAAGTTGTTCTGAACTGAGCGAAAGGGTTATGGGAAAGAGAAAAACTGAGTGAGGAATAAAGGGATACAAAAAGTATTTTTGCTTACCCATGGCTCTAGAGCACAGTGATTTTGTGTATAACTATGAAACTTCTGATCTTGAATGTCATATGCCTGCAGTGACCCATATTGTTCCCATTAACAGTAGCAGGCTGTCAGTTTCTCTGTTGGCTTCTTGGCTGTCTGTAGGAAAGGACTATGTAAAGAAAGGCATTTTTGTTTATGGAGTTCAGAGGTGAGGAACTAAGGAAATAAGGCAGAAAAGCAGAGAAAATAAAGTGTATGCAGTTAGTAGAACATTCAGGATGAAGAATAACCTTCGTTTCCTTCAGGACAGGAAGAACATAATGCTTTTAGAAGGCATCAAGCTCTCTAGAAATACATACTTTCTCATTTATCATACCCATTCTCATTCAACAGTTTGAAAATATCCTTACCATACCAAACCAAACTGTTCTCTTAGGGGAGTTAGAAACCCAGAAGTAAGGAGAAAGACAATACTCACGAAGATCATCTTGAACAGTATCATGGCATTTGGGGTTCCAGATGGTTTTGGTTTCAACTATGGAGAGTCATGCAGTTTGAAACTGACTTTTCTGAAAAAATTGTTAAAAAAAAAAAAAAAAAAAAGACTAGCAGAGCTTAGGAAGCTTCTAATTCCATATGATGCATAATGCTCATACAGGGAACAGTCCCTCCAGTTGGGATCAGCGTGCAGACACCCTGAAGTGCCTGTAAAACTGGTGAGTAATTAATACTAATGGTATAATTTACAGGTGAACCATTAAGGTACCTGTCAAATGTTCATAGTTGACAAAGTTCCCCTCACTGGATTTTCACAAACATTGGTGACTGATTCATTCTACCTTACACGGTACATTCCATGTAAGGTGGAATGAATCAGTCAATTTAACTATCTTAATTATACCCCTGCAAAATGTAGATGCCCAGCCAAATACTTTGTCAGGAATGGAAAGATCAGAAGGAAAGAAAGATCAAATTCTTCAGACTTTCCATAAGCATTAACTTTCTCAAATTCTAGGGCCCTGTTTGCCTGCATTAAAGATTATTCTATTTCACAAGTGAAAAACTCTTAAAGGATAAAAACCTCTGGCTGTGCTTGAAACAAAAAGGAAAATTTTCTCTTCTGTGATGAGTAAAAACCCAGGCCACATAGGACCAAGATCACAGTATCACTGCCTACCGCAGAAAGTTACAACAGGAAAGAAGCAGCAGCTCGGCAGGGTAATGTAAACATATACTAGGGAATTAAGGGTTGCATTTAAGGAATGAAGTTAATGTTTGGGGTAAGTGATGATTTTTTCTGGAAGTTCTTGGGAGGTCTTAAATGTATTGTGGGAGATCTTTGGTTTCTCAGGATCGCAGAGCTTCTGAATGCCCTCACACACACAGAAAAGCAATGCTATGCCCTATGTTGTTGTATGAAGAAGTAAATTTCTCATTAGGATCTGCTCTACATTTTCTCAGTGTTCGGGTGAAAGCAGTGTCGAAATGCCACTAAGGTCCTGACGGCTGCTTTCTTAGTAGGTGGCTGGATGGAAAAAACACATATCCTGTCTGCCCAAGAGACAGAAGTGGCAACACAAGGACAGCAACTGTCAAAGTTGGGCATTTACTTCATGCATGTGTAAATACTAATACAGTAATTTGATTATTTTTAAAAGGAGAGGTGGTATCCTGAGAGCTTGGTTTAATGAACAACGATTTCAAAAGAAGAGTTTTTCCTACAGCAGGGAATACATTCTCTGTTTTATGGTTTATGTTTCTAGTTTATGCTTCTTATTTCCCCCCCCCTTATTACTACATATTACCTAACTCTTTACTCCATCTTTTTCCATATCCTATTTACTCACTGCTATTCGAATCCTCCACCTCCTCATCCCTGCTTTTCCTACTCTTCAGCTCCTGACTTGTATCACTCTTTGTTTGCTATGAATAACATATGACTATAGTCGTACACCTGATGCTCTCATTTCATGAAAGCATCAGAATATGACTATCCCAGCAACACGAGACTTGCAATAGACAGAGCTTTTTGTCAGATTCCTACTTTTTTTTTTTTTTCAAACACATCGCATAACCATGAATATACAGCTGTTAAAATTAAGAAATATACAGGAAATTTAAACAGGTTACCATGCTAAAAAAAAGAACAGGTGGAAGACTTACACTTGTCCATGGCTCAATACATAGACTCCAAGAAGAGCAATCTCCAAAAAGAGATCATTCCCCTCTGCTTGTCAGCTCTTAAATGGGATCTAGGAGAGGTGGAGCCATGCTCCACCCCTTCTGGTAGCTCCCGGCCCTCCCTACAGGAGAATTGCCTTCACCTGTGCTCCTGGGGCTGACTCATTGCTCGCCTCAGGTGGTCAATCAGAGGTTCAGGCTGTGATTCAGCAGTTCCCATACACGCATATTTTTTAATATTTGGTGTTAAGTGAAAAGCAGGTTTTTCCTTTCACATTTCTGCTGTTTTAAACAAGAAAGTTTTCAATTTCCTTGAACGTGACCAAACAAATCACCTGTTATTTGGGCACAATTTGATTTTTGTTGTACAACAACAATACTGACTCATCTCCTCATGCCATTAGATCATCTATCATCAGGCCAGAGCAAAAAAATGCTTATTTTGTTTCTCACCTAACCTTGAAATTCATTTTAAAACTAATGATGATATGTGTTAAGTATGGGAGAAGATTTATGCATAAAGTATATACATCGAACTATGTTTTTTTTCTTTTCAGATTACCTAAAAGGCATGTTGTTACTCATTCTATCTTTACTTCTCTTTTCAGTGTGTTGTTTTTAGATTGCTTCCTCTAGTTAAGTCCTAACAACTGAAAGCTAATACATTCTTTCACTTTTAATTTTGTTTGTTCAGCATTTTCCTGGCTCACACCTTGAACATACCCCATCACCATTCGCTTCAAATTGTTTGCACCTAGAACAGTGCCATCTCTCTATTTATTGCCTTTTTGCAGCCCCTCTTTGTGAGTGTTACTATGTGTTTGCTTTTGCCATCTGCTTACTGCATGATACATCTCACTTACTAACCTGCTTGTGTTCACAAGGCTTGCAGACAGAGAGCTCTCTTTGTTAGTTTGTTCATAAATTAATACACTATCAAAGAAAAAGGAAAATTTGCCTGAAATGAGTGCTTCCTCTCAGTTTCCATTTTGTGGGGTAGGAATTGTAGAATCATAGAATCACTGAATATTTTGGGTTACAGAGGACCTTTAAGATTATCTAGTTCCAACTGCCCTGCTACAGGCAGGTAAACATCCCTCTAGACCAGGTTACTCAAAGCCTCATCCAGCCTGGCCCTGTGTACCCCCATAGTGGGGGCATCCCCAGCTTCACAGTAAAAAAGTTCTTCCTCATATCTAGTCTAAATCTTCCAGTTGAAAGCAATTTTCCCTTGTTTTATTGCTACATGTTCTTATAAAAAGTCCTTCTCCAGCTTTTCTGTAGGTACTCTTCAGGTCCTGGAAGGCCCCAGAACTAAACACAGTACTTTAGGTGAAGTCTCAAAAGAGCAGAGAGGCAGCACTTGATATACAATTCTCCTTATGTAAGACAGGATGTGATTGACCTTCTGGGCTGCGAGCATACACTGTCAGCTCATGCTGAGTCTTTCATCAACTGACATCCACAAATCCTCCTCAGGACTGCTCTCAAGCCATTCTCTGCCCAGCCTGTATTTGTTCTTGAGATTTCCCTTATCCGTTTGCAGGACCTTGTACTTGGCCTTGTTGAACTTCACGAGGTTGGCATGGGCTCTCCTCCCAAGTTTGTTCATGTCCCTTTAGGTAGCATCCCTTCCCTACTGCATGTCAACTGCGCCACTCAGCTGTAAACTTGCTGAGGTTGCACTTGATCCCACCGACCCAGTCACGTATGAAGATTTTAAATAGTACCAGTCCAGTACCAGTCACTGAGGAATGCCACTCATCACTGATCTCCACTTGGACTTTGAGCCATTGACTGCAACTCACTGAGTCTGCTCATCCAGCCAATTTATGATCCAATGTGGTCCATCCATCAAATCCATTTTTCTCCATTTTGATGAGCAGAGTGTCATGTGGGACTTTGTCAAACACTATGCACAAGTCCAGATAAATGACACCGATTGCTCTGCCTTTATCCACTCATGCTGTAACTCCAACATAATAGGCCACCAAGTTTGTCAGTCATGACTTTTCTTTGGTGAAGCCATGTTTACCTCATCTTAATTTTCCCTGTAACTTAGTGGGACCTTCCTGAGGATCTACTCTATGATCTTGTCAGGCACAGAGGGGAGACTGACTGGCCTATAGTTCCCTGGATCCTCTTTTTTTTCCCTTGTTGAAAGTGGGGGTAATGTTACTGTTGAAAGGAGCCGCGGGAGACAAGCCTCATGCTATCATGGTCAGCAAGTCACATTTATTGATTACCAAAGATTCTCTTTTATACAGGTCTTAATGATCCTCATACATAGTGCAAAAGCGAGCTCATCATTGGTGCTTAAAGCTGAATGCCAATCCCTCCCATCTTATGCCTGTTCTTCATTCCTTAGATATTGCTTCTGTTTCTTTGTATCCACCATGTCCTGTGTCCTTGCTACGTTAACAATTTAGACAAGCTAGGTTCTGTAACCCTCCAGCTCGTGATCAGTGAGCGGTACCCTGCTTATGTGCCCTTTGTCACGTAGCCATTCCTCCACATGTTACCCTTTTCCAGTCAGTGGGAACTTTGCCAGATCGCCGTGACCTTTCAAATGTGATGGATAACAGCTAGGCAACTTCATCCATCAGTTCTCTCAGAAGCCATGGATGGATCTCCTTGGATCTCATAGACTTGTGCACCTTTAAATTCTTTAGATGGTCTCAAACTTGATTTTAAACCAAGCAGATCTTCCTTTTCCTCGTTCTTACCTTTGCTTTCTGCAACTTAGGTGGTGCAATTAGAGTTCTTGCCGCTGAAGGCAAAAAGGTCATTGAATACCTCAGGTTTCTCTGTATCTCTCATGACCAGGTGTCCTGCTTCCTTTTGGAGAGGGCCACATCTTCCTTGGCCTTCTTTTATTTCTGGTATATCTGTAGAATTCCTTCTTGTTCCTCTTTATATCCCTGGATAGATTTAATTTTATCTGAGTTTTAGCTTTCTTAACCTGATCTTTGGCTGCTTGGAGAATTTCTTTGTAGTCCTTCTAGGTAATCTGTTCCTGTTTCCACTCCCTATGGACTTTCTTTTTGCATCAAAATAAGTCCAGGAGTTGCTTGCTGAACCATGAATGCCTCCTGGAATTCTTGTCCATATATAATTCAGTCTTGTGTGTGTAAAAATATAGACTCATTTTATAGATGCCAAACAACTTTTGAGTATATAATTATTAACTAAGGGAGAGAAATGTGCTTAGGATCAACAGCCATAATATGCTGTCACAGTTTCCTACTTTGCTTTGAATTAGGCTTTCATATTATCAGCTGCAAAATCCGAATCAGAAATTATCTATAGCTGTTTTGTAATAAATGTATAATGCTAAGATTATATGGAACGCTCTTACTAGATGCACATCCTCCACATCAATTAAACAAGTGAATAAAACATTATAGTCATAGCAGATTTTAGTCATGATTATGTACATAGAGCTCGGAAATAACTTTGCGTAGAACCCAAACTCATTTCATCCAGTTGCCTTTGAATTTACATCAGTAAAACTCATGCCATAAATTAATTAATTCTCTTTGGAAATATATTTTTATAGTATCTGTGAAAATACAAATTTTGTTAATAATATAATTTCATTAATAGAAACTCTACTGTACGTTTGGTATACATATCCTTTTAAAAAAATATATGTGTGGCATCTAAAACACTTAATGCATTTTCCCTGGTACTGTTGGCATCCTAAAATATTAGGTGTATGCAGCTTCTAGATGAAAAATCTGGACTCGATGCCATAATTCTTTAACAGTATGTATAACATAAATAAATAAAAAACTGCAGGCTCAATATTGCACATTTTTTTCTCGGTTTGATCCCTTGTTAAAAGTTTAATATATTCCTTCTTTTTCAAGATGAAAATTTAGATGTTACTTACTTGGGTCTCCCTCCGGGTAGAATGGGTTCCTAGCAATTTTGAAATAGTTCAGACTTCTTAAAAATATACAGAAGAATTCTTTTACTCCCTGTTTACACTGACTACAAAGAAAAATGTTGAAATCCTGAGTTATTTTTGTTCTAGGCATTTGTCAGTAGCTTTCACGCTTCTTTTTCTTTGACCTAATAAGTTCTCTGTGTGTTGTCATGAAGCTGAGCTACTCTGGGACACCGAAAGAAGCGAAATGAAAGATCATGAGGTAGTCAAAAGTTCTTCTTTAATAAATCTTTATTAAACTCCTACACTTTTCTTCTCATTACGTTGATTTCAATCTTAAGAAGAACTTTAAATATATACTCAGATAAATTGCTTGCTGTGGAAAAAGTTGGAGTTTTGAGGAATGTGGTGGTATGCCAATTCCTTCAGCATGAGAAAGAGAAAAACATTAGAGAGGTTAAGAATGCTCTGTTAAAGCAATGTAATATAGCGAGCCGGAGCCAGCTGCAGACTAGCCCAAGATTGAAATGACATAATTGCAGCATAACAGTGTAATACTCATAAGGATTTTTGAGCGCCAGTTCCTGCAAGAAAACAACTTTACAATGAAATTAATTTGTGCCTCAAGACCTTCACTAAGAAGACTAGCACTGAAGTGGGAAAGAACCGACTCCCTGTCATCCATTTGCCTGGGTAATTTAAACCAGTAGAGTTTAAATAAACGATTATTAAAGTCAGTATTGAGCAAGGAGGCAAAGGAGTCTTGCAAAAATACACATTAATTGGTATCACCTTAAAGTCAAAATATCTATGTTGATTTATAGTAACTGAGAACCTAGCCTTTGTCTTTGAAGTCCAACCTGAAGATCTTATAGTCACATGGCACTGAAGTAATATTGCTTCCTTCAAGACAGTTTATCTGTTTAAGGGCATTGCTACATGGAATGAATTTACTGATTGCAATTTCAAAGTTACTGACCAAAAGAAAACCGCAATTGCATTTCCTGAATTTGCAAGCTCTGCTCTAAAGATTTTGTTACCAGTGCTTCTATCTAGTGGAATTACAGAAAAACTTGTTAATTTGCTCTTGACCTTGAAGAATAATTGTCATGAAAGACATTGTCTCCTTTAAGTGGCATAAGATTTATATTGCACTACTTATTTCTAACAGAATACAAACTTTCCTAATCACACCTTGGCAGGAAGAACATGCCCTTTTTTACTGCTAGCAATCAATCCAGTTATGCTTTTAGGTGTTCAGGTGAGGCGTGCTATTTGGTTGAACAGAAGCACTTCAGGTTGTGGAAATCTCTGAATTAAAGCACATTATATTAATAACGTCAAGGGAAAACTAATATTGAGCATAATTTAAAGAATGGTGTGGTCTACACAGATTCTGATAAGTGTAATTGCTGTGACATTTCTAAAACCATCTCTATCCCAAACTTTGTACCTCCGCATGGAGCAGCTGAGATAATAGTGTTCAACATATTTATGAGAGTATGTGAAAATTAATTTAGAATTCAGATCAAAATTCTGCAGAGTAACAATACATCTATCAGAAAGTCTGAAGAAACGATGGCCTACCATTTTTGCTTCAAGCACATTTTTGCCACATAAAAATCTAGTCAGTCCAACACACTCAGACATTTTTCTCTATATTTATATTCTAAATGTCAACCGTCGAGAAGAAGCAGGCTGGGACTATATATTTATTTCATACATTTTAAACTTTGTCAGTTCATCATCATCTTTCTCCTTCTGGAAGCAAGCAACTGGATAGCAGCATTTGCAGGACTCTTCTTGCACTGTATCCTTAATAGCAATACTGGGGAAGGGAAGTTGGAAGGTAAGCAGCAGGCAGGAGAGAAGATCAGAAGTGAATAATTTATCTTGTAAGCTGGCCTTGCAGCAGGCTTTAATTAAGCTAAGTAAATCTGGATTAAACATCCAACAAAGAAATCCTAGAGTACACACCAAAGTCTATTTCTTTTGGGATTCCGTCTTTTATTTCTACCCAAGAAACAGCTAATACTTATCTGTGCATTATAAGATGTTAATTATAGACAAAATTGCTATCCAGAGGAATTTATTGCTTACATAGATAACCAAAAATTGCTGAAATCTATATCTCACTCAGGAAATCTATATCTTCACTCAGGAAAAAGCAGATTTCAGTGATTTAACAAAAATTATACGGCAAATTGTGACTCTGATTTCAGAGCAGATTCTTCTGATTCCAGGACCTGAGAAGAGACTAACATTCTCTTCTGACAGGAGGGGCACCTAGCAGCATTTCTGTTGGATCTCTGCAATATGAATGTACTGGACTATGTCAGTACTCAAGCTCCTTTGATTATATCCTCTTATATAGACATACCCTAAAAGATAAAGCAGTGCACAGCCACTTGATCATTCCTTTCCACACACTAAAAAGTATTAAAGCAAATGTCGTGTGCAGAAATGAATTGTACAAAAGTATTGAAGTATAGAGATTTATTTAGTAATGGAGGAAACTTATGGTTGGTACTGACCTTTACCCAGGTGACGTTATTTTCAGATGGTGAGTAATTGCAGATATATACACATGCATAGAATCTTTGACTTTCTATGCCAGTTTTGTCTATTTGGCCAACATTTATTCTTTCCCTACTAGACAGTAGGGATTAAAAGATTAATATATATATATTTATATATATATATATATATAATATTATATATATATAATATTAAGAAGATATTAAAAGATATTAAAATGAAATCAGTCTACTTTTTTTTTTTTGAAGATTTATTTATTTTACTAGCAGTATCAGGATTTTTTTAATCTAAAGCAAATGTTAATGTATGACCTTCTGCAATGGCAAAATTACACCCAAAAGGGCCAAATGGGTTTTAAAACACCCCTGACACCTTTCACCTACCACTCATAAGTGTGCCTCAGAAAAAGTGAGAATTGACTTTGACCAGCTTTTGTGACATTCCTGCATCAGTATGGTATAACTCAGACTTGACAGAAAGGCAGAACTGTCATTAAATGATTTTGTATGTACACAAAAGTTTACTGACAATTTTGGCCATGATTCCAAGTGTATGACAGGGCACATTTACACCACTTGCCTGTGTTGTATCTTATGAACTAGAAACCTTCCTGAATTCCTCTTAATTTAGTGGAATATTCTGCTGCAACAGGTTGTCTAATCCTGTTAAATCAACAAGAAAGAAACTGTTTATTATTCATGTTTCATTTGAATTTAAGATTATCTACAGAAATAGAGTTGCACTGAGTCTGTATGAAGGGTGACCTGCAGTGTTTTATGTGCACTGTCCTCTCCATGAGAGAGTGGGAACATTTCTATAGCCCTTCTGTCCAGGTTGCCTTCCTTAATTCAAGTCTGTAGAGGAGGAGGAAGGACCAGATAATATCTTCAGACATTGGATGTCAGCAGCAGTCAAAACATCCATCAATTTATACATGTTAGATATAATTGATGGGACAAAATATGATTGAAGTAACAGTTTATTGATCCACATTACTGGTTTCTTTTCTTTTTCTCCACAGAAGATTTATATCCTGAAAGAAGAAATTGTCATCCTACACCGTTAAAAAATAGAAAAAAACATGGGTTTATACTTCCTTTTCAAATGATCGCTAGCAAGTCTCCTTACAATTAAATTTTTGTAAATTATAAAAGTATCTGTCATTGGTCTGTTGATTTCAGTCTTTGGTTCAGCGTTAACTAATATCTAGTGATTTTTTAAAGTAGAATTTATTTGTTTATGAATAGGATTACTTATGAATGTAAGAAATATGCTTAGACATTGTGTTTACATGTGTAAATAATGATTTTTGAAACTTATGAAAAATTTCAAACAAACCTTTAGTCTAGTAATGTTGCACACACAGAATGCCAATGCATTAGAAATACAGACAAAACTCAATTAAAATAAGCCACAGTGCTCACGGCAATTTCTTCTTTAGATTTCTGTTTCCCACTGTGAACCTTTTATAGACAAGTATTCTACATTCAGTGAAGCCAATAAGACTTATTTTGTAACTAATAGGATAGACCTTTTCAGTTTTAACAGCAGTGTGCTTATAGAAAAAGACTCTACCTAAAAGAAATTAGAAGCATTGTTGTATTAGTAGTACAGTATTCTTTGAATTGTATAATACTTAATGTATTTTCCAAAGCAGTATAATAATATATACAGAGTTGGACATAAAAATTCCATGTAGAATGAAAACATATGCAACTGGATAGCTAGACAGAGTGTACCCTCATCAAGTTTGCTGTTGACTCAAAACAAGGAGGAGAGGCTGATATTCAGAAGGGTTATGCTGCTATCCAGATGGACCTGGCCAGGCTGGAAAGTGGGCTGGCAGCAACCTTGTGACGTTCAGCAAAGGGAAATACAAAGTCCTGTACGTAAGGAGAAACAACTGCAAACCCCAGTACATGCTGTAAGCTGCCCACCAGGGAAGTATTGTGGCACAAAAGGACATTGAGGACACAGTGGACACAAAGTGGAATTTAAGTCAGCACTGTGCCCTCAAAGAAAGTATCCTTGGCAGCTGTAGGAAGAGCACTTCCATCAGGTAGTGGAATACGAAATTTGATACAAAGATACAAAATTTGGATTTCCTTTCCATAATCAGAAACCTTTGATAACTTCAATTTTTTCTTCTGTAATATTTTCTATTTTATTTACTATTTAGAAGACTTTTAAAGTATTAGAAAACAGTAGGTTTTTATTTTTATTTTTTTTAATAACAGTAAAAGAAGATCACAACTATTCATGAACTTTGAATATTTAAAAGAAAATTAAACAAAGTTACTTCTTAGTTTTCAAAGACTCTACCAGGTAAGTAAAAGCCTCCCACTCTAATAAACCTCTGAAAAACTCAGACTAGGAGGTTTTTTTCAAATATTCTGCATGATGGCATTACAGGGTACCTCAGACAGGAGACTGTCTGCATCCCTGTTACTTTCCACTATTTCACCATTTCTTCATCACCACTCAGCTGGAAGAAGGGAAAGCCTTTCTTGGAGTCTAGGTCTTCTGCCACTGTAACCAGCAGCAATATACACCCTTTGAAGCAGAGTACTTAATGGCACTTCTTGGGGATTTTGTCACTGTCCACTCAGCTTGTTCTGCAACTACCCAGTTACCCAGCTCTCATGAAGACAGGGCTTTCTCCTATAGGAATAAAGTAGGATCCAGATCCTCATATACTGAAAGTAGACTGAGACCTTTAAATATCTATGTGCTTGAAGGCAAAATGAATTGTGGTTAGGACAGAAGTTTATTTCAAGGTCTCTTAAACACTGGAATATTTCTTCAGGGGTGGTTTTCCATTGCTTCATCGTCCTCACAATTGCACAGCAGTCTTCAAATGCTAAAATTTGAGTCCATTACTTACTCATCATGTTGCTTCTCGCTGCAGAACATTTCTAAATAGTTGAAAGTAAATAACAGTTTTTGGTCTTTCTTTTCTGTAAACTACAGTACTCCAGAAGTTCTTCATTCTTTTACTGTAGCTCATGTTTTCTGACCTCTGATAATCCTCACTGATTTTTAAGTTTTCCACAATCTTTCTTAAAGTGAGGCTCATTCTTGAAATAGTACTCCCACTGAAACACTTTCAAGTAGAAGGAAAATTATTTTAATGTTGAATGCCACATTCTTGTCTAAGTAGTTCAGGATACTTTTCCTTTTTTTCCTCTGAAACAATGCAATATTTTTGGCTTGTAAGCAACTGGTGATCAACCCATGAATTCAAGTCTCTTAGATGACTACTAATTTTTCCCTAGCCCGTACTGTTTAGCAGATTATTCTTGCTCTAGCAAAGTACTCTCTGATTATGCCTATCATAGCACACCTTTTATAATAGGCATTAATTTGAGATGACTCCAAATTCCATTTGTTGATATGAATTTTCTTTATCATATCTGTAAATCTGACGAGAATACTTCTTTTTCATTGTCCAGAATATTCATGGTAACAGTACATAATCCTGGACAGAAAAAGGCGTCTCTGAAGTACATTAGTAGATAAATTCTTCAGTATTGGCTTGTACCTTTATTACTCTTTAAATATGTTTCTGCAGCAAAGTCTGCATATACTTTAATATTATTATTTGAATATATTTCTAATTTAATCCTAAGAGACACAAAGTCTTGCTAAAATCAAGATATGGAAAAATGTTATTCTTTTCAGCATAAAGATTTGCTACTGTACTATATGATGAAATTGTGCATTGTTTGGCCTTTGCTAATTCATACTGACCAATATTTATCTCCTTGAATTAACTTCTAAGTTCTTACAGGTTGGGCTTTGATGATTTTTTTCCATCTTTTGCTAGATTTACTTCCTTTATAATTCTGCCTGTCTATTTTAGTCCTGCATCTATACTGCTTTGCACTCAGAGAATATACTTTCTGATATATCATTAGATTGTTTTAATTTAGTCCAGTTGCAAGTACATTTGATGTTTTTTCTCTAATAGACTCCAGCTTCTGACTCCTTTAGCCCATCCTTCTGCAGAATTTTGCCTTCTAAACATATACAAGGTAAAACTAGCACATTCCAAAAACTGGCTAGACTGCCTGGATGGACTTCATATAATCCTACTTTAAGTACCTCTGTGCTTCAACATCTGCATTTTTAATTTGACGTTCTCTATATTAAAATGTATAAAAAATAACATTGATCATTTTAATTCAGTTAAACAGACTTCAGCAACTTTGTTTCAACTTACTAGAGAATAGCCAGTGCAGATATAGATGTTCTCTCTGTAAAAAGCTGTTCTTAGTCAGGTGAGTTCCTACCTCATTATTCTGTATTCTTTTCCCAGATTGTGTTTGAGAAGCAAGTGATGACCAAGTAATTACTGTATTACCATGAAGTCCTACTTGGATTATTCTGATTTCCATGACCAAGACTGTGATAGTGGCCATCTTCTTTAGTTCTTTAATTCTTATCAGTGTGAATAGAGGTCTGGAAACTTATGGAAACTTTATGCTTTTCCATAATTTAGATCTCTGAATAGAAGTTAGCATCCCTCACATTTAAATTTTTTTTCAAGCTTATTTTATTCTCCCCCCCCCCCCCCACTTGCCTTTTCTAATCAAGCTATGTCCTTCAGTATTAATGCTGTGACATGTGAATCATCTGACAAGTTTTAATCAAGCAAATGACAACTGAAGCAAAATGTTGACCAAGTAATATAACCTTCAGTTCCTCCTACTTACTTCCTTCAGAATCTAAGATGCTTGATGGTCCAACCCACCATTCTGTTTGTCCCTCCTCTGACCTTATGGTCCCTCCTCTAACCTTATGCCTATATTCTTGCCAATATTCAGGCGTTTGTTCAGGACAGAACAGTTTATACTGATCTGATGATTTTGTGGGGTTATTTTTGTTGGTTTTTTTGGTTGTTGTGTTGTTAAACTGTCTCTATAAATTACTAAATTAGTGAGAGAGAGAGAGAGAGATACAGTTACTATTTGTGCTGAGGGGTTTATGGAATGTTATCCCATGGTCAAGGCAGCTGACATTCTGCTGGCAGCACCATCTGCTCACTCGCGTATTTATCTCCATGTCACATCTGTCCCTGAGCGTTGACCTTTGATCAGCAGAACTGCAAAAAAGCCACCTGAGCTCCTGACCCTTTCACCCTCCCATTCACAGAGACTTACAGTAGCTTTTAATCTTTGTAAACTCATTCCCAGTAGCTTTATTAACACCCACATGGAACACGAGCGCAGAGTAGTGTTCAGTGGGCTGGAGAAGCCTTGGCAACTTTTCAGTAACACCCAGCATTTGCAATCCTTGAAGACCACATAACCTCCCAGAATGTCAAATCTTGTCAACAGATGGGTCTCACTGTCACTCTTATCAACACTGTCATTGACAAATCTTATAATCTTCTCCCAAATTGATGTTACTTGCTGCTTTTCATGCAACCTAATCCTTTAAAATCTTCATGAGAATTTCACATTCTTCTCTTCCAACTTCTCTCCACTATGTTATTGTCACTCTCGTGAAATAACAACTTTTCTGGAGAAAAAGAAATCTCAAAAACATAGGTTCTATCTGACAAGAAAGCAGGATGCAAATTAAAATGAAACAAAACAATACAAAACCACATCTTTTTCTCTTTCTAAAGAGGGCTATAATTTTTCAAGTATGTACAAGTTAGTTTGGCAAATCCAGGGATAATTTTGCCAACCACAATTAAAAGTACAGTAGAATAAAAGAATACAAACTATTCATCGTTAGGGGTAAGTGGTTAAAGAGAAGATAAATGTCTTTAGTAATAAGCTTTTGCCTTAGCTAAACCTCTGCCTGCATTCTTGAAATACTTCCTGAAACATACTTTCATGAATAGTGCATTTTTGCAGTGGAAAGAATCAACATGCACAGAATGCAGAGAACTTTCCCATAGACAAAATCATACTTGTGAGACATTTTAAGGAGCACCCACTGTAGTATCAAATCACTCTCTCTGTGGCACGATGATCAGCTGCTGTGAGAATGCATCTTTTCCTTTCTTTATAACAAGAATGTGGATAGCAGATATGAAAATTTTAGGGAAATCTCTTAAATAAAGCCAAATGCATAAACATTTCATGGTGCAAATTGTGATATATTATGTAATAATAGGGAGAATGTTTGCATGTCATAATAAACACTTTTAGATTCTTGGTGGGAAAAATATCCTCATTTCGAGGAAGACTAAATAAGGAAGATGACCAGCTGTAATTTTAGCTGTATGGAAGATGTCTCATAGCTCATTTATTGACTCAACTGAGAGGAAAGAATGAGATTATAAACACTGGAAAAAAGAAGCCACAAAAATTTGTGAAGGACAAAGCATCTCATAATACATGCAAGTAGAAGCAAATTAATATTGCCAGACCATCCCTATAAAAAGTAATGGTTATGTTATTCTTTGAAACAAGCACACAGAAGATAGATTCCCACCTAAGAGGAATATCATGCCCAAACAGGCAAGTCATCCGACATAAAATAGTCAGTGATCAAGAAAAGTTAAAGATATCATAAAGTTAACAGAGAACAAGGATTGCAAATTTGAGACTGAAGAAAACACAGCAGAGGGTTTAGTAATTGGAGTCTTAAAAACGTGTTGCAGATAATAGCTGAACTTTCTCCTAAATGAGTGATGTTGAAGCATGACTGTTCTGCTCAGGTAAAATTCAGGATATTCAGCAAAAATATTCAGGTAGCAGTTGTCAAGAGCAATAAAAGGGAAAATTGCTGGAAGAACAAGGAAGCCCATAAAGATGTCTTTTAGAGGAGTGGATTTCCCATGCCAGAATTCTGGCTGTTAGGGACAAGGCAGAACAAAACAGAGGAGAATGGATCAGACAACGGATGTATACCCAAGATGTAAAAGTAAAATCAGAAGGATTGTCAATCAAATAGAAAGAATGAGGGAGATCACACAACCAAGGGTGAGTTTTGCATATACCCTAGGATATGTTTTCAAAGTCAAACATGATGAGCAGGTTGGGCTTGTTAATCTCAAATCTGGCAGGGCTACTATTAAATTTAAAATGGACTTAAGGGCAGAGGTGAACGTGGATTGTAAGGAGAATTTACAAGGGATGATCCTTGGAACCAGATGGAGCAGTTGGAGATAGTGCTCAATAGCCCTGGGGACTTGCAAGTTGCCTTGTTAAGCACAAAGTCTACCTTTGCCATAAAGGGAAGGCACACACATTGGACAAAACCAGCATTAATAGGATTCCAAACGCTAAAACCCCTAACTAAATCATGCATTCGAAAGGAGATTAAAAATAAGTGGAAGAAGCTTTGCCTAAATTTGGCAATAATGCCATAAAATCAGTGTGGAATTAAATGAAATAAGACCTTGCTTTATGCCTTTTGGTTATGCATTTTTGCCAGTCTTGCTGCTCATATAGAAGGAAGACTAAAGAACATGGCAGAACAGAAGCAGCAGCCATTGTTAATCTGACAGTGCAGTGTATTTTTATAGTGTGCACAGCCATCATCACTGAGGTAAGCCATACGTGCATTTTTAAGTACATTAATGTGTTGAGGGCAACAAAGTGTTAATAAACAAGTGCAGTCTTCCAAGATGTTCAGCCTTGCTAAAATGCTGAAACTAACAGATTCACAGTATTGTGCAGTTGTTTGTTTTTTACTCCCTTGACACGCTGAAAAAGTTTTGTGAATTGATGCTGTAAACTTTACAGAAATGTTCTTACCAACAACCTCTGACTGATTTAGCCACTTTTTTTTTTTTACTTTTCTATCATTTCTAGGAATGGCTGAGTAACATGTAAGTGAAAAATAAGGATTTTAGTATAACATTCTTTAATCATTTTTACCTTCATCTCAGTAAAATATTTATCGTCATTTTGATCTTTTCTTCCAATAGTAGTTTTTCAAATTCTCTCTCTCTTTTTCTTTTTCTTTTTTTTTTCCATTTAATGAATCTGATCATTTAAGAGAAAGCAAAGCTTTACCTTACCATTCTACTCGAAGAATAGCAACCCACCAGAGAATGGAAGAGTTTGTTGCTGTTCTTCCTGGTGCACTGGCTCCAAGGCAGTACCCTAGCTCTTGAATTTGCTGCAGACTAACAGTACCTGGACACAAAGAATAGCCAAGACGCACAGCATAGAGAAATACAGGGAGAACAGTGTTCACATCTGACCTCCTTTTATTTCTGGTACATAAATTGTGGTGGGTTGTACTTGCCAGTCTTCATCCTCTCCTTCGAAAGTCCTTAAGAAATTCCTTACACTTTATTTTCTTACCTGTGGGTGTGAGTTCATTTAAAGAGTGACCATTTTTTCTTGGTTCTGGCTTACCATGAAGTAACTATACAAGGAGACTGGCACATTTTATTTCATCTATAAGGATTTCAATGCTTCTGCGTTTAAGATGATTGTAACATATGCTTCACAATGTCTGGAAATGGCTCTTTCAACTGGAATACAGCAATTCATACATTTGTATTCGTATTTAGGATACAATACTAATTGATTTCAGAATTCTAAGCTCCAGGATATGCTATATTTCTAAAAGCCAAAACAGCACCCCTTTCATTTGTTTGAGGCTGACTGATTCATTAGGCAAAACAGGAAGCTGATCATTTTGCAGAAATCCTTTGCCTACATCAGTTTCCCCACAGTTTGGACAAGATTTAGCATAAAGTCTGTGGGTATCTTCATTGTCTGTCTCTTTCTGAACACAAATTACCTCTTATTTTTATAGAAACAGAACAAAGCTTTTGCTTGAGCATGTAAGGCTCTTGATTTCAACCGTGATGTGCAATACGCCTCCAACTGGGCTTAAGTCCTGACTTTAGGAAGATTGTCCTTATCTTCTGACCTGTTGCAGCTTCTTGGTATCTCAGAACCTTATTACTGTATGTGCTCTCGTAGTGTATACAAGCAGAGATCACACATTTATAGTCACTGCTAAAAACGCCATGGCAAATCCTGCTTCTTGTTCTCACCAGTGAAGACTCCTTTCCTCTATCCAGTTGAAAAGTTAGGTCTTTTCTGTGTGCAGTGCTAGGATGTGTCTTTTCCATTTTGTCTTCATTTATTCAGTTCTGCAGATCTGACACAGTCCCTCTCCTTTCAGCAACAGCTTGACAGTGAAAAGCTCACACAGCTATCTCTCTAACTATTGATAATCAAGTGACCATCTGGAATGGAGTAGACCACAGACCCATGTGTGTCTGTGTCATTCACAAGTGAAGATTTGTTTAGGGCAGCTCAGTGTTAATTTACCTAAGTGCATAGCAGTCCAATAGAAAAAAAAAGTCAGTAGTTCATGTGTTCCCCAAAGTGGTGGAAAAGACTAGGGGATTCCAGGGTATGCTTCCACCACGCAAATCTAAACCCCATGTCTCAAATTTTTTTTTGGACACTTGTCATCATGGAAGAGCTGCAACCTGCAAAGATGGTACCAGCAAAAAACACTGAAGCCTAGTCAGAGCAGCAGGCAGTGTTAGTTCCAAAGAGCAGTGCAGCTATGGTGATGTTTTTTTGTGCTGAGGTCTCAGTTTCTATTCTGTATCTGCAGATGTCTGGTCTAACAAGGCAAACTGAAGTATTTCTACGAGACTTCAGCAAGCCAAATCTCAATGGAAGTATGTTTGTGGTGGATTTCAGCATGAAGCTCTTTGCACCAGTTGTCTTTGCAGCTGGTCCACCCTCACCTAGTCTCCTCAGAGGGAGCATATTGGAGGTGTGAGCTGCTCCTCTCTGCCAACACTGTGGGCACAGAAGCTCAGGATCATTTTGCTTCAATAGCAGGGGCATCTGCTGACCAACATGGCTCTCCTGCTCAATTTGCTCCTTCCTTTGTTCATGTTGTGCTTATGCAGTCAGCTATATGCCCTTCCTTTTAGGATAAGCAGACATTTACGTGCTGAATCCTTTCCGTCCTGTTCACCTTACGCTTCTGTGATGGGAAAGGGGACTTTCCAAAGCATATGTACTGAACACACTCCTTTATTTCTTCAGACATCCAAATGATGGTTTCTTCTCCATCTGCCCTCTCCAGTCACAGGGGTTTCAATACCTGTGGCACCGGCAGAGCCAGTCAGGTGCCAGCCATGTTCTGCCAAAGCCACAACAGCTGGTTGGCTTAGCTCAGTCATTTCACAGCCCCTGGAAGTCTCAAAGCTTGTACTCTCTTAGGGGTGAAGAGGTAGATGAACAGAGGATTCAAGGCACCAACCCACACCACACCAAGAATAAAATAAATAAAATAAATGGACCATAGCCATTGTCAATAACAAATTATTTGATGTTAATATGGTAAATTAACACTTAAGTCCATTTCATAAGCTAAGCAATCAGGGTGAATTCTCTACAAATCTGGCTAATTAACTTTGCTTCTAAAGATTTCTGAAGTAACTGATGTCTGACAACATGAAATAGATAAGAAGCTGTTGGTTTCATTTTCTGCAGGCTTTGAATTTCCCAGGGCTTCATCACAAATCTACTGAGAACAAAAGCAGCTATATTATTGTTTTTCAAAAGAATATTTCCCCTTTTTTTTTCTTCTTTCAAACAGAATTGTTTATGACATGGTCCTCCAAGTGCCATTTCCTTGAAAATTAAGACGTCACTATTTGCATCACTGTTATTTCACATGTAATTAGTAAGAGGGGATCTCCATCTTTGGAAATATTCAAAACATGACAGGACAAAGCCCTAAGCAACTTGTCTTCTGTGAACGATATAGAACGTAATAAATTATTCTGGAGATTTTGAGATTAGCTGAGATAGGAGAAAAAATTCCCTAGACAAATTCTGAGAATAACTACCAAAAGCACTGACTATATGATTCTCTTAATTGCTTCCCAATACCAGTATATACTGTTTCCAAAAACAAATATTTTTTCAGTCAAAGGTTGAATTTCAGGAAGTGAGAGAATCCCAAGCTGAAGTGTTCACCCAATTGAACTACATTTTCCATGCAAGTTTGTTGGTGAGTGATATCAACGATATTAAATATGTTGTAAACTTAATGAAATAAAGGGATGATTTTTCTTGTTATTAGTTCCATGTACTTTATGAAGTTTACAAAACCACCTCCGTGATTGTTAGACAGAACATGTGGTATCATCTAATGCTTTTAAGGTAATCAGTACACTCTTAGGGGAGGAGAAGAATTTCAGCTTTGTCAGCTTTTTACTTTTTGATATTATCCAGGCTCAGAAGTTCATGCTGTTTCTTCTGTATCGGTCTCTATGCCTCTGGAATTCATCTACAATTCCTGTTTTCCAGATTAATTGGAAGTGATGTATTTAGCTAACTTGAAAATAATTTATTGTCTTAGCAGCATTTATTAATCAGCAAACTTGATTGATATCTATCAATTGAACTTGCTTGTTTGATAGCTACCATTTCCTGGGCTAGCGTGTCTTTTATTTAAATAGACATTAAAATACAGTTTGTCCATAAGTATATGATGTAGATAGTAATTTAAATGAGATACAGATACATTTTATATCTAAAAATAGCATTACTTTGTTGACAAGGGTCACTTTATTGAAATCATCTCTAAATACATGATTACATATATTATTTCAATGATTTTATTTATTGAAAAAATATCACAAACCTCAACCTTCATAGCAATGTACAGTGAAGAGAAACATGCTACAAATACAACCTCTACAACCAAGGTAAATAAATGAGACACATTCTTAAAACGAACATACAACAAAAGAAATAAACAGTGATCCCTTATAATACTCTTTTCCCCCTCCCCACAAAAGATACTGAAATAAAAAAATGTGAGAAACTAATACAGTCCTCAGATAAGTGGAAAAACACAGAAGCATTCTCTGGTGCATCATTAGACTTCTAAGCTACTGTGTATACCTAGCAATTCAGCCACTCATCAGCCATTAAATTGCATCTTTTGTGATATTAGAAAAATCTCTGGATTCCAGTCAAAGCAAGGAGAATGAATGTGGATTGTCTTCAGTATGATTCAACGAACATCAAACAAAAAGCACAGTTGTCCCTGAGGGTTCTATGAGCATCAACCCACAAGCTTTGTTTTACTGCTGGTGACTTGTTGGTTTTTGTTTTTTTCCCTTTGCTTTCTTTTTTTCTTGTATATTCCAGTCTTATGAGTTACAGCCTAATTGATATTGGTGTGCAGATGTGCTTTCTGAAAATCTGAAATATAAATATTTCAAGCTAGCATTGCAGCTCATCTTGGAAAGTAAATTTAAAAGATTTTTTTGAGTGCTTGTAGATAACTGATAATACTGAAAATTGGACATCTGCAAAGGAGCAAATATACAAGATCATTTTAGATTCTTTTTTTTTTTTGGAGGTGGGAAGCGATGGAGTGTGGGAAGGAGGAGGATTGATGATCACCTCTTCCACCTCTCACTTAGGTAGAAGTGACAGAGTGGAAATTACAGCTCATCACTCTACATCTAGTAACAGTTATGCAGTCTGAACTGTTTAAATCAGGCAATAATAAAATTATAAAAGTGTGAAAAATGTGTCGGGTTGGCTGATCAGTACTAACCATACTAACCATCAAATCTGGAGTTAAACATTGACAAATTTGAACCTGTTACAAATACGTGACTGGACAGTTTGTGAAAAAGACAAGCAAGTTCTATTTGAGGTACAAATATCTTTGCACACAAATAGAAAGGGATACTTGTGTTCAACGTGTTTGCCCAACTCTCTTAAAAAAATGGCAATCTAGTAATTCTCAAATTGATCTTCTTTTGAGAAGAAAGAGATCTCCTTTGAAGCTTATTATTAAATAATGTGAATTAATTACCGTCCCAGGTGATGAAGTGGGTAGAACTAGCATTCATAAATTCTTCAGTTTATGAGCCACACAACACTCAGTAAATGCTTACAGCAAGGCGTTTATTAAATATTAATCTCTACTCCAACCAGCGCCTTCAGGAGAAGCAGAAAAGATATTATGCACAATCCAAAGGAGGACAGAGCTATTTGCTTATGTTGAACCATATCCCCTTCAAGCCTGCACTGGCTGTATTTCAAAGTCAAGCTCTCAATGTTCTCCTCAGTGCTTTCTTTCACCCTGACAGGTGCTGCATTGTTGCTGGCAGGCTAACAGACAGTGTTTTGGCTCAAGGCCTTCCTCAAGGAGGCTGGCATATATCCATATGACAAGAATACAACACCTGTAATAAGAAAACAGAAGTACAAGGGATTTATTTATTTATTTTGGTACCGTGAAGAGCTTTCATTGTATAATCTTTTTCCATAAATGGACTTTTTGGATGATTGAGCATGTTCAGGTTTTAGATGCAAAATAGCAAAGTTGCACTGAAACACAAGACACAAAACTCCAAACTAAAAGGATCTTTACTGCCCAATATATACCAAATTTGCTTTATTTAATATGATTGATATCAGGCAGTCACTGTCTCTCCTAAGTCAGTGTTGAATAGAATATTCACATGAAGCTATGGAAGGAAAAACAAAAGTGGATATTTGGAATTACAGTATACAGAACACTTCATCTACCTATCATCACATCTGACCTACGTACTGTGATATATCATATAACTCCTGTGAAGGTTTACTGTGCCATAATGGCAGATGTCATGGGAATAATCCTAGTTGAAGAGAAATTTAAATATAAGGAGTTTTCAAAACACTATTCATACGTAAAACAAAAGAAAAAAAAAAAAAAAAAAAAAACAAGCAACAAAAAACCAAAACAGTTCTTCTAGTGAGAAAGCAATATCTGGAAATATTAATAACCAAAAAAATCACATCTGAGAATGACAGCGGATCTGTGACTAGTTGAAACACTTAAATGTGTAGTAAGACACACATTTTCATTCATTAAAAATATATAATATAAATCAAGAGATAATGTATTGTTAAATAGAAAATCTGGAGCATGCACAGATTTCACCATGATTTTGAATTATGGAAATCTTGACTTGCAGGCCCAGGCCACTGGCACTGATCTAGAAACATTTTAGTTATTTTAAGACAGTATCACAAAGGTTGAAGAAAAATTCACTGTGGGCGAGTCCATTAAAACAGAGCAACTGTAGGTGTTTGATTGTGTCTTGTGTCTGTTTCTTTATTTCAATAATTACTTTTCAACATAAAAATCTCAAATTATACCTAAGTTATAACTTTCTAAAGAAAACAAAATATAGTAGCAAACAGGGAATATAAAATATTGTGACTTCATGTACAATGAAATGTAGATGTACCAATGGTAGTACGATTTTTAATAGATGACTCTGTATCTCCGTAATAAATAAAAAAAAGGGAAACAGTCCAAGACCTGTACAGAGGAGACAATGTAGCAAGACTTCAGTGTAGGATAGTTTATTAACTAAACAGTATGTACAAACTCTAAACATGAAAATAATGCATGAAAGAAATCAGACTCTATTTACATTTAATTTTCTTTTTTTTTTTCTTTTTTTTTTTTTTTTTTTACAAATTGTTTTTACAAGAAGCATTTTTCTTTCTCTAAATAAAAGGACAGACTCATAAGACCCATTGTTTTGTATTACATACATAAATAAATACTGACTATAAATGACTGTTATAGGAACGTAATTTCTACAGCCAATTTGGGTAACAGATGAACAGTTCTGTTACCTCTACTAAAATATAATTAAGTAAAAAGGAAAAAAATTTACATATAGAGCTCTGTTAATAACTTTGTAAATTGTACCTTAGTAATATATTCAGTAGAGGTAATACAGTCGTTACATTTCATGCCCACAACTGAACAATGAGTTTTGGCATGCAAAACCATATATAATCATTAACATCTGCAGGTATTCATTTACAAGTTTTTAAATAAAGGGTTTTCTTAATTATTTAAAACTACATGCAACAGCTTATTAGCATCATATTCCTGGTTACAATGCACAAGTTTGCATAACATTATTTTTAGTCACTGATGTTCACAGATACTGATCAAAAGGGTAGGAATATACCTGGCACATAGCATAAGAAAATGAATTAATAAATAAGTTAATATCACAACTACATTTACATATACACACAAAAATAAAAATTTCTATGATGTTGCAGTATACTTCCGACCCACTGACTTCTGTGCATATCAAAGTTTTCTTTTCTGTGCACCTCCCTGAATCAGGGCCTGCTTATCTGGAACTGTATGACTTCTGTAGGAAGTACAGGGATGAAATCATTGTCAAATAGATTTATTCGGTATTTAGGTTTCTATATGTTTCTGCTAATATAAATGGTAAAATTCCCATTCACGTTAGCAAAGACTATTTCTTTGATTTTGTTTGTGACTGTGCCAAACATTAATGTCAATGTTAGCACTGCCACACCTCAGCTCTTTCTGAAGCCACTAAGTTGAAGATGCCAAACATTTCAGAAGTCAGACCTCTTATTTATTCTTCACGTGCAGAATTCTTAATGAACACTCAAGATCTTACACATAGTAGTACAGCACAAGTTCTGCCTCACTTGATTTTCCTCTCCTCTATAAACAACTAAAAAGATATAATCAGAACATACTGTTGTCTTCTCAAACAAAAATCCCCAGTGAACAAATAAAAAGTCACAAAGCAGATAGCAAAAATGGCATACAATAATTCTTTCAGAAATACGGATAAACAAAATGCATCACGAAGCCAATGGACAAATCCATTGGATTCACTGGAATCGTACATAAGAAACAATACGTTAGTGTAAAGGTGCAGAGTACCTAAAAGCATCCCAATATCTAAATTAATTCTGTATTATACAACATCATTAGAGAAAATAAATCTTTGACTAGTGAATGAAGCAGTGAATTACAAGTCTATTACTGAATTAAATGTTTAATGTGATCTAATGTAAGTTAGGACAATAACCTGTACAATTCAGCAAACAAGGCTTTATGAATTAGGCACTAGCAATTTTAAATCAGCACTGCTAAATTCAAAGAATAATTAGGAAAGCACTCATTGCTGTGAATTTAGCATCTATGCACGAGCCTCACTGATTTTTTATTTTTTATTTGGAGGATCACTTGAAAGGTGAGTTGATAAATTCATTTGTTGAAGAAAAAATAAATTTACTTCTCATTGAATCTTGTATAACTCTTAAAACAATTCTACTTTATCAACCGAGTTGTTTTTTTTTTTAATGGAAACAGCCTACATATTCTTTTAAAAGTATGTTACTTCTTTTAAAAGTTGAATGTTTCAAAGAAACAGACATCAGCAAACACTAATAATTCTGATTCCTCTCAGAAGAACAAGGCTGCCACTCAGCAATTAAGACTAAGGACGTGATCACTCAGAGCTGCTAATTCCACTTTATCTCCAAGCCAGGTTTAGCATCATTGTAATAAAAACCAACATCCATGCAACATTATACTATCAATACAACATAATTTCATTAACATTAATCAAATCACTACAGAATGACTCCAGCATAACTGGAATAGATTCCGATGTAAAGATTTCGACAAAGGTTTTTAAAGAAGTCCAAAGTATTACCCTGATCCCACTTAAAACTATTCTCAGCTAACATCACAGAGATCCCTCCCATACTTTACGCCCTGCACAACTTAAATGTCAAAGCAATGCTGCACACAAGTTCAATTTATACTGTTTTTTCTTTGAACAGTACACATCAAGCATTTTTACCCCTCAAAAAATCTGAGACATTGGCCTTCTTTCAAAATTGAAAACAAACCTACTACCCTATAGATTTGATTAAGAATTTATCTGTTAACTTGTTAATATATTTTGAAAGAAAGGAGGTGACAGAGTGGCAGAGGAAGCAAATAAAAGCAACTCAGCATTTAATATTTTTGAACCAACTGTCAAATTCCCAAAGGATGTAGCAATAGAAATTATCTGGAAAAGTTCTTGGTCATTCATTGCATATTAAAAAAGACATCAGGGAAAATAGAAAAAGAACAAGGAAAAAAGAGTACTTCAATAGCAAATACAGAAATGCAGAAAAACTGGAATGAAAAAACTGTCAGAAATTGATTCAGTTTCTTTCTCTCCCTGTGGTATTACCCCATATGCACCCAAAATTATACATTTCAGTATTGACAAACTATGTATGATTGTTTTTTGAAGGCTCTACTGTAAGAAGCGTAATTGTCATCCTCATTTTTCAGACATGTATTTCTTCTTCATGGAGCCAATACATCCTTCTTTCTGTTCAAAAGATCCATGGGGAATAGAGATTTGTGCATCAAAAGACAGAGAAGCTGAGAAGTAGCTCTACAACTACTTGAATAATAAATGTGCCTCATAATTTCCATTTTTAAAATGTTAACTGTTCAAGTTTTAGATAGAAAATTAGAATTTCTTTTCAAGATAACAACCAACATTGTAGAGATAATTTTTCTAGGATCTATAAATAAATTGTGTTAATCGTCATTAATTGTATTAACTGTCATTTACTTCTTTACAGTGAATGGAGTATCAACATTTTACATGACCGTTAACTCTATTAATATAAGATCTACATGCAGAAATGTTACTTCAGAAGAGAGGGTTGATTATGCACATGTACCATCATTCTCTTCTGCAGTGATGCTGCAGTTATTAAATCTTGCTTATTTAAGGGATTCTGGTTCTGGTACCTAGTTTACTTATACGTTTATTTCAGACAAATAGGTATTTTCTTCAAGAGCAAAATACACTAGGGTTTAAACTGTCGAAAGGCAGAGCTTTAAGTAAAATACATCATTTAAACATATTGACGACAACATGGCCTCTAAGTGTTCAAAAGTATGTGTACATCACAGGAAAACCTCTCACATAATAACATTGAAGCCACTAAGAGAAATAACTGTACACACTTCACTGTTCCAATCTACTTTAAACACAAAATACAAAAACATAATCAACACATTTGATTTTCTCCAACACGTTGAGTTTAATGCATTCTTAAATTTGTTGAATAATGGTGGTACTGAAATGGTACTTCTTGGATGCTTCATCCTGGCCTTGGTAGAAATAAAATTCTTCATGACTAAACTACACTAGAGTAGAAACAGATTGTACAGCATGGCAACTTCCACTGGAAAACTGGATTCTTTGCTTCTATAGATGTGCCTTTTCCTAGCCTCCATTTGGGAGCTCAGTTTTTCTCTCAGTTATTTGTATAATCATCTTAAACAGTTTAATACTTTTCTGGGGGTGGCTTGTAGTGGTGAGGATGATGTTGTTTCAGATGAGGTCCTAAACAAAAGAATAGAAGAGTATTCAGATATGAAAGCCTGAATACGTAATACAATCATTTATCAGATTTTACTGTAAAGACTTCTTGAGCCCTTCAGCTTGCAAGCCTTCAGCTTGTAAGTGAAATGTCTGTGCTGGCAATTATACACATATTGAGTCCAGACATCTTCAGTGGGACTGAAAAAGGACAAAAGGATTCAAGCAGATTAATTATGGACTGTAAATTTTGCTGGGCTTCATAATACTGACTTGTTTTTTTCCAAAAGTAATAAAATGCTTGAAGCTACTAAAACTATTAAGAAGTTTGTACAGCTTTAGAAATATGGTCAGGTAATAGATATAACAGACTCTCAAACAGTCTAACCTAAGCAATCCCATGTCTAGGTAGTATTTGTAGGAGAGACCAGCTCTGAATCCTAGCTACTATAGGCATAAACCAAAGAGCTGCAATGGAATGCAGTGATAAATGTAAGGTCATAGCAAATGAGTAAGAGAAAGGCTGTATTTGATTACATCAATGCTGATGGACAATAACAGAGAAAAAAAGCAATATTGTCATGCATGTTATGTTTACGGACTTCTACTAGAGCTAATAAAGATTCTAAGACTTAAGCAACCTGTTTATTTGTGTAGAAGGTTTTAAACACATAACCACATGCCAAAACACTACTTACTGTGGGGTAAAAATGGAGGAAGATCAGGTGTTCGGAACAATCTTATAGTAGCTGGTCCTTCCCCACCAGTTGTCAACACTTGAACTTCCAGTCGGTATAGCATTGATGGCCTGAGATTGGGCACGGTGAGTACATAATGATCCTAATAAATAAATTACATTAATTCTCTTAGAATCTAAAAATAAAGCATAGTTGCTCTACTCACACAAATCAAGGCTCTATCACTCTCAGCACTCACAAATTATTTTTTAAGAAATCTGTGAAAAGGATTTAGCATATGTACTACATATTCTTTTTTAATAAAAAAAGTTCATTAAATGCAATTGTTTTTATTTTACATTTTTCTGTAAATTCTACTGAATGGGAAAATAAAACAAGACAATTTTCAGGGCTAGGGCCCCTGTTGGAGCTGGCAGCGTGGCTACACTGTTTTCAGCAAGTTTGACCCAGATTACACATAAAGATCAGCTCTTCTATTCCCATTTCTGGCATATGAAATATCTATATTCCCCTTACTTTTAATTGCTCTGTATCTCTGGTCATTCACACTTGGGCTAAAAACTTTTGGAGTAACTTTATAAACGCTCCTAAATAGAAAAACATCTGACTAAGGAGGACATTCAGGAACTGAAGTTCCAATTCACCTTATTTCAACCTAAAAAGGAGTGAAAAAGCATTGTGTAGTCCAGTTCCTGGGACAGGACAGTGGTACAGAGATACAGGACAGTGCACACAGAGTATGCTCATTCAATCAGACAGAATTTGCATAGCAAATTGTTCTGAAAGATCTTATCTCAAGCACACAGTAGAGGGACAAAAGTGGGCTGTGAGAAAACTGATAAGTTGCTATTCCTGGCAGTTCAGAAATCTAAGGGGAAAGGCAGAGGTAAAAGTGGAGCTTTATGCCAAATCAGTATACTGATAATACTCAGATGCAGCTACTCTCAAAAACCCTTGCTGAAGCTCTTCCATTGCATATAAAATACTCAGTGAAAAGAGAGATAAATGCCTACGTCACATTCATACACTCACTTTGCTCTTTTAGATGCTCCCTGAACATGTGCATTTCAGCTGTGGATGCACAATTACAAAACTTTTAACAATTACAGATGGCCAACAAGAATGAATGAATGATCCTCACCATGAAATACCCTACACTGTGGTGGTGTCTGAGAGGGAGGAGATACTATTTCAACTGAAGCAAATATTTTGTGCAAGTTAACCAGGCGCCATGAATAGATGGATACATATGGTGTTAAATAATTAAACATATGAAATCTCCAGACTCTACAGTAACAAAATCAGAGAAAAAACAAAGATAAGCAATTAAAACACAATGTAAAGGAATGTTTAAATAAAACATAATATATATCCCAGACCTAACAGACACAAATGCTTAAAAATGAAATAGTAATAATGAATAAACCATATGCAAAACAAAATAAATTTTAAATGAAGAATAACATCCTATGGCCTGTAACTTCACTAAGGTTGTGGTCGGCATTCTAACGTCTGTGAAGAAGTAACCTCTTCAAGATAATCCTGCAACATATCCTGCTGAAGAGATCAAGGATATATATTCTTTGTGCCTCTGCTTCAGATGTTGATTGAGCTCTCAATGAACTGATGTGGATCTCATTACGACTGCACAACCGCGGCAGAAGACAGCTCTGCAGAGTGCGTAGCGGCTTGCTACATAGTTTTGGAGCATCTGTGGTCAACTTTGTTACTCTTTGTTACTCTGCTTGAAAACTGGCTTTGAAATTTGGCCATAGCCTTAGGGCAGTCTGCAAGACGATAAAACTGTGGGAATCTTGTTTTGGACTTTAGAAAATGTGTTGAATGTAGGATGTGTTCAACACAACATTTTATTCATTCTTTGATGAAACAAATGTTGTGAAAAGACTTTCAGGCAATTCTGCTTGTGACACATTTGCCTTGATCTATCACGTTGCTGAAGTGCACAGAAAGACTCCCAGCACTGTTAGGAGACTTTGGATCAAGGCCAGCTACCTAAATCCTTTTGTCGACCCTGGTGGATCTGGCAATGCAGTCTGAAAGAAGTGCTGTTCACTTTCTTCTGCCAGAGGAGGAACTGAAATAACAAAGACCATTTTAAAGCTAAAAGGAGGAAGAATTCAAACGAATTGTTGTGATACTTTCAACAGTGAATTCTAGTTCTCCTTCAAATTATTTGTTTGTTGGACAACAGCAAGTATTCACAGAAGGGAAATGATTTTTATTTTTCTTAGAGAAATGAGAAACTCAAAGGAAAAAAGCAATACTTAATCCATGAAATTTATTGACTTGGACACCAAGTAATTAGTAAAACTACAGTAATCACCAAGTTGAACAGCCTGATCACCAAAAGAAAACAAAAACTATCTATTGCCATACAGATGATCTTTTCCTCCCTTTGGGCATTTCTCAGATAATAGTTTCTGATTTGACAATTGTACACATTAAAATTTTTGATGTGCAATTGAGAAGAGTAGCTGTGCTTTGTATTTCTAAGGACAAAATTAAGGCATCTCCTGCTCCAACATGCCTGCAGAGAAGGAAAATGCTATGTGTGACATCTTCATTACCACTAAAAAAAATAAAAATACACCACATATACACACAGTTATGAAGCCAGTAGAAAAGGAAATGAATGAGCAACTTACTGCTGGCAGTATCTGTGACTGTGAAATGATGCTGTTGGGCAAGCTGTTTTGCCGGCTTTCTGTGGTTACTTCTGCCCATGTGACTTGAAATCCTGTCATGGGCTGGTGAAGGACTGTCTTAGATATCTTCCAGGAAAAATGACCGGTGATGTTACCTTCCTGAACAACGAAAGACGCAGATAGATTCTCGGGTTTGGCCAACACTTTGGGTAGAACTGGCACTATAAATTTGGAAAGCAAAAAGATAAGCTAAACTTTGAGAAGTAGTGGTCAATAATATTCATTTAATTTCACAAATTGAGGTCAGACAGAGCTGTTTTTTTGTATTACTCAGGATCTTTACATGGTTCTGCCATTGCATTTTCAGGTGTTAGCAAAAACCCATCTTTGACATATTCCATCAGCATTCTGGGTCAAGTTCAAACTTCAAATCAAATTCTGTCAGCCACAGGTGACAGGCAAGAAAATATATGCCATGTAAAATTATAAATGCTTCATTGATTGGCAACCATCCTGGCAGTTCTCTGTATTTCAGAATATCTGAGCTGATTTCTGAGATGAAAAGAAAACCCATAACATATCACAGAGCTCCATTATGTAGGCAAAAAGTAAAATTAATGCTATAAAACTGTACTACAAGTTAACAGGCACACTTTGGCTAGGTGAAACTTATGCCTGAGCTGCAGTTGTCCAGAAAGAAAATTATAATGTTGGAATTTTTCAAGCGAAGTGGGCAGGAAATTGTGGCCACTGACAGCAGGATTCTGAGGTGAGCCACAGAGCAGTGGGGGGCAGTAATAATTCAAAGTGAGAGTGCCACTCTCTTGCTGTAGACATGTCCAGACTTGGCTACTCAAAGCTATGGCTGACCTCACCTGCTTCGAGTAGGTGGCTGGATTAGCTGATATCAGAAATCCCTTCAAAAAAATTTCTCAGAATTGAATCACAGAATTGAATCACAGAATTGTAGGGGTTGGAAGGGACCTCCAGAGATCATCAAGTCCAACCCCCCTGCAAAAGCACTGGTTTCTCTTCAGATCGTATAAGTCTTTCTCCATCACTCTGTGATTTCAAATAACCTTTCAGCTATACCTTGGATTGTGGCAACACTGTCAAAGGTATGATTGTCTCTTTTTGCTACGTTACAGAAGTATTAACCAAAACTAAATCAAACTGAAAAAGCTGCTTTCGAGCTGAGTACTAGAACATTCAAAAGATGGATCATGCCATTGAATTGAATTAACAGTTATTAACAGAATTGAAATAACAGTTATCATTCATCATTATGGTGAATATATAATATATGGGAAGGTTTCGCTCCTTACATAACAAAAACTGTAATACAAAATGTCATCATATGTTTATAAACAACCCTCTAAAATTATAAACTAATAAACACAGCAGCAACATGGTAACAAAATCTATGTTGCTCTGTATTTTACTTGATTTTTTGTGTAAGCATTAGTCATCTTTTTTGTTGTTCTGAATCTTTCATATTCCATTGCATAATTACTTTCACATACTTTTTTTTTTTTGTGTGTGATTTTAAGTGCATTTGAAATTATTTGGCAAATTCTGCAGATCATGTCTTACCTTCTTCAGCAGCACAGTTAATGTGCTTATGGGTTTTTTCTTTAAACGCAGTGCAAGGTGGGGTGACAAAGAAAATACTCTCAGCCTTAAAACGACTTTTAGATTTTGCAGGTAAAACAGTTACTTTATATCTGCATGAAAATGACAGGTCCTTCAGAATCATGTAGTTTTCCTAGAAAAAGAAAAGCAAAAGAGAACATGATGCAAACAGATCCCTAGGGAAAAAAAAAAAATAGAAAAATAATTGAAAAATGAGTTTGACAGATGATGAAAAGTTTTCTTCAATAAAATATTTTACTGACACAATTAACACACTCCAACATAGCTTTTCTCATAGAACAAAGCAAACATTACTTACATTATAATTATTTTCAATTGTAAAATAGTAAAATACATTAGCATGGCATTCAGAAAGGTCCATCCTTTCTACACAGCTCCTTCACCATGCTATACGAATGCATCTAACTTACAATAGTTAGAACAGTCTCCTGCACAGTGGCAATGAGGTAGCAATGTGAGGATGTAAATACTAATTGAATTAAATAATTGTTAAAAAGATGAAGTAAATTGCTGTAAATGGCAGGCTTTGTCTACATTTAGCTTTTTTAATGCACTTGAAGTCCAGCATGGTACTATGAATCAAATATTTTCCTCTTTAGTATGTTTACCACATCTGTCTTCTTATCAGGAAGGTAAAATCCACAGCTGAATTACACAGCAAAATTCTTTTAAAGACAATGATAGAAAAATAAAATTTTACACAAAGTGTAATTGTCATGGTAACTTCTTAACGTTGTATAAAGTATGTTTGAAAATCAATCTGAAAGCTTAAGCACAAATCAAACTATGAGGAAAAGAAGTTGTTTTGTGTGTATGTGTGCATGCGTGTGTGTGTGTGCTTTTTTTCTGGAAAAATGTACATTTTTCTGGGAAAATGTACACTTTCTTGGCTAACGTCCCAGGTCTTCGATGGACTTTTATATTTTTCTTTCTCTCTGGAATCATTAATCTCCAGTATTTTTCTGCTTCACACCAACTTTTTTTGGAAGTTAATCCCAAACTACATTAGCCAAAACTTCATGCGGAAGGGCATTTTCAATAGGACATAGATTGGGCTGAGAATGGACTTCATTTCCTATTTTCTACCTACTACTCTAACAGGTTTGACTCCTCCCTATAATTCTAACAGGGTTGGTTCTACTTTCATTGTAAGAAAACAAGCAAACAAACAAAAAAGCAAAACTAAACTAAAGTACACATTCCATTGCTTTATAAATGACTGCAATTCGATATTTGTTAAAGATGCTGGTGCATTTATGCAAGACTTCAGGTTATCCTCAGTAGCCACTGTTTCTCATTCAATCTTTAAAGCAGATACTTGTTAGTCAATTGGGGTTTTGACTAGACTTACTGAGGCTTCATGTTCACCTACATCTCAAAATGCATTCTAAAAATGGCAAATCGTCTGACTTAAAAGTCCATGGACCCTGGACAAAAGCCTAAATGCTCAGCACCAGAAGCCTAAGTTCTTTATCTGCCTTGAATTATCATATTGATTATCAAACCCTTTGTCGCAGCAGATGTCTTCTGATCACTTGTAATAAGAATGAGCTCACATAGTTATACAAAGTAATTGTACAAATTGGTGTAAAATGATAGAAAAGAAATAAATTTACTAATCCCACAGTGCACTTGGCCAGATACAAAAGTAATCTTTCCTGATTTCTAGTGGAAATAAACTTATTAAATACAAACTTTTTCCTAAGTTCATTGACTATAACTTGAAATATTGAGACTGTTCATATCATTATACCACAATCATTTTTTTAATCCAACTCTAACATTTGCCTTACTGACTTCATGAGGTAATAAACCTTACAAGCTAACAGCCTCTTGCATGAGAATTATTTTCTTTTTATTTATTCTAGTTTTATATGACATTAACTGTACTGAATTGATCTGATAGTACAGGTAAAGTTAAGAAGAAAGGATGAATTATGTTTTATTTCAGTATGAAGAATACCCCCCCCAATATGTATTTTTCCTGACATGCATTTACATGGAGCTCTTCTCCTTACCTGTGTCCAACCTTCAGATTTAATGTCTAGTATTTTCCAACTATTGTATTATTTTTCTAATTCTATTGTTCTTCTCAGTTCTGAAAACCACATTTGCGTCTAAAAAAACCATGCTAGTTTATAACTGCTATTTTTACTCTTCAGTATTTGTACTTTTCCAGACATCTAGTTCTTATCATAAAACCAGCTGTCTTCCATCTGCTGTAGAAGTATATATTAAATCTGTTTGCCTGCTAGTCTTCTGAACAGCACCACCATCACCAACAAAAAAATATTAGCCTAGCTTGGATTAAAAAAACAAACAAAGAAACACAAAAACCACTCCAGAAGAACCATTTCTATCTTATGTAAGAAAAAGTATAAACCAAACTGTGCTTTGTTGCAGAATTATCCTTTCTCTTGCAGCTTAGGAGCTATTCAGAGTCAAGTAGAAGTCTGAATGAAGACTTACATAAGTCAGCTCAGTTACTTTCTCAAGTCCCTTGGTGTCATTGTGTGCACAGGATTCCAGTAATGAGTGGACTTGGAATTGATTCATGCTGATACCTAAAGGGGTCAGAAAAAGAGGAAAAGACATATTACAATTACAGCTTCACAACTGCAACTTTTTCAAGCTTGTTTGGATGCAAATAGAGTTTAAGTATTCTAGGGCTACTAGTTCCTCACTTGTCCATAAGCACTCATTAGCAAAAATGAACTATTATACATTCATAATTTAAGTCATACATCAGCTAAGAGGAATAACTTTAAAAACAGAATTGGCATTTTCAGAAATGTAAGCATCTACTGATATGAACATTAAAAAAAATCTCAATTCTGTTTCTTCCAAGCATCCTGCATATGATGGGATTGACCTTGTACCAATTGCTTGACACTGTTTATATTGTCAGTGTTGCAACACTGCTCACTGGCAGTACTTGAGAAATGTGTGCCTGGAGGTATGTGAAAATGTCTGCAAGCCTCTGAGATTTTCCCTTTCAGAAAAGGGAATTAGTTGCCATTTAAATCAAGGACAAAACTTACATAAGTATCAGTACTATAAACTTTCAAGCAATTTCCAGATCTTCATTTTTTTTGAGGTCCCTACAAATAATTGTAGAAGTAGCCACTGTATTTTACAGTTGCTTTTCTCAAGACTGATTGCAAAAGAAAGTGAAAGAAGAGCAATTAAGAATTAGACAAAAGAAGAAAAACTCATCAGATACTGACAATACATCTTGTCATTTTTCTGGTTCTCCTTTGTCTTTATATAGGAGATGCAAAAGGACATGTTTGTTACTATTAATTAACTTGGTATAACATAGCCACTAATACCAAATGCCTGATTGTGCGTTTCAGGAGTGAAAACAAATATCTGTGATGCCCTTAGAGCTGCTCTGGCATTAGACTGCTACAAGCAAGTGGGATGCAGAAGGGGAAAATTATAAATTAAAGAGAAAACAAGCGGTGTCTGAAACTAGCTCAGATGGTACTCTGGTAAAAAGACTGATGAGAAGCCCCCTTGAAATTGATTTTTTTTTTTTTTTTTTAAATCAGCTGTTAGCAATACAACGTGTATGCTAACTTTCTTTGGAAGCTCAATATTCTCTCAAAGATACCTAAAGAAATAACTTGCTGCTTTGTGACTGTTCCCTTCCATTTGAAAAGTAATAAATAATTGGATGTGCTTTCACTTGCCTCTTGGTTGCTGGGCTTTCCCATTTGTTATGCTTCTCTGATGAAGACACAAATTCACAGTACATCTGGAAGCAGGTTTCATCTGAGTTAGTCTGTTTCTATTGCCTATCACCTGTTTGTGCCCCTCTCCTGGGACCTGAAAGCAATGTTCTGCTATATTACTCCTGCTATGTTAAAAATGTACAGTTTGTGCCACAAGCACACAATGAATCTGCTATTGATAGCATATTCGCTGATAATCACAACTTATTATTTTAAACTATCTGCATGTAAGTTGTTCTGCTCTTTGCAAAGCTACAAAAGCCCAAGAATCAAGAGCTTACAACATCTCAGCAGCCATCCAGAGAATTACTATGCATTTTTCTAGAAATGTGTCCAAAATATCTTTAGTTGCAGCTCCTGGCAGAGAGGAAATCTGTTTGGATTCTACAGCTCCACCTCCATTTCTTACATAAACTATAAGCTTTTCAGAAGACAGTGCCCTCTTGCAGTTCTTCCTTCCTATTTCTCCCCTGTTGCATTAGCAAACCCTAAGTAACCTACTCATAAACAGCTGATAACATCTTTATTCAAGCAAGAAAATCAGGAATAACTAAAAAAAAAAAAATTTCTCTCTTCCTTGCCCTCTCAACGTGGACTGTAAATGTATGATGAAAGTTTTTAACAACCATAATTTTGTATTTGTTTATTTAAACAAAACTAAGAAATGAACCTTATATTTGATATTGTTCACATCTTATATTCTGATAACAGTCTATATTGAAAAATCAAGATTTTCTGTATTTTAATATTTAATTTTTGTATGCACATACATATGTACAACAGCAGCCATAAAATGGAATTCATCATGACAACAAAAGCTAAGTTTATCCAGAACTCTTCATTAAGACACATTCCTAGATTTTTATTTTCAATATTAAAATTCCTTCACTTCTCATCTTAAGTAATTTGGGTTGAAAAAAAATGAAATATAAGTCTCCTATTTGAGACTTCTTAAAAAATGAGAAAAATGAGGAAAATTGAGACTTTTTTATTATGTAGAGCTAGAGGCATGAAATACTCAGTGTATATACATGCTTGAAGTATGCATATTAAATAATGAGCTTGCTTTAGAAATTACCTTATTATATTATTTAGAAATTTTTCTTAGAGCAGGAGGCAAAATGTACGGAATGATCTAAAAGGTCACATAAGATACTTCGAAAAATAAGATGAAAATATGTACTTGTTTCATGAAACTGCTTATAAAGATCATGGCTTCAGAGTTTCGTTCTTAGGCAACTGATTTGTGTGCACAAGCGAAACAAAAGCTTATCCTATCCTCCTTTTCTCTTTCCTTTGAGATTACTACTCTAATTTTATTAAGATTTTTCTTTTCAGCTGTCCATTACAAACTCAACAACATGCATCACATAAACAGTTTACGCTGCAGCCTAGGTGAATGTCAGCTTCTATCACCACAGCTAATGGTTCTGCATTAAGTCCAGCTGAAGTTAATACACGTATTAACACACAGCTGTATCATCTCCTGAAAAATAATTTGAGTAGTTAATATATACAGAATATCCAACATTTACTGGAACTGCTCTCTAGCAGCTTAATTAGCAAGCTCTACCATTCCTTCTAGAATAAGATTATCACACAGCAAAAAAACTGCTCAATTCTTTCATTTCAATTCTGATATAAATAATCACATTAAGAAATCACTTAAAGTTATCAAAATGGACATCACCTGCCTAAACAAGACAGCATTTCAGACAGTTGCATACAACTAATCCTCCCATAGAAATTAGTAGGTAATATTAATTATTTCTTCTATGATTTCTAAGGTAAATTTTCTGTAGTATGTGATGAGTTCCTAGACTTAAGAAAACATTCAGACATCACATGAGCATGTTCTTAAAATTCCACATATGCTTAGCTCTTTTGCTTCTAACTTCGATGAATAAAATACTCAAATACCTTAGCTAGAAATGCCTTGATCTGGGGATGTTCTAAATCATGCTGAAAAGATGTTTGTTGTGACTTTCTCCCTCTTATGTTCCACCCCAAAAAAGGAACCCTTAATTCCAAACGAGTATCTCTGCAAAGTTATCCTGTTATTGATGCTCTTCAAGCAATCTTTGATATATTTCCTCATTGGAATTAAATATAGTAAAAGAAAGCAGTTGTTATCAATGTTTGGAAGATAACTTGCCATACACAAACCTGCTATCTTCAACCATCCTTCAATTAGAATATCATAATGAAATTGCAGTTTCTAAGAAGTTATTCAGTAAGAAAATTACTGAAAGAACTTGTTCTGCCCATACCTAAGCCAATTGCTAAAGATGATGCTTCACAGAGAGAACTACAGTGATTCCTTATGAAGGGCCTGTGACTGCTTCTTTCTCTTACCATGGAGAGTGTTGATCTTACAAGCTTCTGAGTACTCTGGCCCTGTTTCAACAAAGCACTTAAGCACAGGAACAGTTGTGTTGACTTCAGTAGTTAAGAGCAGCTAATGGACCAGGCAAGAAAGTTTAGTACCCAGCAGGATCAAGACATTAATGACTGTATAAACTACAGCTAAAAGATGGTCTTGAACATATCTTTGATTGTCTTAGATTAAAAAAAAGAAGAAAATATGACGAAATTACATAATTCCCTTCCTGGATTGTGTGTCTTGCAGCATTACTGCTATAAAAATAGGCCATAGCAAAGTTTATCCAGATCAGGTAAAGATTTTATATTTAATATCACAGCACAGGGCAAAGTCAGCTCAGGGCACATGAAACACATTTCAACTAGCTTGACTGTTTCTAGGGTAAAGTTACAGTAAGGCTTTGGGGATCTCTATATAAATACTTTATCGAATAAGATACCATCACAAAACAATCCAGGACAAAAATTACTTATTTTAAATGATGAAACTGTGCTATGGTAAATGGTAAACCGTGAAATGGTAAATGGTGAAATTTAAGTCTTGGATAAAGAAAAATGATTATTTGTGCATGAATTCTGTAAGAAATAGGAAAAAGTTGCTCCTGCAACCCATAATACACCTTTACAACTGTGGAAATAGTTCAATAAATCAGTACTTCCAAGATGCCATTTTGGCACAAGGATGAATGGCAATGCTTATTTTCCAGCACAATTTACCCAGGTTTCCACACCAAGAATTATTACTCAGTATTTGAGATACAATATTATGATGTATCTTCACTCTCTCAGATCTTCATTCCTCTGTTTATCAGGTCATCATTCTCAACAGAAAAAAATGTTATAAAATGTATCACTTTTTAGAAACACTTTTTCTAATAAAACTCAATTGCTGGAAATGCCCTGCAAAAATATACGGGAAAGGCCCAAATGTGGGGAGGAAAAAATAAAAGTGAATAAATGAAGCACTATTATTTAATACTAGTTGCTTCAGTTTTGAAGACATGATTATTATAAAGCTACCCATTCGATACTTATTACTTATGACAGTGTCATACTGTAACAATAGAATGACTGAAAAACAGTTTGGGAGGACATGCTTCAGTGTACTTCAGAGAAGCAAAACATGATCTTTATCACTACTTGATCGTAACACTTATTTTCTCATGTATTGATTTACAAGCTATTTATGCTTCTGTGAGTAATGGAATTTCTTGTTAACATTTGAAACCTGAAGCTAACGACAGGGCAAGAAATAATAAAGGATTAAGTGTTTTATTTAACTTATGGTTGATAAGTAAATGCAAAGTGAACAGTCAAACAATCTTAGGATAGATAGGGACACAGAATGTACCTTTAACTAACTATAAAATGCTGTACTGATGAGCTAATGCATGTTCCCCTGTAAAAACTATGCTTCTGAAGTGTTCTCTCTCAGCCACTGTAGCTAAACTTTCCTGTAAGACTAAAATGAAAACAGCTCTGGCTCCTTTAGCTGCCTGTGTATTGATTCACCAGTGGTAAAAAAAATAAAAAAATAAAACCCAAAATGTCAAATATTTGTCTACGAAATTCATGGCATTCATGTCAACTTTTTAGTGATCAGCTATTCAAGGAGTATGATTAAAATAAACACTAAAATCCTCAGTTGACATTTAAACTTCATTCAATAAACAGTTATTAACAAGGCAAAATGTATGGTTTCCTGCTCTTATATGGAATATAAGCAGTATCATTTAAATAGCAAAGATTTTGTTCCTTACATTACGCCATTTAAAACAAACTTTCTTTCTATAGAACACATTCTTTGCATAATACATCAATAATCCTTTCAAAAAATGATATTAAAAATAAGTGTGTAATTTAAAGGTGGGCTTGAGCCACAGCATTTGTGTCCATATTTAGGTTTAAGATTTAAAGGTTAAAGGTTTAAGGATGTTTGTATTGAAATATTTAAATCTGGAATCATCTTTATTCTGGATTACCTCTACTCCCACTGCCTTTCCCACACACAATATCCTATGTAAAGTAAGTTCAACAACATCTCACTCTGGTTTTCTATTACAAGGAAATTTGCCTCGTGTAAACTCTAAGTTTCATAATAGCTGCTTGCAGCCTGAATAAAAGCTTCCTACATTGCTCCTTCATAGCAAGACATTCTAATATTTCAAAAATAGAATTCAATGAAAAAATTACAAACAAATCCAAGCTTGCTATCATTCTACACCTACTGAAAAGCCTTCTGTTTAATTCTGACAAATCCGGATCTTAATGTAGGTGAAGAGGCTATAAAAAGGGTAGGGAATGTGGGAGTTCTTCCCAGCTCCAGAGGCCAGGTACACATCCACCTTAACCACAAAGCCTCTGTGGGAGGAGATACAGACATGAACCTGTTACTGCTTTCTCATACCTTATGCAAAGAAAAAAACAGACAAGCGGGTTGTTTGCATGTACAGTGCATACAAAATTCTCCCAAAGGTCCTAAACTGGACATTCATGGCATGTGCATCATGGTATGCCACACCAGAAACTTAGAGAAAGCATTTACAGTAGCAGTTATTAACCCACAGTGGATGAAAGGTATCTTGATACGCTAAGTACCCCAGGAAAGTTTTACTCACAATAGGAATGGAAGGATTGCTCCAGATACGATTGTCTGAAGATGTAAGACAAAGATTTACAAACATCCCGGGGGTACTGTTTCTGAAAATGAATTTTCTCCTGAAAAGTTAAGTCAGCTAGAAATTAGTTTATTAGCTGAACAGTCAATTTTTTCAAAGCCTTGAAGTGAGTTAAGTCTGATAAATAATTTTGCAATTTGATACTACATGTGTCTGAAGTCTGATTGCAGGTCTATCCATCTTTGGATTGTACTTACATTTCTATATGATCTTTTAATGTAAGTTCAAAAGAAATTAAATTTGTATTCAGTTAATAAGTTTAAGAATAAAAAGGGGACTTACATTTTCACAATTACTGAAGGAATTCTAGAGTATAACAGGTCATACTGAGGGCTCGTGAACATCGTACTCTTTGTGAATATTAATATGTCATACCATATGAGTTAACCAGACAAAATGTTAGAACTAGTTTAATGTAGTATGGTACAGCCACTCTCTGCCTTCAAGCAGACGTCAGTGGGTATCAGCTAAGCAAAATCACTGTTCCGTGCTCTGTGCTGCCTTTGCTCTGTTACCACAATAGGTAATTCTAATTTGGCTTTTGTTATTTCATTTCCTGGCAAACTCTGAACCAATTCCAATTACATTCCTAGGGACTAATCACTGGAAAAACTTTCTCCTAAGTGTCTCACACCAAGAGCTTTAACCACCCACCCTGAGAGGTATGGTGGTTTGGAAGCGAGTGAAAGGCAATCGTTAGTGGTTTTCTGTTGTGTCTGTGGAAACATGAAGCAAGGCTGTAAACTGTGACATTCAAAAATCTGCCTAACATTGTTTCCATCGCAGGGGAGATAGCCCTGAGGTTACCATTATTGTAAGTATGATTTTAAAACTTTACCACTTGTCCAACTAATACATTGCTTACTATTTGAGAAGTTGTGCATTGTCTGCTCTACCATTTGTATTATTTGTTGATGTACCATTATCTCTTCACATCTGGACATAAACCAAATGCAAACTACCTATTTTTAGCCTTTTAATTCTCTTCTAGGAAGCAGAAAGTCAGAGATCTTAAAAATCAGTATTAGGATAACAAAAATTTTATTCCTGGAATTAGATTAGGCCTATGTGAGTAAGGGAGGAGAAGGAATCACACAGAGAATATTTCTGACAACATACTCTTTTAACTCTGGAATAACATCCCACTAAAGTTCTAGCTGATAGTATTACCCACTACACTAGGAAAGAAGCTGAGAAAGCCCATAGGATATAGGCACCTGAGTCAATTGTAGCACACATGGAAAAGTAAAATTATGCAATATCTCCTGGTGAATGGCTGAACAGTTGACCTAGTCAAAGATTCCTGTGCCCAGGGACAACTTTACTAAATACAACTGAGCATAATGCATACTCCCCAGTCAGCCTCTGCTGATCCAGTAGATTCACACAGAAAGATGAAATACATTAATGTATACATCACTATAACTAACAGTGAGATCTTTTCCAAAGAACCATCTGGACCACAGTGATACTTTCAAGTACAAATATATTCCAGCTTAAATACATGATTAGAAAACAGTGAGCTGTTTAAACACAAGTCTTCTGATATAACAGTATCAAACTAAGTAATTACTTAGTTTTAAGAAACTGTTGAATCCTTACCAATAACAACTAGAAACTTCAACGTTACTGAAGGGTTTTATTAACTCCAGTGGCACTAGTTGTGCAAGAAAGGACCGCAGGATAACATGGAGAAACCCTTACATTACTTTAAAACCTACCATGTGAAATACCTTATTGCAAACAAAGGGTCAGCACACACCATCACTTCATTTATCTTTCTGAACTAAGTGAAAGTTAATTTTGTTTTCCTAAGATCTGGTTTTAAAAGCATTTGTGTCAGCTTTCTGTTTGCTTTGCCTTGCCTTGCATTTTATTCTTCCCTGTAATTTAATTCATTATTCTTGTTTGCTTGATTTACCAGACAATGGAGGATTCTTTGCCTCTCCCTGTTTTAAGTGTTCTTTTTTTTTTCTCTGCTTTAGCATTTACCAGAAATACAAAGAAAGAAGCCTGAAGCCAAGTCTTAATGCATTTTAAATATTTGTCTTTTTAAGCAAAACTAAGGAGTATATATATATTGATTTTAAATATCTAGAAGTACTTAAAATGTTTAATTTGAACACAAAGACATAAATGTCCATACACTTCATTCAAAGACAAGTGAACAAAACTAAATCTTTACCTGAGCAGGGACAGTTATTCTCTAGTAACAAGCAATAAGAAAACAGTAGTGAAAACCATGCAATGCGTTAGAAAATACTATTGTGATATGTTGCTTTGGAAAGGAGTTGTCATACTAAATTACATTCTAGTATTTTCATGTATGAGAATTATAACAGCAAATGATGAGGATTGAAGCAATGAATTCATAAAGAATAAAAGTTTTTTTCTCCTTTAGTGTATGAGATATTTATTATTTTCATATCCTAAAAATACATAACCATGCAATAACTTGAAGACCGCTCAGTTGAGGTCCAAAACCTCAGCTCTCTGGTTGCCAAACCATTATGGAACAGAGGAAACATAAAATTATTTTTGTTTTTACAATTTCAGTCTTGACTGCTGCCCAAGATACCAAGGATCTTAATAGTAATAAACAGCTAGTCTCTTTAAGCAAGGTTTTCAAAGTGCACCAGTACTTCATAATGGGTGGTACTCTGTGACTCCAGCACCAAGAAGTTAAAAGTGAGTTTTTTAAATTGGTTCCACTACTTGACACAAATAGCACATCATTTTTAATTTCACATAGTCAAGATAGCCAAAAAATCTGGCCACAAGAAAGTTCCCCTTTTCATTTATAAAAGCAGAATTCATGCTGTTTAAGGAATGTACTGTGTTTCTCTAATCCCAGGCCTAAGTCAGAGGCAGCAAGTGAAAGACATTTTCTTCTTTCAGAAAGAAATCATTGTATCCTATAATTACAATACACTTTTGTGATGACTGACTAGTAAAATTATGTGCATTTGCTAAGCACCTTGTACCGCCTGAAGTGTGCCGTTATTCTTGCTGGGATACCTCCTGAAGTAAAGTTATTATTGCCATCATACCAATGCATTCAGACAGAAAGACTATTTCATAAAGGTATTTCTTTTAATGTAAAGTTCAGATCCTACATTCCATTCATGCTTCATGCTTACTGAAGCTAATAGGACTGAGGAAATGACACTTGAGGAGCTGGCCTATATAAGTCCTTCCAAGGTACCAAATTGTGGTACATTATGATACATAAATATGGAAATAGGATCTTGCATCTTGACTTTAGCACATTATTCAGTTCAACTTATAAGCAGTTGCTTTTTTAATGCATAAAATAAAGCCAGCTTACTAATAGTTTGCAACATCCCCTCTGTTTCATTTCTTGTACAGTCAGATTAATTCTATTCAGAGAGATATTGAAAAAAAACGTTTTCTTTCACTGGCTTCCTAGAGGCACATCTGCAAATGACAACAAGGATTATATGTTATTCATAGTAATGGCAGAACTATCTTTGACTGTCAGGAAATATCACCATGCCTTCTGGAAATCCTAAAGTGCATTGCACTGTTAGATGGCCTCAGCAGCTTGGTCTTCGTAAAGTACAAATTCTGGAAACAGTAACAGCATCTGTTATAGGTCCTTATATTTAGGTCAGAACAACTTGATTTACCTTCTAAGTTATTTCCGTTTTGAGCAGATCATCAGATCAGATGACCTCTAGAGGTTCCTATCAACCTGAATTATTCTATGAGTCCATTCTGTCTTTTTTAGACAGAGTAGAAGTGTTCAAATTCAAATACAGTAAGATTTCTAAGGTAGAAAATGGAACAATGAAAATTAAAAAAAAATAATCTAACCTTAGGAACATGTTTGTGTTTTTTAAGTACTATGAGACCACCAGATATCCATACAGGTATTTTGTTCTGATTGTTTCTGTAATTTGTGATGTGAGAAACAGTATGAAACTCTTTATGTAGCTGTCTTGGTTTCAGACAGAATTAAAAAAAAAATAATTATGAGGTCCAATGATACTAGCAGCTATTCTTGCAGAAAATTAGTAATATTACAGAGTGAAACATTTCTGTTTTGGTAAATTTTAAAACTTTCAATACAGCTAAAAGACACTTTATATCAACTTATCACATTGGTTAAAATGTTTTCATCTTAAGAAGCTCTAAAATGTAAACAACATATTTATATCATCATCACTGCAATCATCTCTGTTTAGGATCATTAAATCCATTGCAGAAAGTACCAAAAATCTTTACAAGCAAACTAGACAAAGCAAAGATTGCTACAAACAATTGAAATTTTACTTAATTTACAAATGTCTAACATATTCAAGCTTCATATTTGTATTTCTTGAATTATTTCTTATGTCATGGAAACTCTCAACATTATCAAGATACACACTTTCCATAGTTTAATGATATTTTCATAGTCGCTACTTGTTTTAAACTCACACATCCTATTTTAGGACTGTAACAAGACTGTATTTCTGTTAAAAATAAAAAATAAAAAAATAATAGCTTTCAATAGTAAAACTGAACAGAATAATCTGAGTTGGAAGGAATCCACAAAGTCCAACTCCTGGCTCCACACAATACTATTCCAAATTCAAAACCTATATCTCAGACTGTTCAACTGCTTCTTCGACACTAGCAGCATGGTACTTCTAGTGGCACTTCCACTGTCTGATCACTTTTGTAGTAATGTACAAAATAATGATAGCATTAAAGTAATCAATAGGGACTCCTGCTTGCTTTCATCCATCATGTAGGAATCAGAGGTCAGCTACTTGTCAGGAAGGATTTGAACTCTGATTGCCTATTTGCAACAGGCAACAACCTAGACATCAGGTCATACAGTAGACTGAAGTAAATCTTAGTATTATATTTGCTGCAATCATATACCTCCTACAAATCCCTAAACACAACTAGTGACAGTGCAGTTTATAAAGGACAAAGAAGTGCGAGTACAGTTCCAAAATCAGCTGTTTCCTCTGACTGCTGTCTTTCATTATGACAAGATACAGAAAATATGTTCCTTCTGCTGTGCCCACAAGCACAATGAAAAAAACTTGCTCTGAGCACATCTTCACTTGTAAATTTTCAGTCAGTATCTCATCCGTGACATCCTCAACTCCAAACCCCTGTCAGAGCTCATGGAAGTTGCTATCTTCCAAGGAGAAGGTAATTACCTATATTTCAGTTTCACATAAGGCAATGGCTCCTGCTGAGTTACTGAATACGCTGTCACTTTGAACATGGAAATTTTTGTTGAAAAAAAAGAAAAAAAGAAAATCTGACAAACTTCCATATTCTGCCCCTCTTACATACATATTTGCTATCACAATTTGTTATGAGAGAATAATGAAGACATCTTCCGCTATAGGACTGAAGCATGTGACAGAGCTGGCTCCCACCACATAACCAAACTGGACATCTGGTTGTCCCCCTGGTATAACGGGATGTACAGAGATTCAAACCAGAATCCGTACAGTAAGTAACTCAAGAACTCAGCTAGAACACTGCTCGCAATTCAAGTAAAAGCAACAAGAAGTCAAATTATGTCATTTCTAAATGATGTGTGACATATCTGTCTCTGATGATTTGTAGTGGTGGGGATTACACTAGTTCCAAACAGTTAATTCTAAACAGTAAAAACTTTCCTAAGTTCCTTTGATCCATTAACTCATCTCAACAATGTAATTCCCTCTGAAAGTAATTCCTCCTATTTATTTCCATAGAAACTACAACAGCTACAAACAGCTGCTGCCACTGCTGAAACAAACCACCCACTGCCTCACTGTGCTCTCATCCGCTGTTTGCTCTCCATAAATGTTCAGCAAGTGTCAATGAATATCAATAGGTGCCATTTTTTCTTCATGTAGGAATTTAATTCCACCCCTTTGCTTCATCCACACCTCCAGGTCAGACATCAATTTGTCAGACTGCCCCTCTGCTGCCATCACACAACAACAACACGTAATGGAATACTATCTGGCAAGTCCAGTTTCTACTGCCTTACCACCAACATCTGCCTCTAACATCATGGGCCAACATAATAAAACAGGAGGCAATACTTTCAGACTTTGCATTATAAGAATGCTGAGTAACTTTTTCTTTTTATATACATTTATAGTCTTTAACACAAATATGACTTTCAGGTATGTGACAATGTAGAAAACAGCTCCAGATTTAGATGCCAACATTAGACATTCACAATGCAATGTCTACTCATACGCTTGATAGCTAATCTACCATTACCATTAGAGAAGAAATAGTTCAAGATATCTACTTTGCATCTTGAGAAATTTTTTTTTTTTTCAGTTCGGACTGTTCAGTATTGAACCTGTTACCAGAAAGATATGAGACATCTCTAGGTTTTCTACATATGTGTTGTCAAGTCTGAACTGATCATCTAAGTCCCCTTAGTACTCAGTAAGGAACACGGGCAACTACAGAAGATTATTTAGCTGCTGTATGGGATCAACTGCTTCAAGTCATCTGCTTTTCTGACTATAAAAGCAGATGAAACAACTTGTTGACAACCTGCTTTCAGAAGGATAAAGTTTGAGGCTATCGATATAAAGCTCCAAATACATAAATATCACTTTGGATAACTGAAAGCATATTATTACATAAACTTACTATTCATAATTAAAAATGCTTCAATTTTTATTTAAGCTTTAAATTATCTTGGCACTCCACAAAGTCGGGCAAAATTTAAATTCTAATGGGAAAATCTATAAAACAGAAATATATTCAAGAAAAGGACAGAAACTTAAAGTGTGTACACAGTCAGGTTGAGCCAAAGTTTTTACAGGAGGAATATTTAATTTAAGAGAATCTCATGCAGCAGGGAAAGAGATGTATACATTTAAACAGGTAGACACTTTTTAAAAAGTGAAAGCTACATCTCATAAACCACACTACCCAATGTGACATAGGATAGCTGAATGGCTATATAGCTTTTCTCAAGTTAGGATGGTGCTGTATAAACCTAATCCCTTTCCCCCAGAACTAAGTATTTCTAAAATTCTTTGAAAAATTCCAGAGGAATAAGTTACTGTCTATTTTGTAGCCCTTTATTTCAAACGCAAAAATGTTATGCATGCGCTCCTGCTTTATTTGTAGATGCTTCCAGTTAAAACACTAATAGAGTAGGCGTATTTTCAAATAACAACATATGATGCTGCTATGGGTAAGCTAGAGCAATGTAGAAATGTATGCTCCTGGAGGGAAAGAAAGGAAAATTTTTTTTTTCATTTCTAAATCTGATTAGATACTTAAAATGTACAGTATTTTCCTCCAGTTTTAAAGACTTAGACAAAATCATCACTAGATTTTCTGCAAGAAAAAAAAAGGTGCATGTAGCCTAGTAGACAACCAATGTACAAATTTTTGCTGTGGTCTTGGCAAACTTTTTTTCCTATTCTAATTCAAAGTGACTGATAAAGCTTGCCATCAAGCTTATAACGGCCCTCACATAACCACTGTAGCTCTAAATTTTGTGGTTCAGACTGTAGTTTAGATTTTGCGACATCACTACATGATTTCCATACAGACTCATTTTCTGACTCATTTCTCAACTGACAAAATCCAGAAGTCATGCTGCAGCGGCATCCAAAGCAGTACCACATGGGAACAGTACGCACTTGAGAATCTCTTGACCACATACCTGGGAGACTACATGCCTAGACACAAAAGTTCTGTGACGTAAGGACAAATTCTGATTATTTATTTACAAGAAGCAATTTCTTCTGAACCAAAAATCATCTCAGCTCTGAGAAGATTCAGTACTCCAACACGACTAACTACAATTTTTAGGTAGCTAACACATAATTTCTTTCTGGCAGACATAACAAGAGGCAATGTTTCCTTCTAATGTGAAGGTGAAGAGATAGAAGGATGGATGTTGTATTTGACTTGAAATGACTGAATGAGGCTCAGAATATTATAATAATGTTCTACAACTCTGAGACAGGTTAGGAGAGTTCCTCCTTAAAAAAACAGTAAAACAAAAATTTGACAAACCTGTCTTTTTCCAGTAGACTTTAACCTGAAGTTGATTGTCCTGATAGAAAGGAGTTCCAATTTTAAGAAAACGAGTGGGTTTTCTTCTTTGAAAAGTTGGGTAAGGATCTACCAGTCCTTTTGGAGGTTTCCCAGCAGATGTCTGCTCCTCTGCAGTACACAGAAAAATAAAGAAATTATTTATTTAATACAGTGCTGTCTAATGACTATGCCAACAATGTTTAAATTCAGAAAAAAACACAATCCTACCTTATTTTAATATCTTAGCTAAATGAAATTATTGTAACTATAAAAAAAAAATGGTCCATATGGCTGAAAAACATGATTTGTTCGAAATTCAGTAAAGATATTTTAGAGAGACAAAAAAGACACACTAATACTAATATGAAAATGCTCTCTTAATTTTCAAAAGGATCATAAGTAAACGGAGTGCATTTATATTCCCAGGAATAAGAGAAGTTAACAGTCTGACTTTTTCAACAAGCATGGTATCTAGCTGTACTTCTATATAATCATTAATCATCTTTATATTTGCAAAGTATTTGAATATAGCCAAAAACCTGAGGACAGGATTGAGTGTAACCCACAGAGGCTGCAAATGGTTATTACATCAAAGTAAATATAGCTCTTTGGTATGGTATATGAGAACACTGTGGTCAGATTAAAGATCTTTTTTCCTGCTTTCCTGTCTCCAACAGTGAACAGTGAATGCTTAGAAAAACACTGTACGAGCAGAATGAACTTTGAGCAAATCCCGTGATATGTGTGCCTTCCAACAAGCAATGGCAATGCAATGTCCCTCATCAAGCTCTTCATCTGGTAACATTTTATGAATATTTAGCAGTATTGTCAGTACTCCTAAGTGTTTTCAGTTTAAGAGGCAGTAGTGTGGATTCAAAATGTATTTCATTGCACACTGTCAAATATAACAGTTCTGATTGAGGACAGTATTTGCATCAGATTAACAAAAAAACCCTGTAGTTAATTCAATCAATATTACATATAAGTGAAAATTCAAGATTCCAATTATTGGGAAGTGGCAAATTATTAGCTGTATACTTGAGAGAAAGAGAAAAAGACTTAAGTTTCAACAATCATCATGAGAATCTGATACATTTTTACTTTTTTACTTGCTTCTTTTACACTGAAGTAAATCTACCAGATTCATGTATGTTCTTTCACAAGGTCATCAAAGTGTTTATGCTATCTGAAAGGAAATCACAAAGTGATAGAGCAAAGTACAAACTTGAACCTGTTAGGTATATTTCAATGTATTTTATTTTCAAAGTATTTTAGTTTAAAAAAATTTGTATTTTGCTGTTTTCTCTCCAATTTCAGAACAGGAACACTGATTTAAACTATATACTACATACACTGATCAAGAAAGAGAGAATCTTGCTGCATTTCCCAGAACAGAGGCACATGAATACAGTGAAGCAAGATATTTCCAAGAGCGAGGAAAGATAACACCAGAGGGCCAGGGTCAAAGCTCATAGAAGTCCATAGGACTAAATTACTTCAGTGGATTATGGACTGATTATATTCTGACAACATGAACAGCCACCTAAAAAAAGACCTTAATTCCACAGCAAGTTGAGCAATTGACAGTGGGACTACTGCAAAATTAGAATGGTGCTTCTGGAACTACTTCCCAAAGGCCATAAAATTCCCCAAATGATGAGGGGGCACGAATGTCCTGTCCTAGATAATATTTCAGGCAATTATTTTTTCAGATTTCTCCATCTGCTTCTGAGTATTATCAAAAAATACCTCAAGCAGAAGTGGTTCTAACTAGCTAACTTTAGTGAGAGTCAGAAGATTAATTCAGATCTATTTGCATCTCCTTTAGGGGCACATTGTATTTGGTTTTCCACATAAGCCATAATTTAGCTATTTTCATAATAGGTCCAAACATACTTCTAGTAGAATGCTCTGTTGACTAAAATGTGTGGTATCACCAGTTTGGGCTCAAATAATCTCCAATTCTTTCATCCACAGGCTTTAACAGAAAGTATGTTCAGATTTTTCTATATTACTATTGAAGTACTCTCTTCTAAAACAAATACGTCTTTTCAAGTTCTCACAGGCACAGATTTGCAGTTAAAAAGAAAACACTGATCATTAGGTAAATGGATGGTCATACTTTGAACGTAGCATTCATACACTTGAGGTACATTTGCAATCAAAAATATTCTGAATGCAGTATTAATTTGGTTTAAAAAACAATACAGCAGCCATTTAAACTTTCAGTTGAAAAGGTCAATATAATGAAGTGAAATAAAGCACAAAAAAATTATGTAGATAATAAACTTTCACAGAAACTACTGATAGACTTTTATTAAGTAAAAGGGGCAAGGAGTGGGTAGATTATCCAAGTGACTTTTGATTATTCAAGGGACTTTAAACACGGTAGGAAAGACGAATCACTGATGTGGACATAAAACGATGAACCCACCAGTCATTATTGGTAGAATAAATGTCACTTGGTAGAGGACCTAGAGGAGGATAATGTGGTTACAGGTGATCTGCATCAGATTCAGGAAAAAAAAAAACAGTGTTCTGGAGAGAGAATTGAAACAGAAGTCTTCCCCTCCCAGCATAACCCCATTATTGACATATCAGCAATATCAGAGAGAGTTGATACAGCACCATCAGTGAAACACTTTCCTATTGTAAAGAAAAAGTAAGGAATGACATCTACACAGGCGAAGTACAAACTCAGTTATACCAGCTCCAGTTTAGAGAGACTGCATTATGCAGAAAGTCTTCATTTAATGTTTTGAAAGACTATAACCTAACATCAGATCTAATAATAAAGCCTGCTGAATATCAGTTGATTAATTAGTCTTGCTTCCAAGAAGGGAAAATTTAGAAGGCTATTATCATGGTAAAATGAGGGAAAAAAATTAATAGCTTCCCCAATAAAGCCCTGCCTCAGACTCATGTGAAATTCAGGTATCAGCCTATTCCTGGGACATTATTTCTACTTAAAGTAGACTCAGTTACATGTTCTTTCTTGGAGCTGTTATTTAATCTGGCAAAATAACAGTAGAATGGTATCATGCATGTTCCTGAAAACTAGGTCATTTTTGTGGGCAATGCCAGAAAACACAGGTACAATCAAGGTGAGCCAGTGGAAAGGCAAAATTTCTGTATTCACTTATATAGTGCTCCACCAAGGATTTAACATAAACTTGCCTTGTGTCCGCACTGTGCAGATTCAAGCTCATTTTCTGCTATGACTTCCAAGAAAAGGCAGTACATTCAAGATACCAAAGTTTGGCCCTTTGCTGTCTCTAAAATGACCCAAAAAGGTTGTAAAAGTGAGCTTAATAGAGAGAAAGGAAGGACATGTATTCTAAGTCTGTTTTATCTTCTTGGTGCATTAAAACAGGAAGCAATTGTAGATGTAGAGATCAGTCGTATGTAGAAATTAAAGTATTTTATACATGTCCGAACAGAATATACATGCAGAAGGGTCCAGTAAAAATAGCCATCGGTTAGTTAGATGAGGCTGTTTACGGTAATGTAATGTTATGAAAATGGTGCCAAATAATTGATTGTACTTTAAAATCAAGAAGTAAATGGATAGAAAATGAAACAATCAGGAAAGAATATTAGAAATGATATCCCTAGCATCTTCTTATCAGAATTTTGCTTTATTGCTTTATTGATTAATCAGAGATGTATCAGAAGCTAAGACAGTAACTCTGTATTGTATTGCAATTATAAAAACATTTAACTAAGACTTGGTTTACTCTCATATTCAGATACAATTTGAAGTTACACTGTCATAATAAAATGAGAGAAAGAAATTCAAATTGCTTAATGCTACTTTGGCTGTATGCCATAATAATGCATAATAACGGCACCTGGGATTCTTTTCCACTTACCAGAACAAAGCTGAACCAAGCATTGCTTTAGCATGTGAAGTTTTAAATATCTTAATCTGACCTCTACAGATATCAAGATTTTAATTTGAATTTTTGTCTGTGTGTGTAATAATTTCTTGAGAATTTATTTATCAGGCAAAAAACAATTAAGTTTCTCTAATAGAAGAGTCAATGTTTTGTCTCACTTTCTACAACATATGTATTTGTATGGTCCAAGAACCAGAATTCATAGGCTAGTCAGAATAGTCAGGATTTTGAAAAGCACCGCAAGTCAAAACTGTCCAGTTAAGAGAAAGATACAGAAATGAATTTACAGCAGCCAGTAAGAAATATTGCACGGATTTATAGATATATTGCATTTTTCAAGTCTTAACATCACAGTGGTACAAATGCATCCATTTTCATTGCATTTCTTTAAGGTGCGTAGCAACTAAGAAAAAGAAATAGGCAAAAATTCTTATCAAGTTTTAAATAGGAAATTTAACATTAAAAGGTTACTCAACTTCATCAAGATGAGATTACTCTGCTATCAAACAGCCACCTTAAAGAAAATAATTTAAGAAATCACTACTTAAAACACTCAAATTCCAGTTAAAGAAGAGATAAAGCATTCAGGTGTCTGAATACAATTACTCACTGTTATTCCTGTTGTCCTGTGTTGTGCTAAAATGAAGAGAAACCTTAGCACTTTTAAGGCGTATCTGACCCCAGCGTGTTACTGCCTGTAGTTCTACATTGTAGTTGCTGTTGGGCTGGAGTCCCTCCAGGACTACATAATTTTGGGGCTACAATAGAGAATATATATATAAATAAGGAAGTTATAGTATTACTGAAAAACAGGCTTGTATTAAAAGCAGGATTGTTATCTTAGGCACACTACTCTTCTGAAATTAGAAAACAAAACTTACGTATAAATTTCAGGAGAACAAAAGTTTGCTTCTTTAAAACTATATTTCATTGTACTCTACTTTTCTTTGTCATTTTTTATAGTACTAACCTTATTGACATTTACAGACTTTCAGTAATTCCTTGGCAAATACAGTTACTTACAGTTTAGGCCAAAATTAAGATTGTAATTTTATTTGTATATATATACACACACACAGAATACAAAATACAGAAGTACTTTTTTTGGTATGCCACAATTATTTCAGTCAAAGAAATTAAAACTCATTCATCCACAATTTTATTTTTTTTTTGTATTAGCAAAGCAACTGACAACTTAGTCTCAAGATAGCTAGTCTGAAAACAGCTACATACAGTGTTCAGTACTTTTGTTAGTATTTTCTATAGAATGTTTTTTTGAAACAAACAAACAACAAGCCAACCATCCAAAGAATCTGCTAATTGGTAAGGACTGTTTTCCTCTATAGCATGAAAAACAAAAAATTAAAAATACAACTTAGTGGAAGTGTATATGAATAGAACAATCATGTTTAATAATCCGTAAATTGAAATACTTCCCATAATATTGCAAAGAAGAGACAAGGCTACTCAATATTCTTACATTACGTTTGTAAATATTTTTTTAATATTTATAAAACTGCCCTTCTAGCCTATGTCTCAGACAGAAGAATCCATGTTTTTATGCAATTCATTGTGAAACTGAAGTTTAGCCATCAATCCAGAGTAAAGATAACCACATACTGCCACATTTAACAGTTATGCGATTATCAAGTGTTTAAAATCAGTGATGTTCATTTGTTTGTGCTGAAATATTTACTACTGACAATATTCTAAACATTTTACTCAAATTATTTGAGTATTTCCATAGAGAAATAACTATAAAATGATTTGTATTAGTCTAAATTTGAACTAGTCTATTTCTAAAGGCAAAATCTGGATAAAGAAAATTGTCAATGTTCTTTTAAAACCAAGATTTTTTTAACCTTGTTTTATATTTTCCTTAGTTTTGATTTCTAGAATGAATATTTCTATAATATTTATTGGCAAGCAATAGTCTGAGAAGTGTCCTATGGGAGCAGTCTAAATCTCATTGCTGTACAGTTTCACAGAATCACAGAATCACAGAATCACAGAATGGCCAGGGTTGGAAGGGACCTCAAGGATCATGAATCTCCAACCATCCTGTCACATGCAGGGGCACCAACCTCCCCATTTAATACTAGACCAGGCTGCCCAGGGCCCCATTCAATCTGGCCTTGGGGCAGGATTAGCAAAAAAGATATTTTAAGAGTTTACCTTTCCGTTGAAATACATTTTGGTTCTCTTGAATTTCCTTATACTCAAGTTCGAACCTTGTTCCCAATTACTTTAATGCTAGGAAGCCAATGGAATCTTTCCTCAGAAACATAAATTCTACTACCTATCAACATCCAACTCTACTCCTATCTTGCTAATGTGATTTTTAAAAACTGCAAGAATGAGCTAACTTTCTTTTCCGTGTATGTTTACTATGGCTTTGTGGATTTTTTATTCCTAAGTATTTGACTTGAGTAGAAACAAAGAGCCAAGTTATCACGGTTGCTGAAAAGAATCCACATTATTTCCAGCGGTGGGTATATTTCCTTTTCCCTCTTTCCCACTGTAGAGCTAGTGATGATGGCTGCAGCCTCTAGACCCTGAACCCTATCAGTTCCCAATAGAAGGGATGGGTCCACAGTGCTCATCCAGTGGTTGGTCTGCTATGTCCTATACAACTCATAATAATATAACAAGAATACAACCTACCCTGCTTTCATGTTTTGCAGGGTTTGGTGGCTAAGGGATAGAGGGACTATTACTCAATAGCTGTCATTCATCAGAGTGCAAGCAGTCAACCAGAGCCAAAACACAGCGTTAACACAGCCATGGAAATGCATTAATAAAAGTGATTCCAGATAATTAAGTCCAGACTTTTATTTGTGATACATTTCAATCTCTATTAACTACTTTTAATTACTGTGCAATATGCTTAAGGAAATGACAGCAAGACTTAATGCAGTCAAAAATCTCAAAAGAAAACTGCTGCTATGAAATATGTCACATCTTTGGCACAACAGATTATTTAAATGTTTATTATTCTTTTCCTTGGGCCCCTACTGATTATTTAATAGTTATTCTATATAATGGTGCCTTTTGTTTACAAACTGAAAAAATAATGCAACAGATTATGTTAATGTTTCTTAAATGAAACACCACTCCATCTTTCAGAAGCGTGGTAAAATAAATCCCGCTCTAGAGGAGAAAAAGCAATGAACTTTCTATCCATCTCTCCTGCAAAATCTTATATTTGCCTGCATTCTAAGACAGAAGTCTGCTTTTCTCCTTGAGTTCAGTGAAGCAAAGGAATTGAATTGAGGTATCAAATTTGCCTGTGAGGTTGGTGATCTTAAAAATTAAGTCAATTACTTTCCAAGCAGTTGAAATCATTGCAATTTATCACATTTTTCTTACTTACACTCTGTTTATTTCATGCCAGAAATAAGTTTGAATGTTCCAGAATTAATACATAGTCGTATTTCTGTTTCATATGCCATTTTCTTTCTTACCCCATCAGTAATCTTCCTTCTCTTTTTTTTAGCTGGGATCACGTATTTGCTATAAGTCCAGCTCCAGAAAACTTTGTAGTGGTGCACTGGAATATCAGGCTCTTCTGGAAGATCCCAAGTAATCATTACATTAACAGTTCCATCATTGTTTGCACTGATATTGGCAATTCTGATATTAGATGGAGCTGGTGGAGCAGATGGATCTGAAATTAAAAATAAAATCAAATAATATTAAAAAATCATATGTAAAGATCACTCTTAAGTAAATTAAAAATCATATTCATCTTATACATTTACTTGTCATACAAAATCTGTATTAAATATTCTCAATGCACTTAAGAACATTCAGGCAAATATTTCTCACAGATGCAAATTCTACAAATCCAAACTTTACTAGAAATACAATTATGTATTCACATGTAGGATTATAATTATTCTATATCATTGCTATGTTCACAAATGTGATAAAGTTTCATCATAATGTACTAAATCATTAGGCTTATTTCTGGCATTCACTATTATAAACACACTGTGAATGTAAAAACTCCTGGCTCACAAGAACAGAATAGAAACTTGGAGACACCAAACATTTTGGTCTGTGTTGTCAGAGAACTGTCAGATGAGAATATTTCTAGAGTTTGAATCTTTCTTTCAAATTCTTGTACTGATATCCACTATCACAGACATAGACATGTCCTTAGAATAAATATATATATATATTTTAATAACAACAGCAGACTCAACCACCCCTGTGATTTATTTCCCTATTCAAGTTTCTGTTCAATATTGACTGAGGTGTTGTTCCTTCAATTGCCTATGTGCCAACCCCAGATTTACGGACACCAGATAGTTAAAGGTTCCACTACTGAACAATTTCTAATATTGAATGTTAGGTCCAACCATACAATATAATGGCTGAGTCATGTGAATAAGTGGAAATTTTTCATCTGAACTTTTGAAAGTCAAATCCACTGTCATCTGAGTCTTACTTTTTAATCACAATTCCCAATCTAAGTAACCTTGGAAACATTACAAAAAATGCTATAAAGAGTGAATATGGCAATATACTTCTTTTACCAGCACTTTTGTGAAAGAATACTTCAAAAAGTTGTTTGTTCTTTTTTTGTGTCTGTGTTAACCAAACATTACAGGCAAGATATAATGAAAACACACAAATCAATAAATAACTGTGTAAACAAATTAAACAGTGGAGCTCAAAAAAAAATCAAAATATTTCAGGCATGCAAAGAAAATGTGTAGTAATTAAGGCATGATATGAAGTTGAAGCCAAGAGATATACAATGTGATTGAGAAAATCATTTTAATGAAACCTTTCTGCCAAATGAGCCACCACTTACTCCCAGAAATAAAACTGGAGGTGTGCAGAAGATACATCAGGCATTCATTTATGGTGCAGTTCACCTGAATCTCTTCATAATGGTTAATGAGCTGTTAAATGAACTTTCCAGACATACTAAGTTCATCAGATAATCCCTATGACTTATGGTCTCACTGAAAAATTCCATCACCAGGTCATGCAAACTAACACATTCAGGGTTAATAAAGACAGCATTTCCTTTTTAAAGACCAGCAAATGTGAAATAATGCCTTATTCCCCTTATTTAACAGGAGTCTCCATTAAATAATAATAGATGCTTCTGTTTCCTCATGTGTGTCATCTTAGTTAAATAGTAAAGAATGGTCCTGTTATCACACACACTGGCTGTAACTGTTAAAAAAAAACCCATGAGTTTAAGAATTCTGGAAATTTAACTTCATTTTCCTAATTCCTTTTTTTTTTTTTTAATCAGATTGTAAGTTGGATTGTTTTATTTATTTTTTTTTCCTGGCACTGTTTTTACATTTATTGTCTTACCTAGCAGCTAACCACTCTATTTTAAATATATACAAAGCTGCATGTTTTGGAAGAGATAAGTAACATGAAGATAAATTTCTAAAATTTGTTTTCGATAAATAGCTTGTATTGTTATCTAACATAATTCATCATCTATTTCTGTGCTTGATAATATAAGTAGAAGAGAAATGAAATTTGGACACAATAATCAGAATAATGAATAAAAAAAAAAAAAAAAAAAATCCTTTCAAGCATCCAGTTTCACTAACTTAAAATGTTGGGGTTCTTTTTTTTTTTTTTTTTTTATGCAATGTGACAACGCATTGTGGCCATAAAACATTTATAACCTGAAGTGCAACTGATCATATTACCACAGGTGAATTATTCAGGTTAACTCCCACAAGTACCATACATCATGTATTATGTATATATAACATATGGGATACAGTTAAAGTGTTTTGGAGGGTATGCCTTCATGAATGCTTTGACATAAGCCTAAACAATTATAACTGTACATGTCTTCCATGTCTACAAAACACTCTGAGAATCCCCAAAATTCTAAAAGTTAAATGAAATAGTACTTCAGAATAAACTCTTGATAGAACTAAAAACAAAAAAATAAATTTGTTTGTTTTCTTCAGAATTCCTTGGTATGTGTTTCTGGCCCTACAAGAAAATGAATAGCAATTTTTTTGCTAAACCTAGCAAATGCCATTGAAATGTGTCTTTTAAAAGGAGGAAGAAGAGCAGTCATAGACGTCAAGACAGAAAGGATGGAGTTCTGCAACTGACAGACATGAAAAAGTGAGAAATTTGAAAGTACCATATTTTCTAGAAAAAAAAAATAGTAGACTAAGCTGGGGAAAATAATAATCTACGAGGGTTGCTCTAAAATAACGCCTCCTATTTTATTATGTTGGCTCATGAAGTCAGAGGCAAATGTTGGTGGTATGGCAGTAGGGATTGAACTCTCCTGATAATATTCCATTACATGTCACTGCCGTACAACAGCTGGCAGCAGAGTGGCAGTCTGACAAAATGTTGCCTGAAGTGAAAGTGTGAATGAAGAAAAGGTGTGGAACTGAATTCCTCCATACAGAAAAAATGGCAACCATTGATATTCATTGATGCTTGCTGAATGTTTATGGAGACCAAACACTGGCTGTGAGCACAGTGAGGTGATGAGTGCATTTCAGCAGTGGCGACAGCAATGTGGACAACAAGCCACATTCTGCACAGCTGTCACACCATGGAATGAAGAGCACCTTGATCAGCTCATCTATGTGAATTGATGGATTACAACCAGGGAACTGTGTACACAGTTCAATATAAGCTTAAATGCATTGGAAACTGGTGGCAATGTTTGAATATTATAACATCTGCGTTAGGCTGTGTCCCACAAGTGCTCAAACAGGAACAGAAAGAACCATATATGCAGGTTTGTCAAGACCCAGTGAACCAACACGGGGCTGAAGGTGACAGCTTCCAGGATCGCACTGTTACCAGTAACAAAGTGTGGTGTCACCATTACAAGCTGGAGTCAAAACAGCAGTTCACAGAGTGAAGATACGTGAATTTCCCATTGAAGAAAAAGTTCCAGACAGTGGATAAAGTGATACGCACTGTGTTTTGGAATAGGGATAGGTAAACATGGATTTCCTGGAATATGGACAAACCATCAACTCTGACTGCAATATCACGATGCTGACTGAGATGAAGACTCAAATTTTCAGAGACAGGCTAGAGAAGACAACAATCTTTCTCTTGCAACATGATAACACCAGGCTGCATGCTAGTTTGAAGACCATTGAGTCTCACTGCCAGTCTTGGCTGGATTGTCCTACCATATCCACTGTATAATCTGAATTTGGCATCTTCTGACTTTCATCTGTTCAGACCAATGTAAGATGGACTGTGTGGACAACATACTACTAGCAACAAGCTGCAGCAGCTGTGGAAACAGTGGGTCACCTGCACTGAGGCAGGTTTTTATGGGAGCAGCATGCAGGTACTTATTCATCACTGGCAGAAATGCAAAACTAATGGTGGTGACTGTTGAAAAATAGTGCTTTGTAGTTGAGAGTTTACTATATCAAATAGTCACGGTGTGCTCTTTGTATACGTATATGTTGCAGTTTCCATGGAAATAAATAGGAGGCATTAATTTTGAAATGACCAACACAGAAACAAGAAAATGATCAAAGATGAAAAAATAAGAATAGAACACAACACAACACAATGGTTGGAAGGAATCTTCAGAGATCATCTAGAGCGGCTGTCTGACCACATCATAGAATCATAAAATCATCAAAGCTAACCAAAAGTTAAAGTATATTACTAAGGACATTATCCAAATCCCTCTTGAACATTGACAAGCACTATAATTTCACATTTAATCATGTGCAAGAAAGGAGAAAAAAACCACAAAAACTAACAAACTATTGTTGGATTTTGGGAAACCAACAATAAAATATTTCCTGGATTCTGGGTACCTGAAATATGAAGCCACTTAGCGAGCACTTTATATCAGCTCAGAATCCACTGCATATTATTTCCATATGATGATATAATTTATTCATCTAATTCTATGTCTCTCTATACCACTCATCACTTCTATAGCTGACAGAACTATAATTTTTTTTACACCAAAAAACAGGAACGTTCATGTTTTCCTCATTTGAAAAGTCTGAAGTAAGACAGAATAGCAACAAGGCAGTATATTGTGACCTCTGTTATTACCAAGAAGAAAAGCAAACAAACAAACAAACAAGCAAATAAAAAAACACCGCACCCTCAAAAAATGAGAACACCCTTAATATCCCTAAAACTCAAGAAAGCAAGCAAAATGCCTGTCTTACATAACCTAAACAACACACTCCTTCATTAGGCATACAGCCTATTTATTTATATTTATGAGATAACTGTAGCTTGCTCAGGTTTGTTTTGTTGTTTTTTTTAAGCCTTCTCAATTCTATTGGAAAAATAATGGGAAACTCATTCTTCTACAAGGCACTCCATTATGCTTATGTCTATCCAGACACAAAAAGCCATACACAACTTTTGTGCTGAAATATTTCTACGTCTAGTAACTGGTACTGGACTACAGAGCTTTCACACTTTTGTTAACCTGATTATGAAGCTAAACTGGAATTCTAATGACTGTAAAACTAACAAACATTCTGCTATTTGTGTTCATATACCTGTGGCCCCTTTGACTGACTGCCCACATGTATAATTTAGATATGTGAACGTTAAACTACTGGAAGGGACAGTTTTTCAAATTTAAAGTTCTGAAATTTTATTTAAATGCACTTATCCGAGTATTAAATTGAATAATTTGGTTTGCAGAAAGAGTGCTGTTAGTTGTAGCTTTTCCTTTGCTGTTTATGCTACAGCTCAAATAAAAGAAAAATCCTTATATATATTATAATTTGGCACATACAACTGTTTTCAAATCTTAAAATATTCTGGTCTCAGCCATCTGACAAGTAAATCACTTCTCACTGCTAGAAATGATAGCTTCATTAGGTCAAGGCTGAGGCTGCTATTCCAGCACATGGAGTAAGTACTGCATTTGTCTGCATTGTATCTGGCTTGAGTATACCCAAAGGACTTAAATGCTTGTCTTGCTGGCTACTCAGCCATCACAAGAAAAACTGTCTCCAGTCCCCAGAAGGGAGGATTCCTTGCTGTTAATACAAGAAAAAAAAAGAAAACTCACATCACCATTTCAAAACGAACATCTTTCCACAATCATATTTTTAAACATAGTGATAGACACTTTATATTTTACAAAATTCTTCCTACAAATAGGATCTAGAAGCAACTTGCCACCTCAGTAAAAAAGCACGTGCAGGGTAGGTACAATAATTGCATTATACATTGCTGCAAAACATTCTCTTTAGCTTTAAATGTGGCAAGTGTAACGAAAACGATAAATGATTTAAAATATATATGTCAGAGAGGAATAATGACATTCAAACATGGAATTTCCATCCTGAGCTGTAAAAATGACAGCAAGTTTGACTCCTGTTTAAACCTTTTCTACTGACATATTTTTTTCTCCTTAAAATAGATCATCCATCGCTATCGTTTAAACATTAAGTATCCCAACTCTAAAAATCTGCTGAAAATGTTCTACAGACATGTTTTCAACTATTAAACAGTTCCAAGGCATAAGTAAGAGGACTGGCTTTGCCCAATGGAAATGGCACACATAAACCAGCTGTGCAGCAGTATAAAAAAATCATTGGTCTCAAAGGAGCAACAGAAAGACTTTTATTGCCAGGAGTGGGTGTCTGTTCTGGTTTTACTAACACTCAGTAATGCATGCATGAAATCTCATCCAGCATGGTACTTATGTGCTGTGAAAACAATGTTGTCTGCTTCCTTTTGCTTGACAATTCATCCTGTGTATGCTAGCAGCTGCCTTTATGGTGAAGATAAAAACCTTTAGCAAGGTGGAAGGATCAGGTTTGTGCTCATTGTGTTGATCTTACAGCCCCTTTTAGCCTGTGAAAATAGCAGTGTCTAACTACAAACCAGCAAGATATTATATGGAAATGCTTAATGCTGGTTCCTCTACGTAACAGTAGTATCTTTTACTGAGAGGTCACTGTCATCATAGAACCTAAAAGATAGAAAAAATAGTCTAAAAACTCTTATACAAATACCGGCTGAATTACTAGTGCCAAACAGCTTCTGGCAATTTGGGTTAGGCTATCCAGTGTCCCATAATGGGAAAAAAGGAATCATAGCTTTTTTTTTCTTTTCTTTCCTAAATAGACTTATTTTTGGATTGTAGGATCAGTTCTCTTCTCCTTCCAAACTAAATGAAACAGCTTGGAGAAGATCAGTTAAACTATGAGAAGTATATTCATATCTTTGGGGATCAAAAATATTCTGCCAGACATTCTGCTAGCTTTTTGCTGTTGCTGCAAATTATTGTCACTCAGTGGAAGATCAAAAGGAAAGCAAACACAATTTAAAAAAAAAAAAAAAAATGAAGTGGAAATCACTATCAAGAATACCAGGAAGCTTTGATCCATTTTCACTGACAGTATCAACCTGAAAATCCATGTACAGAGTCCTACTTTCAGGAAAGGACTCATTCTCCTAGGTGCTGCATTAACTCCACCTTCTGGCTATCTGTTCTAAGGAGATATGTATAATCTATTCTGTATTTCTCGTAACTTTGGTATATCAAATTATGGCGAAATAAAGCATCGCTTTTTTCCCTGTGAAGAGCTATGCCAGATAGGCCAATATAAACGCTTTGTCTCCTTTTATAGGAATAAATAAACAGTATAAAGAATTCTCACAGTTTATGCTTTGAACCTTTCATAAATTATTTATCTCAGCAGTGTCACTTTGATTATTTATTATTTGCATACTGATTCCATAAATGAATACATGAGGCAGTGTAAAATAGCTAATAAACCTCCACCTCAGCTGTTCACAGTATAGGACTATCAACGTCTATAGCAGATAAATAATCAAAACACAAGTAGATGAAAAATGGTGTAGAACCTTTATAGCTGAAATGCTTGATGAAATGCTCTTCTGTCTCCCTAGTTTTATGTTTTTCGTGACTGGGATATTAAACTAATTTGGACAATAAGGAGCTTTTTAGTGAAAGAAAAGTTATTACATAACTCAGAAGATGTAAAGTTATTTTGAATTTAAAAAAAATCTTGCTTTGTTGTATCTACTCAGAAATCACATTTTTGCATTTGCAAAAGACACAAAACAGTATAAACAGCATCATAACTACCAGACAAGTAAGTCACTCTCTAAGTAATTTTGGCACCAATGTTTCTGAGTGTTTTTTTTTTAACAGCTTAAAATATTTAGTGACAGAAATTTTGTGGTTCCATACCGTTCCCAATATTCTGATTATATATCACATTTGCCCCCACTTATGATCTTGTGTGAGAAACTGTTTTAGGAATTGTTGTTACATTTCCCAATCAAAGGATTTCCTTTAAAAAAAAGTTTCTGACCACACTTCACACAAATGTACCAAAGAGAGTCAGCAAACTTTCAAAGGGGAGGTGCCAAAACCATCCCTTCTTTTTGATAACAGAGGTTAAATATGCCAGCAGGAATGAGCAGATGCTGGCACCCAAAAACAGGCACACGAGATCAGTAGTTTTTTGCCTCTCTGCCAGGCAGGGGCAGCCACTTCCCACTGAGTTCCAAAGTAGTAATAAATAGTCCAACTATAACTGTTTGTGCTATGTGTGCCTACTCAGGGACATGGAGGCTGAGAGATACTGACAAGCTAGTGTCATCCCTGCCAGTCACCACAATCACTTAATGCTTCCAGATTTCATCTGGTAAACATGGTATCTTCGCAATAGCCACTAACAGAACAAAGCTTCTAAAATACTCAAATGAATGGATGGAATAAGATGACTCTGACTACAGAGCTGACAGTTAACTGTATTCCTTTTGTTTGCTTGGCAATTCACAATGTTCTGTTACATGCAGGAGCTTAGATTTGAAAACTGTTATTGTGAGGGTAACAGTAGGTGAGGGCTAATGCCGACTTTTGAACAGAACTAGCTGTGCATTTTCTGCTGTTTTCATTTGTTATGTAACAGTATGAGGATGTTTTGCTAGCTTCTGTACTTCTTGCAAAGTCCTGGAAGTGCTCAAAGTGCTCTCTGTCCACCTGACAGCCATGAGCAGTACAACTGGAGAGCAATGCTTCAGGAGTAACTGCAGAGAGTGCAGGAGAAGCGGGCTCTGGTATCTAACATACAATCATTTCAAAACCTCAAGCTCCTGAAAATCACTGCCAGGTAGGAGATTATTCTGAAGAAATATCTCTGTATGCTTATTATGCTATCATATTGTTCTCCAGAAACCCATTTATGGATACGGTCAGATACTCAGCTAAAGAGATGTTCAGTATGATTTAACACAGATGTTCTTACATTCATTACTAATGTAGGTGTTTTGAACAATATGCTCCTGTGGTGAGCCCAACCATCAGGGACATGTTTGGAACATAATTTTACACAAATGTCATGCTCAAGCCAAAATCCCAGTGTTATCATGATATATCTTTATGTAAATGCAGTTGTAGTGTTTTCAAGCAGAATAGTTGGAAAATCTCTAGCAATTCAGAAAAACAACTGACCATGATGTGAGTTGAAAAGAAAGCTGGTGCCCAATTCAGCAATGAGGCACTATATCTATTTAACTGCATTTCAAGAGAAAAATCGGAGAAAGCTACTGCTGCTGCTGAGTCCTTTCAGTAAACTCATCACAGTTTGGATAAACTGCATTTTTTATGTCACTGAAACTGTATGCTAGAAATTGCAACAAATTCTTAAAATTATCCTTTTTCTTTGTTTCACAGCAATAGTGGGATGGCCATTCCAACAAACCTTCTTATCAGATACGAGGTTATAGCACTAAAAATTCTGAATGTAAACTGAATGTGAGCTGAATGTAAACTTTTTCAGTAAATAATTAAAACATCCATATTATCAAAAGCACATGCATGCATATATAACTGTACCTACAATAAGACTTTTTTCTAGGATTGATTATGACCAAAAAGAAAGAAAAAGCTAACATGAAAACCCATAAATAGCAACTGTTTATACTGCAAGTCAACTCTTCAGGAGAAATAAATGTATACTTCTAAGTATTCTTTATAAAAGTGTAAAGATTCTGTCACTACCAAGACAAAGACATGTCTATCTATTATAAACTTCATTTCCATTAGTAATATTGTGAAGACTGCTAAAACTCATTGTTTGGCACCAAAGCCAACTAGCACGGTCTGGCTATTTCCAGACTACTACTACTACTGTAAGAGAGGGTGATCACATCCAGATTATTGGGGATATTTTCTGGCCTGTGATACAGTGCTTAAAAGTCATCTAGAAAAGCTCGAATTCACATGGGTCAAAAATACATCAGAAAAAAACTTCACAGGAGCAGAGATCTGTTTGAGCTCTCATCTTCCCAGTACCAATTACTGATCCATTTTCAAAGTTACTGCCCACATACATCCCTTGACAAATCAAGCAACAGCAACAAAAATTCCTGCAATACTTAATTGACTGGCTAAAATTCATTCCCAGTGAAAAGTAACATGCTGCTAAACACACCCTTATTATCCTTAAGCCCTTATGATTAGTGTGAAAAGGCAAGGAGTCATATTAAGACAGCCCCTATTTCCATTAAAATAATGATGCTCCAATTACTTAGATGTAGGTGACAAATATTTCTGTACTCAGCTAAACATATGACAGTAACAAATTTCCTATAGCTATAAAGGAACATAAAAGATCTCTTGGAATAAAACATTGAAAATCATTCTCCATGTTTCGTGGTCATGGTCTTGTTGTTTGATAGCAATAGCATGGAAAATGTCTAAAAGGAGATGTCTAAAAGGAGTATTGTTTATTGAGACTTCTTACTGATAAAAAGAATAATGATACTACTAACCTTTAATTCTTGGGCAGACTTCAAATAAACCTCACACCATTTCTAAAACTAATGGCAAAACAACCAAAAGCCCCACTTCCTGCCACAAAAACACAGGCAGCACTCCACATTTGAGCAAGCAGAAGATGTGCTCCAGATGTAGGGAACCAAAACTCACCTTTAGAGGAGCGGAAGTGCTTGCTGGGTGCCGTGAAGCCCCTTGTCCCATGCACGTTCACAGCTGCCACACGGAACTGGTACCACCTGCTTGCTCTGATGTCTGACAGCTGAACCCGCTCATCTGTTGTCTGGTGGGGAAAATGTCATGGTTAAGGTCTGCTTAGATGGGGCCAGTTGTGCTCTCTGCAATGTAACACCCATCAGTCAGATTGGGAGGTAGCAGACACACCTCTTCAGTACACACAAGTGTCAGTAGAACAAAGCCATGTCGCCACCAAATTTTACAGTGCATTGCAGGTCTCTTCTAGAAAAGTGAATTTAGAAAATTGGTCAAGCGTTAAATTCACAAAATGATATTTTCAGTTATCATAACCTTCACCAAACAGATTGGACTTAGCTAATCAACTGGTGATTTTTTAGGGAACTCATTACCCCATATCAATGCACTCATTTCTCCAGACCCTAAAGAGTCAGGCTTCAAAATGACTTCACAAAATCCAACACTGAAAAGCCACCAGCTGGTTCATAGGAAACACAAAGCCCTCAGGTATGTGGGGTGAAGTGCATGAATCGTCCTTCAGATCTTTGGCACTTAGGTCAAAATGACAATAGTAGCCTTAACTCTTCTCTGCAGACTTTTCTTAGGTCATAGGAGATGATCTTTTCTCCAACAACACTAACTGCTGGTGTGTCATGAGTTCCATTTCCAACATCTGCAGTGAGTGCCTTAACCACTCACATACAGAAAAAATAAAAATGCACTCTGAACTCTTTCAGTAGGAGGTGCTTTAAACACTCTTATTCTGACGCCTGTTTTTATTCTTCTTTAAGCTTTTAAGCTGGCTTGTACACTTTCTGATTTTTTTTTCTAAGGTACAAACATCAGAACTGAACACAGCCTTCTGATAACAGCTCAATCACTACCAAGTACAGAACAAATAGTGTATGTAGAGCTCATCAGAAACTATTTGTGGCTATTTTTCATTTAACAGTGCTCACTTTTGCTGTTTTAATACTTTAATCAAAAAACACATAAGCTTGAAGTAAATGTCTTGCACGTCTAAACAAACAAGCTGCACAACAAATACCAAGTATTATTATGACCGAAGATAAAATCTCATTAACAAATTTACTGGCATCTATTAATTTTTATAACAGTTGTTTTCTATAATTTCAAAAACCTACCATATGAGATTCAGCATCACTTGCAATGATGCCAAGTACTTCCAGAAGAAGGACAATGCGGTGATCTGAGAAACTCAACACAGCTTCACAAAGTGCCTGACAAGTCTGCTAACCTTCTACAATAGGGTGACTACATCAGTCAACAAGGGAAGACCAGTTGAGTCTACCTGGACTTCTCTAAGCCTTCGATATTATATCTCACATTACATCCTTATCTCTAAATTGAAGAGATAGGGATTTGAAGGCTGAATTATTTGGTGGCTAAGAAATGGGCTGGATGGCCACAGCCAGAGAATTGGGGACAATAGTGCTATGTCCAGGTAGAAGCCAGTAAAAAGCGGGATCACTCAGGTCTCTATCTTGGGGTCAGTGCTCTTTATCATCTAATGATAAAGATGATCACCTAATCATCTTTGTCAGAAATCTAGCCAGTGGGATTGAATGCATCCTCACAAGTTTGGTGATGACACCAAGCGGAGTGGTGCAGTTGACACAACTGAAGGAAGGGATGTTATCCAGAGGGACTTGGACAAACTTGAAAAGAAGACTTACATGAACCTTCAACAAGGTCAAGTGCAAGGTGCTGCATTTTTGTTGGGGCAATCCCAGATAGGTGTACAGATTAGGAGAAGAATTTGTTGAGAACAGCCCTCCAGAGCAGGACTTGGGAGCTGTGGTGGGTAAAAAGCTGGACGTGAGCTAGCAGCAAGCACTTGCCAACATATCCTGGGCTGCATCAAAGGGTGGCCAACAGGACATGATAGTCACAGTCTACTCTGCCATCATGAGGTTTCATCTGGAATACTATATTGAGCTGTAGAGAAGCCCAGCACATGAAAGACACAGAGTGATCGGAGTGGGTTCAATATAGGGCCAAAAAGAGCATCAGAGGAGTGGAACACTTCTCTTATGAAGAAGAGAAGCCTTCATGGAGACCTCATTGTGGCTTTCCAGTACTTCAAGGAAACACAAAAAAGATGGAGAACAACTTTTACACAGTCTTATAGTGACTGGACAAGGGGTAACAATTTTAAATTAAAAGAGTGGAGATTTAGATTCAATGTAAGTAGAAAATTCTTTACTTAGAGGGTGGCGAGACACTGGAACAGGCCCGGAGAATTTGTGGATGTCCCATCCATGATGGCATTTAAGGTCAGGTGTGACGAGTTACTTGGCAACATTTTCCAGTGAGAGCCATCTGTGTCCGTAACTTAGTACTAGGTGATTTTTAAGGTCTTCTCTAAAACAAGATATTACATGATTCTATAAATTTCTGCTTTTTGCTTCCATGCCAACCTAAATCAGACAGTCAAAACTTCAGAAATTTGCTCCCGCTCTCCAGCAACAGTATTTTCAGAGACTTGACCAATGAAGTTTGTAGCTATTATCCTGTGTTTAATCCCTTCAACTTGCTGACAAAGAAAATTCAGGAAAACGGGTAGCAGGATTGTGCGTGCATATGAAGGAAATAGGTGACCCATTGTTGCTGTCACCACTACCGTAACACATCACCCATTGCCTTACTGTGCTCACATCCACTATTTGATCTCCATGAACATTCAGCAAGCATCAATGAATGTCAAAGAGTGTAATTTTTTCTGTATGGAGGAATTCAATTCCACACGTTTGCTTCATACACTCTTCCATGTACTATGCCATTTTATCAGACAGCTCTTCTGCTGCTGTCTGTCGCATGGCAACAAAATGTAAAGGAATATTGGCAGGAAGGTTCAGCCTTTACCGCCATGCCACCAACATTTGCCTCTGACATCATGTGACAGCCTAATAAAATAGGCAGCATCATTTTAGGATCAGTCCTAGTAGATAGAAGGCAGGCGTAATGTGAAAAGACTTGATTGACTCTACATTACTCAACTGAGAAATCTCAGTTGTCATTTCTTTGCACCAGCCCTTTTATTCTGTTAGGGCTCATTTAAAACACCAGATTTCATTTCTGTCATTCTTTGTGTGGCGATTGTGAGATGTAGGATCAAATAATGTGTCAATTCATATAACTAAAATTACTTTAATTTATGAACAGGCCCTAGGCTTGCTTCTTTCACTACTGGCTTTGTTGGCAAAGCTCCTATTAGTCTCACTGGCATGCAAGACGTGTATCTGTAACTAAAGCTCCTGCATTACAAAAAGCTTTGGTCTAACTAACCTCTACAAAGACTTAACATAGCTGAAGCTAAATACTGCTGAGAAAGAGCTAAATACTGCTGAGAAATCTTATACTATTCTGTTAGTAATTTGAACATTTTTTTCAGTTAGTTCTCAAAGAACTATTAGAGTAATTATTAAAAAATAATTCTAATAATGTCTTAGAACGCAAACATAATGTTTTGAAGAATTTAATCAATGAAAAACAAAACAAAAAGATCAATCCTAAACAATCATGAGGAAATAATTAGGCTGTGCATTTATGCATTAACCTAAAAGAGGAAGGTATTACAATAAGGTTCCAATCCTAATACACATTATTTGGAATAAAATAATGTAAAAAATTAGTCCTCAAACACAAACACCAGGCAACACATCATCACCCCAAATTCAACAAAAACAAATGTATGGATGCAACTTTATATAAGAAAAGCATGGAATACCACAATCTGGAGAGTAAAGAGAATAGCTTGACATCCCTTCTCAAGAGGGCATCTCAGGTCCAAGAGCCAATGGACCAACCAGCGCTGCCACATTCAAGAAGCACTGACAGTTCTAATCCTTTCCCAGCAGTCCAAAAATAGTTTAGGTTCCAAGTCCCCTCCTGAAAAAAGTCCCTCATCCTGTCTTCATTCTTGACTTCAACACACCTAGAGAAATCTTTCCCTGCTGTTCATACAGCTGACTTATGACTAAAGTACCTACCCAGAGCACAGATGACCTATATTCAATCCCATCATCTGTTTGAGAGGGTAAAAGAGAATACTGCCTAGTGTCTTGAACGTTGCATGCTAGTTTGAATTAGGACATTTTATGGGCAAGACTTTTCCTCAGAACAAAGCAAGCTGAAGGTATCAACAACTTCTTGTAAGAAAAGGATAAAATTTGTTAGGATAAGGAGAATGAAAAAATAACATTCAGCAGTGTAGAAACTAAGCAACTCTGATGGAATTTCTGCATCACTACTCCAAGGATTTTGGTGTGTGTCTTTTATATATAAGTAATAATTGGTGTAAGAAGGTCTTTGTGGCAAAGACTGGTACAGATGACCCTCAGCTATTCTAGGTTTACAATAATCAGTGGAGCATTTCAATGTGTTCACTCTATTTCTATCACATTATCAATCTTGAATTCTATAGTGCAAAGTTTTACTGGAAATAGTAGGGGACAGTCTCTCTCACCTTGCTGAGTCACAGCTCCACAACTATCTTTTGAAATAATTCAAAATGATAAAGAATTTGCAGTAGACAGTGAAGAGATATCATCCAGACTGTAAAAAGAGCTGAGTTTATATTTTCTCTGTCAAAGAAGAAGTCTGGCAGTGCCACATCCACTGCTCTATCAAAGGACATTAGACCTTCCACAACTAACATTTCTGCTTTCTAACATGATGAATACTTAAAATTCTTTTTAATGTTAAGATTAAATGTTAAGAAAATAACATTCTTATAACATATATAATAACATTGGGGGGTTGGACTCGATGATCTCTGGAGGTCCCTTCCAACCCCTACAATTCTGTGAACATAGTAATAGATTGTCTCCCTTCTTAAAAAGAAAACACCAAAAGAGAACTAATGATAATATAATCCAAAAGACATATACTTTTTCAAAGAACACTTTTTCAATGCCAAATAAAAATTTATGATACATGAGAAAAAATTTACATAATAACTCACAGTAATTAAGTAGAAAATGCCAGTGTTTTTGAAAACTAAATCCTTCAAAAAAGTTATTTAAAATTATAGCCTCACCTATAAATGAATAGTTAAAAAGAAAAACAGAAAACTATGAAAAAGCTCTGACAAAATACTATGAAATTTCTTTTAAGAACACGCAGACAAAAACTTCACATAATTCCAGGCATATAATTTTGCAATATACAGGCATAAGGAAATTCAGAGCCTTGTTGATCTACCTCTGCTCTGAGCATGCCCTCTAACAAAAGTAGGAAAAAGTAATGAAAGGGCATCATCACCCACAGACAGCCATGCCCCAGGAGTTCTTAACTGAATGGCTGAGCTCTTTATACACATATAATCAAGGTCTCAGAGCCCAGTGTTTTGGAATCATAGAAGAAATATTCTCAGTTATATGAACAAGAAAAGCCTGGAGGAGATGCACACTGTCACTTTAGTCAAAATGGACATTCATCTTTGCTGCTGACATGGCAAAACCAATTCTAATGCATCCAGTCAAATCCAGAATTTGATTTCCCAGCAGGATGTCTAAAACCACAAATGCCACTGAGGTACATGACTATAGAGACCAAAATTTTTATTACTAATGCCCCTCAAGGGTGCCCAGCCTTTATGCCCCACTAAGTGCACATGGTTTGCAAAGTCAGCCAGGCATCCTAAAGCTTGTTTGGAACTGACTTCCCCAGTGGGGTCTGTCTCATAATCCAACGTATGTCTCTCAAGACATAGTAGGGACATCAAAGTTCTCAGAAAGAAGTCAGTTGGAGGAGTCTTCTCCTGCCATAATGAATAACTCAGCCCCTTCTGCCTGCATGTTGCACACCGTCAAGAAAGTTAGCTATCAGGATTCTTACCATTCTGAGAAGGAAAGACATTTCTGAAGCCCTGTCTCCCGTACATCACTGTGAGAAGGAAGATATTCATACAAACTCCACCACTGTATATAGTGCTTGTTCCCAGAAATGTGCAAGAGGTCTATTTCTGAGATGAGGAAAAGTGTAGCAATATGCTATCTTTGCAGAAGAGCTATGTTTCTACAGCTTAGCTACACGGCATAACAGCGAGTAGCAGTTCACATCTGGTTTATGTTTGCTAAGTGGTATCCTCCTAGTAGCATAAGCAAGAAGCTGTTTTCTGAGTATGGAGAACACAGACTGAAGATGTGAACCTCAACTGAGAGACAAAAATAAGTCACTGCAACTTTATCAGGTGTGAAGTTGTGCACGTTCCTTGGGATGAAATTGCACAGGCTGTGTTTCATGCCAAGCTCTGCTGCAGGTGACCTTCCCTGATCAGGACTCTAACACTGTAACAGTCCCCTGTAGTAAAACAGTAAAGCTAAAGATTTCACTTTTGAGTATTCAGTTTCACAAGCTTGACACTATTTTAAGATACCTCTTTCCTATGCAACGTGAACTGAGAATGAAAACAGACTGCCACAGAATTTAAACTCCTTATTTTATTTTGTGGATTGTTCCCTTTCTTTTTTTTTCCTAGCTGTAATGATCTTTTGCAGGTCTTTTCAGAATCAACATTTTGCTTTTCTTGTCAGCAGAGATGATGGTGAAGCAGTTAAGATAAATGACTGGAACTCTGCCATCCAGGTGGACTGTCAGCATGTTAAGAAACAGATTGAAACTGGGAAGAAACCTAAGTGAAAATTTATGCTCTGTTGGCTGCTTCCCATTAAGAAACATTTGCTCATGAATCTTACATTTTCAGCCTGGATTGCCCTGAGTGATAAAAGCATGACATCATAGGTCTTTCCAAATTAGGAGGGCAACATCTGAAAAAGTGACTTTATAGATAAAAAAAGGTTTCACTCTTAACACTTATGCTTTTAAAAACTGAATGGTCTTTTGATCAATTATATTTCTTAGCATTTTGCTAAAATTGAAGCCATGCTTGGAGGACAGGCACTGGCTCACACTGACTTTAAAAGGACTGTCTCTCACAAGATTCCTTCAGTAGATTTTGGTATCTAATTCTACATTTTTCAATAGATTGGTGGCTTTTTGGAATACCTGTCTGAATAGATAACAAGTATGTGCTTGTACAAAAGTTCTACTGAGCGCCTTATGGAAATCAAGATTCCAGGTACATCTATAGATCCTTACCTATACAAAGTAAACTCATTTTGGAAACACAAATGTCATTTCTGAATGTCATTTCCTTTGGGGGCAGGGAAAGAAATATTTTCTTTTTTGCTAATATATTCACACATTTGTAATGATGCCATTTACTATACAAATCAAAACCATTTGATGTTTCTGTTACTTAAAAACTGAAAGTCAAAATACTGAAGTTCATTTTTCTTGAATAAGTCTTTTAAATAGCTCATTGAGCAGTGGAGGAAAGCCTTGGAGATCTAGACCCTGCTTGTGGCTTGTGACTTAGAGAGACACCAAAAAGGGACACCTGTGCAACAATCTCTCAGTTTACATGATCTAACTCTTCTCTGATCTGAAGAAGAACTTTAAGGAAGGTAGGGGTTCTTACCATTTTACAAAGAACTGACCTGTGCTACAGTTTGCCAGTTAGTAGCATCATCCTCGCTAGGATGGATTCCTTGATTCCACCTCCTCTGAACAACATAAATCACAGGCTCAATGGAAATATTGAATTTTGAAGACCACTTCACCTCCAGGTCTCCAGACTGGAGTTCTATAAATTTTAACTCTTTCCGGGGTTTCAATGGAACACCTGCAATAGGAACACAAAGATGGAAATATTTGAATAATTTACAAAATCAGAAAAAAAACATCTTGAGGTTAAACTGTATAAAAAACACTAATAAAAAAGAAGCTGGTTGGTCAGTTCAGAAGAAATAAAGAAGGGAACAGGTAGGGTGACACAAGCAGAAATTTCTGGAGTCTTCATTACTGGCAACAGTAAAACTGAAAAAAAAATCTTCAAAATTATTTTTTTATTTCATTTGAGAACTAAAAGTAAGGATTTGAGAGCTGTGAGTTAAAACTGATCTCAGTCTCCATATATGTTTTGATAACCTGGAGAAAGATCCTTTGATCTCAAGCTGAATCAACTATACTGCCATTCAGATATTCACCCAATTGCGTCTTTGTACACTTCTCACCATGGAATTTTCACAGCATCACTTGGCAATCTTCATTTCTTTCCACTGCTTCTCTACCCTTAACATTACAAAAATTTCCCTTGCTTTGTCTTCTTTGCTGCATTTTAAACACAGTACTTGTGTTCATGGATCGTGGACAACAGATTGTATCTTTCACCTATGGAGGAGTCTTCTGAGCACTGCAGGATTGTTGTCACGTCTTTCATTGCTTTCTTCTTCAGTCTAATAACTGCGGTGCACTCCAAGTAAGAATTTCTTTCTCTTCCTCTGATTATTCTTGCAGTTATACTGTTGAAACTCTTCCATTGGACCACAGCCCTTCTCCAAAGCCATGCCTAAAACTAGACACAGACCTCAGAAGAGCCTTTACCAACGCAGACTAGAGTAACAGAATTATTTTCAGTCTTTTACATTCATCTGATATACGTAAGTATGCTGCTTGTCTTTTCCTGGGCAGCATGCAGCCATAGTGTATGATGTGTCTGTCACTCCAATTTTTATATTTCAGAGTCTAAGCTGTCTTTATATTATTTAGAGTAATTTCTCATTACATTATGTTACTGAAGGACAGTTATTTCTGTTGCTTTGACACTTGATAGCATTGTCTCTTTGAAACTATTTGTAGCAGTTTGAAGGAGAATACCAAAATCAAATTTGGCATCTTTTGATTAAATCACTGTATCAATCATTTCCCTAGATAGATATTAGAAGCTCATATATTTAACTGTGCACCATTTTGTCACTTTGGGATATGCTACACACAAGAATTCTATGCTGAAATATAAATCTTCTTATTAAATTATTGTGTGTGTTTTATCTTTATATTTATATATTTATATTTCATCATTTCATTGGGGGCCAATAAAAAAACAACTGCATACACTGGTTCAATAAATTGTAATATTAATGTTTCTACTCAGTCCGTTATAGATGGCTGGAATAGTGAATCTTATATGACCAAACTATTTTTATGTTTTAAGAGGTCTTCTTCTAAATGTGATTCAATAATTAGCCCCAATTCAATACAAGTAGATACTGTCGCTCTTGAAGAAACCTAAAATCAACCTACGGAAAATTCAGTATATAAATCCAGTACCATCACAGTTTAAACCATGCGTATCATTCAACAGTCAGCTGTCTTAGTCTAATATAACTAACATTATAGATCCTGTCAGTTCTGATTTCTATGTTTCAAAATCCTTCTTTAATTACAATGTACAATAATCCTACAATTTGCATGTTAAGAAAATTCCATCTGCTCTGCATTAGGGGCAGTTGGATTTGCTTGACTGCAAGTAACTCAGCCTTTCTGCTGTCATGTAATTGTGTGCAGATGGATTTCAGCAGCACAAACTAGAGCATCACACAAGTGCATTCTGAAACTTCTGTAGAACCAGCATCATCAATTTCATACCCGGATGTGTAGATCCAATCACTCTTCAGTGTGCTCTTTATTATGCAAATGGCTAACCCTTTCATTGTGCTGGGACAAATTAGTCCTTCAAAGTAGTGTTTAAAGAATTTAAACCACTGATTGCTATATGTGTACAGCACCAAAGCCCACCACCACAAAAAAAAAAGTACTTAGAAAAGGTGTATTTCAAAACATTCATATGACTCTGTGCTACCAAAAATACTTGTATACCCTTCTATCATAAGAATCTGTACTTTAAATGTTGATTTTCCAGGAATTCCAAAAGCTTTCATAGAATGGTTTCAGACAGTAAAAGCCTCATTCATGGCATCAATACAATTCTAAACACAATACAGTTGTTCAAAGACGCAAAGATAAGCACCTCTAAAGCTGTGCAAATTTTTTTAAATATGCAATTATTTTTTGTTAACCATGAAAAAACTTTTAAACTATGGATGACAGTTCTGGCTCCAGCTGTCCTATTATGACACTGCCATACCATCTTAGCTTTTAAACATCATGATCTTCTCTTTATAACTCATTTTGCTCATGTCTGCATTTTGGTCTGCTGTAGGGATTACTCCCTAACACATTTCAGACAAAATTAATTAGGCTGGATTAGACAGTACGGACCCTGAAACTCTGATCAAAAGAGATTGTGAAAATTTCACTGAAGTTGAGACATTATCACATTGGAGAAACCACTTACTTCTGAAAAGGAAAAAGGTGATGGGTAACTATTCAGCTGTAACCAGATAAGTGTGGAAAAAAAGATAAATGTTCATGCCCTTACTTGGAGATGAACATGTGGGTGTTAGACAAAGCCACTGTGATCAAGCACTGGACAATAATTTCTCTTTCTTTTTGTTCTATGGTTTTATATGATCTTATTTCTAAGCAGAGATATTCCTCTCATTTATATCCATAGAATACCAAGTTAACCTTAGATATTTAGATAGAATTATCTCCAAATAGAAAAAAAAAATTAAGTAGGCAATGGAAAAGCAGAAAAATTTTCTGAAGTCCTTTACTAATTGAGACAACACAAAGGAGGTGGATGGGGCAGATAATAGAAGAGTGAGAGAAAACATTTCATATCTCCAGCAAAGGAAAAAAAAACAAAATAAAATAAAATTGAAGATTGTGTAACTGAGCAGTAATACCACTCCTAACAGAGATGAGAAAAATGCGGTGATACGGACAACTTGATCATTATTGAATACAAGCCAATTAAAAAAAAAAAAAAAGGAAAACAAATACAGTCAAGCCCAAAAACACTGTCAACATACAGCTTTGGTGTAAGCATACTTACCCTGCTATCCTTTTAGGATTTGGCTTTTACACTCAGTACTAGAGGGCACGCCCAGTTATATCAGGTATTTTATATCCATTGTTGTAACTTTCATCTCTAGAACTTGATTAACTCTATCAACTTCTGCAGACTCTTAGATTCAATCTGAGTTCACTTTCTAGCTGTGAGTGCTGTCAAAATGGTAAGAATAAGTACTAGATGTGTTCACTAGATCTCAGTCATGCTTGCAGAGTTTGCTTTTTAGTGACAGTAAGGTCATTTACCCTTGGAGGAAATGAATAACAAGCCTGTTCAGCTTCTATTTGTTCTTTGTTGCAGAAAGACAAGTTGAAGAGGCTAATTAGCTGAATTCATCAGCTGAGAAGGCAGTACTGTATTGGGTTTGACCTTCCTCTGCAAAAAATATATGTTCTTACAAGAAAGCACCTCCTGCAGATAGGTGATAGAATGCTAGAGAAGGTTAATTCTGCTACTACATAATTAGGCCAAGCAAAAGCAGACTGCGCAGTGTGCAGTTATACAGTGCATGATATTTGTGTCCCCCTCCAAAAAAATGTGTCATCTTGTTTCACTTGTTTCACTTGCTGCTAGTTTTGCTTTCACCTTCTTTGGCTGCCATATTTACTGGAATGCTTCGCAGCATCATTTAGTGATTGTAGAATGTACCCTGCCCATGCAAACCATTAATTACACACGCAATACAAATGCTGAGTTTACTGCTCCGTTCAATAGTCTCAAGAAAATGACAGAAATAAGTAAACAGTCCATTTAAATAATTTTCATTTTAAATGTGGATGAGAGTATATTAATTCCTTATAGTTTGACAGGGCTGCTCTGATGTCCCTTGAAAGAATTTCCCTTCTATACTGGAAATCTGAATCACAGTATCGTTTGCCATTCAAACTACTTCAAGTAGTGTTTTGATTTGTTTCATGCTTACTCAAACTCAATGACATCTATATCAAATTTTCTCCACTTATGTAAGTAAATATGACAGTGTTGATGGCCAGTGTTGTACATTCAAACTCAGGATACAAAAGTCAAAGTATATTATTTATGACATGCATTCTCATCAGTAGGGACATTTAAAAATATGCATTAACATTTCAGTTAAAAGAATTAACTTAAAAACAAATCACCATCTCCTTCACATATTTGACTTCCAACATCAAAACAGGCCTGATATTTGTTGTAATCAAACATACGCAAAATCATGATAGCCCCTGCTCTATTTCAAGTACTGTTAGCAGGTTTGTATGCCAGGAAAGGTCAACAACTCTGACCTCATCCAAACATTCATCCTGTGTTTTCAGTGTTGCAAACAACTGGAGATCGGCAGATGGAAATAAGACTGGATTCAGACCTAAGCCTGAAATTTAGTCCAGAGTTCTGCTGATTGCTCTCTCCAGGGAGAGCCCAAGCTATCAGCAGCATACCTGATTAGTATTTATTTTTTATCACTAAAGTAAGAAGAATGGATTTCTAACAAAATGTTCCAACTCCATTTAGCAAGAAAATTTCTTTCACAAATGGTCATTGCTTTGTGTTAGAAGCATGTTTTAAAACTATTTCATACATAAAGCTTTTTAAAAATAAACATAACAAATTAAAATCTGGAGGTTGTATAAGCACAAATCTTTCCTAAATCTCTATGCTCTTGCTGATGGATGGCAAGGACAGAATCTCAGGACTCCAGACAAATAAAAACTTTTTGAATAATTCATGGTGCCTTAAATTTAAATAATGCAGTAATATATATGTAGGCTTTATCTAGGCTGTTAAGTACACCAACTCCAAATACATTACACTGATTTGTTCTTTGGCTTTGTTACCACACAATTCCTATTCAGTAGTGCTATCTTTTTGGCTCGTAATCATAAATGTCATTTGTGATTAATAGGACTTGAACTATTTATTGTTAAATATTTTCCTGGTGCATTCTCTCTCATCTGCATCAAATTAAGTGAGATTTCACCTAAACTGGCAAGTTTGTTCTGCATAATAGCCATATGCTTACATTCCACAGATTTCCAGATATGGCCTTCATAAGGCAGAAAAAACAAATCAGAAACTGGAACAGCATTTTTCTTTGTCTTTCCATGATTTATGCGTCCAGTCACACCTCCAATAGAACCTTCCTCCATGTCTTCTCCATACAAATTCCTGTGAAATGAAAGTCCTAGTTCTCTAAGAGATTTTACTATGGTCTGAAGTTATTAGCCCGGTATAAGTACATGTTAATAATAATTTCTACCTTTGTACAGGTTCTTGGGAACTTGGCATGTGTGACCACATCCGTTGGAACAGCATTTCTTCACTCCAGAGCATTCACTATCAGCTTCACAGCTTTCAACGCAGGCAGCTGCAAAACCACTGGCCTTTTCAGGTGCTGGGCAGTCCCCTTGCTTCACTGACAGGATGTATTTAAGGAATTCACAGCTAGTTAGGCATTCATAATTCTTCTTGGGGAAAAGAGGCTAAAGGAAAAACAAAAGAACAAAAGAATTATAAAAAAGTTTTCAAGAGGAAGAAAAAAAACAAGAAAAAATGTTGTACATTTCCCAAGACCTCCAAAGATAATTTCAGATTTTCATCTTTTGCAAGACTACCCCTGAAGATTTGTATATTCAAGTCCCCTCTAAAAAAGCATTCCAAGTGCACAAACACAAATTCCCTCAAGTATGATCACCATCTTTAATGGAATAAAGCTGTTTACATCTGCCAGATTTTTCTTGTTTTCCTCACATTGCCTAGCTACAAACTTGCTCAATAACAGATTTTTTAAAATCTCAAAACAAAGGGCAAGCAATGGTCAGATGTTTTTTTTTGTTGTTGTTTTGTTTGGTTTTTTTTTTTTTGACTGCTCCACATTCCTCCCTTCTTATTTCATGAACTCTATCCACAATATCTGATGTAACACCATGCTAGGAAAATAAGTGAAATCTTGCTTCCTTGCACTGTCTGAACTGAGTTGGTTAAAAGAAGGACATCTTTATTTTCTTGGTAACATAGTAATAATTACTCATAGAACTGGAATAAAATTTCTGATAAAAAGATCAGCAGAAAATACAGATCAAAATAGAATCATAGAATCACAGAATCTACTTAGAGTTAGAAGGGACCTTTAAAGGTCATCTAGTCCAACTCCCCTGCAAAAAACTGGGAACAGAGCTTAAATACTTTAAATTAATTAAAGCTCAAATAAATGCTACCTCTTGGAGAAATCAGCTCCTAGCTATAGGAGACACTGTTTCAAAGCAGATACGTTTTACAGTATGTGCACTACTACTTCAGCCATTTGACAATTTTTTTTCCAGCTGTATTAGAAACAGCATCTAGAAGCCCATGGAGAACACTGTGTACAACACAGGGATTCCACCTCCTCTTTTAGCTGGTTCTTGATTTAGTTTGGTGTATAACCAGATATGGCAATTCCCTCAAAGAGACCAGTGAAACTGTAGGTAGTTAAACTGCATAACAGGGGTTATCCAAGTTTACAACCTACTCTCCATAAACCCATTCATGTAATTTCTGCAACTTTGTTGCTATCTTCCATATTCAAATTTTACTTTTTTAATTTATACTGCTTGCAATTTGTGGCAAAATGAGAAACAGTGTTAAGTATAAGGAGGCCCATGTGAGGCCTCCCTGAGTATGTGTCAGTTTATGCTCCAGAATCCAGAATGTGCCACTAACATGCCTCTCACATATTGTCCTATAGAGTAGTACAAAATTTTTGAATCAAACTCTTCATATATTTTAGTGACACAGTATAACTACTGCAATGACTGCCAAAATAAGCAGTCCCCTTTTCTCTCCTAGTCACCCCAGTGTTCCTTGGATATGCACTCATGCTGACCATACCTGATTTCACCGTGTCTTAAGAAACCAGAAGGAAATTAAACTTTTGGAAAACAAAGGAGACAGGCAAAATGTTTCCTTCTCTTCTTCATGTGAAGGTTACTTTAACAGTAGCATACATTACCTAGATAAGGACTTATACACAACAACAGACCATGAGAAATACAAAGCTGAAGTTTTTATACAAAGTAAATAAAGATGAATTTATTCTCAAAGTTTAGTTTTCTCAAATGAAAACAGTCTGTCTTAATACATTCAGATAATGTCTAAGGAGCTTACATGAGCTTGAAAGAAATAAAGGAAAATGATCTGTGTGTGTGTCAAGCAAATTTCAAATCCTAAAACATCACAAATTTGCAGCTACTTAATTAAAAACTTTACAGCTCCCTGAGGCATAATACATCCTCAAGGCTTCTCTTCCTCACCCTATTTCACAGCTCATTTTTCAGTTAGCTGCTAAATGTGCTGCTCTTCATTACTGGCCTTTGAAGTTCTAAATTTAGTTTCAACCACAAAACACTAATCAAAGAAGGATGCTCACTGTTTTTAACTACAATAGAACAGTGTTCTACAAATGTTTTCCTTTTAAACCAAATTTATACATTTTTACATCCATATCTGGAAACAGCCTGAGTAGGAAGTGATATATGAGGATGACATAAATTACACACGCTAAAACTGCTTTATTACACTTCTCCAGAATTTTGTTATATAAGGAAGCAGCAACTGATTCCAGTGAAAGAACTTGATTTTAATGAGAAATTTTAATTTGTTCTTCTAATATAACTAAATAGATTAGCATTCTTTTGATCCTTACTTACATGTAGCTATTTGGATCTAAAATTTACGCTTTTAGTTGAAATGACAACATTTCCTAATCAAGATATTTAAAACTGTTTAAACAAGACATGTTTTTCCATCTGCAAAAGAGCATTCACAGTGATGAAGAACATGATAAACCAATCAGTTGAGTATATCAGTTAAGGTCAATTCCGTTTTTGTAAGACAAGCTGAAAATCTTAATAAATGCACACTTTAATTGATTTGAATAAAGATATATCTATATAATAAAGCAACCTTCTACTGAGCTGGTGTTTTACTTCGTACTAAAAGCCAGTTAAGGTTGCTTCAAAACCAATCCAACTATCGCCCATTTTGTACTAGTTTAACTGATCTATGCTTGTTTATTCACAAGGTTATTCTGAAATGCTGTGCAGAAACAGTTTCCTTCAGAAAAGACTTGTTTCTGAATAATTATGAATTTTGATGCCTTTCTGCTGAATCCAGTTAAAATCAGACTGATCTTCGCAAATGAAATGCCATCCTTTTTCCTAGCTATCTTGCACAAGGATTTTCACATTTGTGATGTTTTTATCCTTAAAAAAAAATGAAAAAAGAAAAAAAAACCTTTTCTTAAACATGTCCAGAAAAGGGAAAAGGTATGTGGGAGAAATAAAGGAGGTATTTAACAGCACCTTCTCAGAGATATTACGTGAGTGTAAAAAAAACCTTTTTTTTCCCTCAGACATATTATGGCTACATCATTACAAGTGTCCATAAAAACAAAAGAAAATGCTATAAACATCCCATGTTTGTTAGCTGTCTCCTTAAAGCTCACACCTCTAATACTGTAAGTGAAAGAGGCAGCTGGAAGAAAGTGAGAATGAATGCCCTTGGGCTGACATACCTCACAGAAGCTTTGGCAATGGTTTTTCTTCAAGTCCCAGGATTCTTTGCAGGGCTCCAGGCACTAGGAAGAGTCAAGAGGGGAAAGTGTCAAGAAGAGAAAGAAATAAACATCTACAAATGACCCCAGTTTGTTCTCTGATTGTTTGTGTGGCCCATAGGAAGTTAATAACAGGCTTTAAAAATCCACTTCTCCTGAGGATAAGATTGTGTCATTGAGCCATGGTGTCAGAGCAAGGGCATGCCAAACTCTGTTGAGATTACAAGAAACATTTTCAGTGCTTCTTACAGTACAAGACAATTGCTCTTCTTATTTATATGCCATCCTATTTTCTGCATTACTGAGTCTAGGTCCTAATAACATTTAACATCATGTCATTGGATCACAGAGCAATGTCAAGAGTACTACTCTAAACTACAAAAACTTAAATCTCCTTTCTGATCAGCCTAAAAATTAGATGGGGACATTGCCTTCCCATGGGAGAAACTATTTCAGCAAGCTATAGAGTAAACTCAGCAGAGATTTAGCCACTATTTCTGTATAAATAGACAATGTTCACTGGTCTGTTAGCAAAATCACTTTATTTCAAGTACCACATTATCATTTTTTCACCTTCAGTCTCTACTACAATGGATATATAGAGTTCAGATTCAAACACTGCAAATCTGAGATTCAAACTCTAAAACCTGAGTCAAACTTCTCAACATAAAAAAAACTTACTGCAGCTGAAACATAAATTTAAACTTCCATCCAGTTAAGTAAACGATCTTGGAAAAAAAAAAAAAAAAAAAAAAAACACATTGTTGGAAGTTAGTAGCATTTGTTCTTTCTGGTAATACTTGAAAGATAATTACCACACCAAAAGGAAAGGCCTATGACATGCAATTCTCAGAATCTGACACGTGTTCGTATTATTTGTTTCTCTTATACATAGAATTAAACTGGAAGTATTTACATTTTTGTTAATCAAAAACAAGTACAAACACATACACACTATATTTCAGAACAGCTATTCTCTTGTATCATTAATGCGCTAAAAACATCATTTTTTTAGAAGATAAACATCTTTCTTTCTAGTGACAAAGTCTAAAAACATAAAACCAATAGTCATACAGGTTACATAGTTTACGAATGCAAAATACATTTTCTCTCTGCTCTGTGTACAGGTATAGGCCAGTGACATGTGGTGTCCTGCAGTAGTCTACCATGGGACCGATGCTCTTCAACATCATTACCAATAACACAAATGGTGGAATTAAGTGCACCATCAGTAAGGTACAACTCAGCTTGGCCAATACCAGGCTGAGTGGTGCAGCTGTTACAATAAAAGGAAGAGATACCATCTAAAGGGACCTGGACAAGCTTGAGAAGTGGGCCCATGAGAACCTAATGAGATTAAATAAAGCCAAGTATACTTGGGTCAGGGCAATCCCAATATGTGTACAGACTGGGAGAAGAATTCCTTGTGAGCAGCCCTACAGAGAAGGACTTGGGTGTTCTGGTGAAAATTTGGACAAGAGCCAGCAGTGTGCACATGCAGCCCAGAAGGCCATCTGTATCCTGGGCTGTATAAAAAGAGGGATGGCCACTAGGGCAAGAAAGGTGATTGTCTCCCTCTGCTTTGCCCTTGTGAGGCCCCATCTGGAGTACTGCATCCAGGTTTGGGGCCCTAGCAGAAGAAAGACATGGAGTTGCTGGAGTGGGTCCAGAGGAGGGCCACAAGAATTATCAGAGTGCCAGAGCACCTCTCCTATGAAGAAAGGTAGTGGGAGCTGGGCTTGTTTAGCATGGAGAAAAGAAGGCTCTAGTAAGACCTCATTGTATAAGGGTTCTTTGGGTAGACAGTGATAGGACAAGAGGAAATGGTTTAAAACTAAAGGAGGGAAGGTTTTTATTAGAAGTCAGGGAAAGTTTTACACTGAGAGAGAGGTGAAGTGATGGAACAAGTTGCCCAGAGAGGTTGTAGATGCCCCGTGTTCAAGGCCAGGTTGAATGGGGCTTAGGAGCTACCTGATTATCATGGCTTTGTGATTTATTATTGATGTTCCACATCACAACAACATACAGTGTACTGGCAGTTAAAGAGTTAATGCTGCAGCTTCAGTCCTGGAAGAGAAGAATGAATCACAGCTTCCAGAAGACTCTGTTTTTTCATTTCCATCTTGTGGGGAGAGGGAAAAATAAAACTCCCTGGAAGTCATAAGACTATCTCTCTTTGCTCTCTGGTGGAACAGAATAAGAACTCTGGTTTTCAGAAAACTCTCTCATTTACTTGATTTATTAGATTCAATCCCAGCTAACTTGTACTTTCGCTATTGTAGTTAGTAAACTAAGTTTGTTTTCCTTCTCAGATCACTGCCACTGTTTTTTTTCCCTTTCATTCCATTTCCCTCCTTTTTGGGCCAGTGGGTCTGCTGTCCCCCTGTCACGGACTCTGATCTAGTACTTGATCCAGTAGTTCGCTTCCCTGTCTGCAGAAGGGGACGTTGGAACTTGATGATCCTTGAGGTCTTCCTTGAGGGAGGTGATTGTCCCCCTCTGCTCTGCTCTTGTGAGGCCCCATCTGGAGTACTGCGTCCCGGTCTGGAGCCCCCAGTACAAGAAAGACAGGGAGCTGTCGGGGAGGGTCCAGAGAAGGGGCATGAAGATGATCAGGGGACTGGAGCACCTCCCCTGCGAAGACAGGAGGAGGGTGCTGGGCTTGTTCAGCCTGGAGAAGAGAAGGCTGTGAGGTGACCTCATTGCAGCATTTCAATACCTAAAGGGAGCCTACAAACAGGAGGGGAATCAACTCTTTAAAAGGGTTGAGAACTGCAGGACAAGGGGAAATGGCTTTAAGTTGAGGGAGGGAAGGTTTAGGTTGGATGTCAGGGGGAAATTCTTTACAGAGAGAGTGGTGAGGTGCTGGAACAGGCTGCCCAGAGTGGTTGTGGATGCCCCATCCCTGGAAGTGTTCAAGGCCAGACTGGATGGGGCCCTGGGCAGCCTGGTCTAGTATTGAATGTGGAGGTTGGTGGCCCTGCCTGTGGCAGGGGGATTGGAGATTCATGATCCTTCAGGTCTCTTCCAACCCTGGCCATTCTGAGATTCTGTGTGTCCCTTCCAACCCAAGCCATCCTATGATTCTGTTCTATGATTCTATAATTATAGTAATGAGGGAGACTGACTTCTTACATGGTTTGATAGTGATCGGACAGGGGGGAATGGTTTTAAACTAAAAGAAGGAGATTCAGATTAGATGTTAGGGGGAAGTTTTTCACTGAGATGGTGGTAAAGCACTGGAACAGTTGCCCAGAGAAGTTGTAGATGCCCCATCCCTGGAGGCCAGGTTGGATGAGGACCAGGGCAACTTGATCTAGTGGTTGGCCACCCTGCCAGAGCATGAGGGCTGGAACTAGATGGTCTTTAAGGTCCCTTCCAACCCAAGCCATTCTATGATTCTATAAATACACATAGCGATATTAAGACCCAACTTTTAGCTCTTCAAAATTCACAATGTACTACACACAAAGTAATTAGAAGGATACATTATAAAATGACACTGAAGTCAGTAAGTTTAATTAATTCTGGAGTATTGTTTGTCTTGTAGCAGTTATTGTACATTTGAGCGCCATTCCATCATCATTACAATTTTACAGCTGTTCTGATTGTCTGATAGATTTAATACCAATTTACAGAGATATAAGCGGTGTAAAAATAGAATGGGCAACATTTTGATCATGCTGGGACTCTATCAGTATTTCCCAGGGCTTGTCACGATTTCTATACTCTTACCTTCTCCTAATTCTTTTCTCACAGCTATGCAGCCACACTGACTGTATCCAAATCAGTATATCCACAATCTTGCCACAAGCTTGAGATGAGAATCAGGCACAAGTTCCTGCTAAACTGCATTGTTGGACTACCCTCCTTGCAGGCTGTGGAGCAAAATGTTCAGCATGCCTGGAAGGAAATATCAAAATGCTGTGCACTTTAGGGGAACTGTTCTATTTGTTTCTACAACAATGTCTTTATCTACAGTGTAAGTAGGCTTCAGTGTTCGGTGTTTTGACTGACTGCTGCTTTGTTCAGTAAACAGGTAGGACTGCCCAAGATATTCGCCTGGAGTCCAGCACCTCCTGGTTTTTTGAACGGCACAACTGATGTGCACCTCAGCTCAGACATTCCAAAGGGAAGTCATACAAAATAAACAAGACCTGAATGGTATCCTGCCATCTGACTGTTCTCAGAATATTCTGATAATGCATCTATCCATAAGGCCTTCATTGTAAGATTAGTAAGTGCTGATTAGAGTATACACCTAATTACATATAAACAAAAAATCTTTCATATTTGCTTCACATTCCTGTTACATGAAGTCTCCTCAGAGCACTGGTCTTAGCCTAGCACTGTGAGCTGATCCATACACCAATTGCCCAGCTTCAGTGGAGCGGTGTCATTCTGTAAGTTGGAGAAGAGTTGCTACCAGACACCAATGTTGTCAGAAACCCTGCACTAGGATCGTTTGGAACAAAGAGGAAAGAAGAGGAAAACAAAATAGAACAGAACAATTGAAAGGAATCTACAGAGATCACCAAGTCCAATTGCCAATTGTTCACTTTAGGGATAGCCAAAGGTTAAAGCGTGTTGATGAGGGCGTTACCCAGCTGCCTCTTGAACACTGATAGGCATGGGGGATTGATCACCTCTCTAGAAAGCCTGTTTCATTGTTAGACCGCTCTTACAGTAAAGAAATTTCTTCTAATGTCCAGTCTGAACCTCCTCTGGTGCACTCTTCTGTAGTTCCCTTGCAGTGTATCTACCGTACGCAGGAGAAGAGCCCAGCACCTTCCTCTCCTTTTCCTTTCCTCAGGGAGCTGCAGAGAGCAAGGAGGTCACCTCTCTGCTTTCTCCATACTAGACATTTCAGGTGCCCTTTGCTCCTCCTCACAGTACATGCCTTCCATCCCTTTTGTTGCTCTCAACTGGGTGTTTTCAAGGACCTTAACACCCCTGTTATATTGTAGAGCCTAGAACTGCTGCACATAACGTTCAAGGTTAGGCTGCACCAGTGCCAAACATAATGAGAATTACCTCTTTTGACCTACTGCAGAACATACACTTTCAGTGCTCTGCATCATACTGAAGCAAAACATTTCTTCCTCTACTATGGATCTGCATCATTTTTAGCCCACCTAGCCACAGCAAGCACTAAGATGAATATTGAGAACACATTGACAGTTTTTTTGACAGGTAGCTGTCACTGCACAGTAAAAATTCATCTTAAAATACAAAATTGGGGTATTACTTTTCTAATATCTTGAGTGTAATTCAGCAAAGACCTAACCAAAGCTCCCCTGGAATATAACAGGAAATAATAGGAGTTATTTCTCTCTTGCACATGGGCTAGATAATGGAAGAAGATAATGGGTGTAAGCGACACTCACCTTGATAGGCCAAATCCTCCTAAAGCACCTGTACCCGGAGGTCCAGGCTTGCATTCTGCATTCAGACCACTGCTAAACAAGAGCCGCAAGTAATAGGAGCAGACCTAAGAACTCACTATTGGTCAACCTTCAAAATCTGTCTGTGCAACATAAGCACATACACATACACATGCATATATCATTATTACTATAGATCAGTTAATAATCAGTCTCCTAAGGACCTGTCAAATCACGAAGACAAATTCTATAAAAAAATGTGTTTTTACTGTAAGGCATTGAGTGGAGAACATTCTTGGAATCAAGGATTTAACAAAAGCGTGATACAGGATTTGCTTACTGGAAATATTTTGCATGATACAATGGAAAAGAAGTATCAGGAATACTTCAAATTAGGAAAGAAAGGCACATGAATTAAAAATACAATTAAAAAAAAAAAAAAAGCAAGAAACAGTCTCACTTGTTTCCCAACAGTAGTACTCACACATTCCTTTCCTAGACGACGCATACCTCATTTATTGATGCTAACAAGAAATACCATTCCTTTTATTACTATTTGAATTGAAGTCCAAATTAGATTATCAAATTCCAGCACTGCAACACTTGATATGAGTCAGCCATAGTACTTATGTACTTAAAAGGATATTTTGTAATTCTGTACGCTATTCCCATAAGGAAATAATTCAGCAGAATAGGAAAATATATTATTACCCATAAAAGCATGTAAGAATCACAACTCTTCAACAATTTGCAATGTAACTTAAGAAAAGTATCCTGAGATGAGACCAAAGAAGTAACCTGAAGGAGTGTGCCCCCATACCTTTGGAATATACATATGTTTTTTAAAATCACTTTTCAAAAGTTTACTTAAACATTTTTTTCTTAAATTTCCCGTAAAAATGAATTTCCTCATAAATCTAAGGTAGGTGTTTTCCTTCTATGGACTCGAAACATCGTACTTGAATTCTGCAAACTGAAATGAAGAAATAAATCTTTCATTATGAAACCAGAGTTAGAAATATCAATTTAAAGATTCTTGTTTGTTCTGCTTTGCTGTATTTTATTTTTACCTCCAGTTTAAATTTTTGATCAGTGTTAGAACACACAGCTGTGGCCCTGTTTCACAATGAATATTGCAAAATGAAAAACTTGGGTAGATAGGTACGCAACAAGAATTTCAGGCACTTGCAGTGAGAATTCCTGCAGAGATAGGTAGGTGAATCCAATTCACGGTGCAAAAAACCATGAATTTTCTCATTTCCAATCTGGATCATTCTCAGAGGTCTCCAAAAGCCATGCTTTATGATTTGGTTGATTCTAAGACTCCATTTATGGTATTAAAATATCAAACTCAAGTTTGTGAACACCTCTATTGGTCATTAGGTGCCTGCTATGAGTCACTTGGCTCTCAGGTGCTTGTATATCCTATCAGATCAGGACTCCTCTACACATCTATCTTACCACAGAATCACCAAGGTTGGAAAAGACCTTCAAGATCATCCAGTCCAACCATCCACCTATCACCAATAGTACTCACTAAATCACGTCCCTCAACACAAAATCCAAATGTTTCTTTAACACCTCCAGGGCCGGTGACCACCACCTCCCTGGGCAGCCCATTCCAGTGCCTGACCACTCTTTCAGAAAAGTAATATTTCCTGACGTACAGCCTAAATCTCCACTGGCACAGCTTGAAGCCATTCCCTCTTGTCCTATCACCAGTTACATGAGAGAAGAGGCCGACCCCCAGCTCACTACAATCTCCCTTCAGGTAGTTATAGAAAGCAATAAGGTCTCCCCTGAGCCTCCTCTCCTCCAATTTCTCTCTTCTTTTATTTAAAACAATCTGCTAGAAGCAGAGATGTACTAATTTTTTGGTTGGTTCCTCATCCCCAAAAAAATCCATAAGCCCAAAGAGGAATGTTCAATTTCAGAATACGCAGCTGTCATATTATCTTGTATGTTGATACATGCTGGTCAAGAAGCCTCTGAGCATTTTCTAAGATCCATTTCAAGCTGAACCTGTCTATTGCTCCTCTGTGTCTTTGCCTCCCCTCCTTTATCAGTACACTGAGCCACTAGAACACTGGTCATCAACTTTCTAGAAACTTAGTGTTTTAGATTCTAAAACTCAGTTACACTTAATATAGACAAGAAGAGGCTTAAGTATCTTTAAAACTCTGAGACCCTAGGAGGAACAACTGTGAAACCTATTCTTTGGTGTAAAATACCAGCTGCATATGACTACCTGGAGTTACTCTCTGTTAAAGAGATTCTCATGAGAATTACACGAGTAATATATTTTTCCTTGTAACTGAACAACAAATGTGTTAAATGATAGAGAAAGGTTCCCTGTCTGTGTTGCCTATTTTCCACTACCATAGGTCACTGAGCATCACGATTTGGTGAAAAGGAGTGATTTTGTATTCAAGGATCAAGTCTTAATTAAATTAGTTACAGTTAGGGTCATTCAATGATATTATCAAGTACACTGGGAACCCAGCTGATATGGTCTGAAAGTATTGCTAATCAAAGAGCTGGTTTTCAATGAAAACCAGGTTTCATGCTGACCTCATATAGAACTATTTAGCATTGAAGTAATAGGGGTTAAGTTGTGAGAACACAGCATTTTATGTTGAGTGCTAATATCAAGAAGTAGGAGGCAATACTAGCCTTACTCGAGGAGAAAGAGAGATGTACTTCCTGGTAGTATTTTTTAGATCTACTAAGAAAACACTAGCAAAAGCTGTACAACAGAGATCCAAAACACATCATTAAATATATATTATTTTTAATAATTCTTAGCTAATAAGATAAAGTATACAATCTCCAGGAGGAATACTGAACTTACAACACATCAACTGCTTTAGCTAATTAATTTATTTAGTTAGTTTAACAAAAAGATGGTAAAGTACCTATATTCCTAAAATATGCTAAATATAAACCTACATGGTAAAAATCTATCTGGCATCTTGAAATTGAATCTCAAAAGATATGAACAACACTCACTCACTTATCCATCTCAGAATGGTATTAAAACTGAAATATTTTTAATTACATTTCTAAACACCATTAAACAATTTTAATTCCAAGCACTGTGCTGTAAATAAATGTAAATTATCTCTGCATATAGCATTATCACTGTCACAGAAGAGATTGCCAAAATCTCTAGTTCACCAAACTATGCAGAATGTGAGTTACAGATCTTCCAATTACAAATTTTGAAGGCCTAGAAAAAAAACAGAATAGTCAAAATAATATGAAAATAATTAAGAGAATGACAGTATCCTTTAAGCTGGCTCTTGCTATTTGAATAGACAGGTGGACAAAACTATGAGTTTGTCTCTACTTGGCTTTTTAGAAGGCATAGTCATAAAGTTATTGAATCAAACTATTGTTTTTTATGTGTAACTATCTTCTCCCTGAAGAGTGAACTACCCATTTGTACTCCGCCATTTCACTGCAGAGTGGGACATTTACAAGAAAGTTAACTGGCAACAAAGTTTTGCAGAGCTTTTTAAACCGCTGTGGCAAACAGTTGTATTTGATATTTATTTAACTCGGGAGTGGTGGCACTAAAAGCACACACAGAGACAGGCATTACTGCACTCCCCTGATAAACAAACCATGCAAATCAATAGATATGGTACAGGCAATCTTCAGAAATGGAATTGTTGGATATCTAACAGACTTGAGCTTGAAATAATCACTTCCTTTTGTTTTAATTGCCCACTTCATTTCAGTAGAAAGCATGGGGGATACCAATTCACAACTTTAAAGCACCATGTGCTCCAATATCCTGAATAAGAGCAATAGAAACACCAAGACCCTTGCCAAGAATGACAGATCAAATTTTTTGAAAGTGCATGTAGCCTTTACTGTAAGTTCCCAGAATTTAACAGAAACTGATAGCTACCAGAAAAGTTTTACATACACTGAAGGTGAGAATCATTGAACATGCTTACAACAAAAGAACAGCTTGACATAAAATATTTGGAAAGTAAGCTACTACTTTGGAAGAAAAAAAGAAAAAAAAAAAAAAAAAGAAGGAAATAAAAAAAAAAAAAAGAAAAAAGAATTCATCTTATTGTACTTTAGCTGAAATGCAGCAGTTTGAACCCTTATCCTTTTAGAGTGAAAACAACTTTTAACATTAACAGCTTACTTTTTATCTCTATGATTTAGTTGTCCAGTATGCCAAATTTTGCCAGAAAAACTGTTTGCTTGAAAGGACAGAAGAACAATCCTAAGACATTTTTCGTATCTCTATTCTTTGTTATCAAATAAACAAAATCATGGCTATTTATGTCAACAGAGAATTGGCTCCCAAACGTTAGGGTTTATTCCTGATGTTTTTTACAGACTTTTTATACCAGCAAAAGAAATCAGGACATACATTCCTCCTTTTCCGCACCTCATAGCCTAGAGTCTAAGGCACATAGATAAACAGATAAATAAATAACACTGAGTTACTTTGTATGACTTTGAAACACATCATTGAATCTCAACCCACCTACATTTAAGATAAATCCCTGAAATATAATGGATCTGATGGAACTTCCTGACGTTTTACTTGTCAAGATAAAAGGCATTAGTGATGGCAAAATGCTACAAAGTAGGAAGTGAAGGAGCTCTCTTGTGCACACCTTAGCTATATACTGTGTCAAAGTGCACAAACTATTTTATATCAAATGAAGAGAGATCACTGAAAATGGTTAAGAAGGACTTCTGCATTGACCTCTTTCTAGTAGTGATAATTGCTTTAATTGCTGAGAGTCTTCCACACTTTGCACTATTTCTTCGGAATGGAATTCTGCAGTAGTGTCATTACTATAATATAGTCAATCATGTATTTAACTACAATGAATTAATGAATTTAAAACACAATAGCAGTTTTACTTTATTGGCTGAACTTCCATATTTCAGGCTACAGTACTGTGGTACAGTTTACATCTGTTATGTTTGTATATTTTGCATGTGTCTCAGATTAGTCATGTCAACTCATTCTACTTCTAAAGCTCCTCTAAGACTGCACCTAGAACATAGAGAGTAAGCAACATGGCAGAAACTGTTTTCTTCTGTCCTTAGTTTCTAGATTGCTGTTTCCTGCCCCACTTCTTTGAAGAATGCATCTATAAAAATACCCAGAACAAGTATGCATAAAAATAGAGATCAGCAAAATGCAATGACTTTTCCCTCCCAGTGATTAGAATGGTGGATAGGCCATTATAATTTGTTTCTAGCAGTAGGTACACAGAATGGATGATGAGTTAGTCTAAAAGAAGCCCATCTTGCATTCCAATGTAATTTCTTATACTGTCTTTTTAATTTCCTAATGCTTGACTATTTGCTTTAGTGATTACATAATGCTTACAAAATAAAAGTGATCATAAATGTTTTGACATTTTAGACAAGCACATAGTTTTCATTGAGAAAACGTAATTCTTCTAATTCCAAACAGACAAGGGAAAACCTCTTCAAGCTGGCACTTTCCCCTACCAATCTGTTAGAAGGCAGCTTCAGATAACCACACACAGTCTTGCTATAAACACCATCTTGCCATGGAACTTGAAGTGCCTGTCATATCAGCATGACTCTCTCCAAGCACAGTCAAGCTGTTTTTGTTTTTTTTTTTTTGTTGCTGTTTTATAAATCACTTAAACTAGTGAACTCTTCAGATAACAGATGACTCTCCTTATACATCACCCTGCAATTTCACACATGCATTTCTGAATGAAAAAGCCACAAAATGTTCTTTTTGCTTTATCTATCACAGTATTATGGTTTTATAGACCACCTAACACTCAGAGACTAAGAAAAAAAAAAAGGACTGGGAGGGGGGCTCTTTGTCTAAACTGCTACTTTGTTTCTCTTCTCTGGCTTTCTATTTCCCTCCCAGCACTACCATCACCATCAGAAACGACATATTCTGCATTACTAAACAGAAAGAGCCGTAGGGCTTTTCACTTCTAATTTCACGCCATAATAAAATGCAGTGGTTGTTTCACTGGGGGACCTGAAAAGCCTGTCTTTGTGAGGCTTGTTTGATGGTCAGGTTAAGCATCACATTCTGGCAGCAGGCATCTGTGCCTGCCTCTTCATGCAGTTAGAGCAAAGGGAAAGGAAAAGGAACAGAGAAAGAAAAGGAGGTTGTCTTGGGAAAATAAATAAATAAATAAATAATAATGCCCCTACTCTGAAGCAAGCAATTTACATTACACAGCTATTGCTTGGTCTAAGCATTTTTAAACATATCTGTTTATCCATCACGTTGACAGATGGATAAATCTAATGACAGTAAGTTTAGAAAGTTTTCAGTGTATTCAGTTAGAATTGTTGCTTTAACAGGAAAAAATATATAGACTTGAAGTAGACTTTGTGTGGATAAGCAGAAGGAAAAAACAATATAGTACTTCTAAAAATAACAGAATCATGCATTACAGAAATATAGCTTCCTTCTACAGGAAACAGAAATTAAAATTCTGTTAATTTTAAGTAGAACAGGAATTTTAAAAAGCAAGATGTAACAGTAAACTCTGAAGTCTTCTACACTTACCTTGACTTTTTCCAAATATATTCTCACTAGATAAAGAAGGCTTTCCTGTCCTATGTTTAGATTCCCTTTTGTAACCATTGTATTTTTTTGCAAAAAGAGATAATGTGATTCTTTCTCTCAATAATCTCTTCATTCATCTTAACACAGTCTACTGAAAAAAAATAAAATGGTTAAAATTCTATCAGTTTACATGACAATTCATAAAATAAACTGCTACATAATACTTTAAAAAGCTAGGTAGTTTCACATATTACCTGCTAAAAAAAAAAAAAAAAAAAAAAAAAAAAAAAAAATATTTGTTTTTAAATATATTACCTAAAAAAAAAAAAAAAAAAAAAAAAAAAAGAATAAGATTGTGATGTAAATAATAAAGTGCCTGAATACCTCAGGAAAATTCAAACTAAGTGACCTAAAATTGCTATCTTGCTTAAAAGGGATTTCTTTCAAAAGCTATTAAATAAATGACTATCTTGCTATTACTTTTCAATATATTTTGCACATTAGCAAGGAAGACAATATTTTCATGCTAAATTTCTTAGTTAGTCTTCTAAACGTTATGTTTTTGAGGTTATGATTATGTTGTGAACAGAAGTGAATCTGTATCGATGATGCCACCAGCAGATGGAAAGTCATGTGCTGGGACTAGCAGTCCTTTGATGTAAATGAGCTTAAGCAGAAACCTTAGGTAAAAAAGCAATTACATTCTTAGTCAAGTATACTTCCCCATTCAGCTCAGTCAGTAGCCTCACCAAAACTAGCTGTCTAGGGCAGGGACTTGTGCAAAAGGGAAGGAGAGAGGAGTTTGTAAACACCTCTTTAATTGATAGCTTGTACTTACAGCAGCTTAAGCATGTCATAAAACTGCATTAAAAAAAACAAATACTGACTCATCTTATCAGCAAGGCTGAGAAATAAAGCTTAACATTATAGTATTGAGAGGTAAGTAGGACAAACTAGCAGAAGAATTAATAAACAGTTTGAATCACACTATCACAGAATGTAATAATCTGTCCTCAGCCTTGTGCTGGAAGAATTGAGCTGGATACATTTTCCCTGGCAGTAGGTTTGGGCTAGAACTCTGGACATTTCCAGTCCTAAGACTGAAGAATATGATTCTGCTGACCAGAATATCATGAACAGCTTCTGGTTTCAGCAATCATCAGCATAGTAGTTCATTTCTGAAGTTCAAACAGCTATTATTGCATTACTTTGAGGTACAAATTTGGAATGTTATATGGGCAAGCACAACTCTTCTTAAATATTAAAATTAGTTGGCAGATATTACTCCTAGAAGAATAAGTAGCTTTATTTTTTTTAACTTCAGCTTGAAAGTTGACTATTTCAATTAATTATCCATTGATTTCTAACATCACTAAAACACCCAGATCCTTTCAGTCATGGATCACTGTACATAAATGGAAAGACTGATAACGATATCTTTCTAGTCACCCCAAAGTAACCTACCAAACTCAGCAGATGCTGAGATAATGAAATGGAAAACAGTTGCAATAAAAATCAATGCTGCAGCATAGCAAGAAAATGTAAAGTGGAAATTCGGGACATGTAATGCTTAATCTAGTTTTCTGCCTTTCATTCATTTTAATGGGACTCATAGGCAAAGCTCTCAGAGGAAGGAGAGTAAGATTCTGAAATTGCTGGAATGAAGTCCCCAGAGAAAAACTGTCTGAAAATCCACCCACTGAATAGCTCTTCCTACACTAACAGGCAAAAGGACAGCTTGCCTTCTATGTAAATACATCCAAGAAAACCAAGTAAAGCCAAGCCAAAAGGTCTAAACTGAATATTGTAATTCTAGATTTAATGAGCACAGGCTGCAAATACCCAGAACATTTCAAGAACTTATTACAGAACCAATACACTCAGCTGCAAAGAACTGCTCTGGAGCCTTACAGAAGACAGCTCCTCCTGTCCCAACATCTGCTTTTCTCCTGAATCATTTTTCCTAGACCCATCACCTTACAATTCACTATGAAAACTGGAGCAGGTAGATAGCTAAAAGCAGAATGCTTTTGCTGGCCATACACAGAGAGAGTGACCACAGGCTAAACACAGAAGGGAGTTACGATCTTTTCTATCAGAGAAAGGAAAGCTAAGTAGGAACTTGTGCCAGCTTTATGTGCCTTTATGAATCTCCTGATAAGAAGAAGAGAGTTTGTATTCCCCATAGATCATGTTACCTCTTTCTCTACATTGTCCGACACTTTCAGAGTTTATACTGAAAATGTAATATATCCTGTGGTTTTGCAACGGAAAAAAGAACAATTCTATATTTTAAAATTCAAAAAAGAAGTCATTATTCTGTGCAATTAACTAGATAGTTTCTTCTACTTCTGTAGGATCTAGGCCCAATTGCCCATATCTTACCTCATGAAATAACTTCAAATTTAAGAAAACACGTCTGTTTTCTTTTACGATCCCATCAAGATTTCTCTTTGCTATGATTGACAATCAGCAAAAAGCATGAAACCAACCTGTCTTTCTTAAAAGATAAATAAACTTCTTAAGGTCTAGCCCCTACAGCAATACCAGATATCCAAATCAACAGAGACAGGAAACCATGCAAGCATTATCTTCAAAGCTCAAAGGAGCATAAAACACTTATTTCAGGAGTTATATAACTCTGGTCAGCAAATTCAGTAGGAACTGTACTTTGAATGTGCCAGGGCAAAGCTAACAATTTCCCCAGACAGAAAATTATCTAAGGTTTAACTTAGTTTCCCATTCGCAGGTACCTATATCCAATATAAGATGGCAACTTGCCTCGAGCTGTCTCTCCTAAAAGCTAAATGCTTTTATTTCTTTCTTCTTTTTTTCTTTCTTTTTTTTTTTTTTTTTTAAATAAAGGCATCTTTTACATCTGTCAGCCTCTAGAGTCCTGACTCCAGGACTCAATGGAAGCTGAAATGCAACTAGGTGCTCTTGTGTAAAGAAACAATACAACCCTTGTCTGGAACCCTGGTTTGGATAGCTAAACTACAAATGATACTTCCCATTAGCTGATGACGATCTGGTCAACAGCACATAGAATACCATTCAGTGGAGCTGCATCTCCTAGAGGGTGAAATAAAAAACTCTCTGGAACTGGATCCTACAGACAACACTGAGAACATGTTTAATCCCACAACATACAAACTGCACAGAATCCAAAGTTTATGTTTGAATCCCAAGTTAGGTACAATTGCTGGTCAATGTAAAAGTAGTTTTAATTTTTATGAGTATGCTTGGACTATCATAGTGAGAAAGCATTTCTTATTCAAGAACTGTAGTATTCCAAAATACTCATGGAAATACAGGATACTTCTTTAGCAAGTATTTCACAAAATCACAGAACCGCTTGAATTGGAAGGGATCTTTGAAAGGACCTTTGAAGTCCAACTCCCTTGCCTTGAACAGGGACACCTACAGCTAGATCAAGTTGCTCAGAGCCCTATCCAGCCTGACCTTGAACATCTCCAGGGATGGGGCATCTACCACATCTCTGGGCAACCTGTTCCAGTGCCTCAACACTTACTGTAAAAATCTTCTTCCTTACATACATTCAAATCTCCTTTCTTTTAGTTTGGAACCATTTCCCCCTGTCCTATCACAACAGACCCTGTAAGGAGTCTGTCCCCTTCTTTCTTATAAATCCCCTTTAGATACAAAAAGGCTGCTATCAGGTCTCACCAAAGCCTTCTCCTCTCCAGGCTGAACAGACCCAGCTGTCTCAGCCTGTCCTTGTAGAGGAGGTATTCTACCCCTTGGATCACTTGGCCCTCCTCTGGATGTGCTCCAACAGATCCATGTCTCGTTTGTATTACAGATTCCACTTCTGGATCCAGTACTCCAGCTGAGGTCTCAACAGCATGGAATAGAGGGGCAGGATCACCTCCCTTGACCTGCTGGCCACATTTCTTTTGATGCAGCCCAGAATACTGTTGACTTTCCGGCTGTAAGGGCACATTGCTGACTCATGTCCATCTTGCCATTTACCTGAACTTGCAACTTTTCGGCAGAGCTGTGCTCTATGCTTTCACCCCACAGCTTGTATTAGTAATGAGGCTTGCAATGACCCAGACATTTCTAATCCTGTGGCTATGCTTTTCTTCTTAAATATCTGAACACTTAGTCGTAAAAAACAGACAGAAAAGTAATCATGAAGAGACTTCTAAAGAGGTAAGATATAAGATACAATGTAGTTTGTTTCACAGACAGTTACATTTGTTACACGACTTCATTCATTTTCACTCTCTCAATCCAACATGAATTTACATAATTTTTGATCACTGTAACATTTTAAATATGTTTAGCACTATGTATAAAACTACCAATGCAATAATGCTGCTTATTCAAATAAACTGCCTTAGTCATTTTATATTTTCCAGGGTATTTCTTTGGGCAAGAATCTAGAGATAAATATTTAAGGACCTTAGGGTAACCATCCTTATATTTGTCTGAACAAATACATCAACTCATGCTGTAGAAGAAAAATAATTTTCTCTTTTCCCTAATGTCTACAAGACACGTAGATAAAATTTTTCTACCACCATGTAAAATTTCTATTGCCAGCAGCAAAACTGCTAGTACAGAGAATTGTAACAAAACAGACATGGAGTTTTATGATAAATGCCAGGAGTTACAAATCGAATCATGAAAAATACAGAGCAATGCAAAGTTTTCTCAACACATTGTTGTTTTTTTGTTTGCTTTTTTAATCTTCAAAAGAATAAGGACTATTTCAGAATTTTGACTACTAAAAATGCCTTAATGACTTATGACTGTGAAGAAATAATATCCCTCTCCTGCATTTTACAGTTTCCTAATGGAATGGCTGCAAAAACGTACATGCATCTGACAAATACTTTCTTCATCTATACTCAAATCTGCTTACACATCCATAGAAAAATGATTCATTTTAGTTTAACTTCAGTGATCATAAAGCCAATTTTGTGCTTAAATTAACATATGAAATGTTTGTTAAAATCTATAGGAGCCATCCAGGCAACCAGGGAGACAGTTTGGCCCAAAGTATCTTAAGAATAATTTGGCACAATTTCTGGAACAATGTTTAGGCCAAGCCACTTACATAAACAGTCTTTCCACTCATATTCTTAAAAAAGCCAACAGCAACAACAGCTGTCAAAGACTGTCCAAATACATCATTCCTTTTTTCACTTTAACCTTTTAGACTAATCTGTACTTGCATTTTTAGACACTTAATTTCAAATTATGTCTTTTTCACTTTTTCAATGAGTACAATGTTCTTTCAGCCAACAAAAAAAATAGCTTGAAAAGAGTATAATTCTAAATTGTAGCAATTACAGGTGATTTACTTTTTCTTCCTCAATCATTCATCCCTCTCCTGTTTGGTGTAACAACAGAAATTGCTTCTAGGCCTTTGGAGGACCAAAAAGTGTTGGTTGTATCAACATACCTTAGGCATAAAAGCCTTTCCAGAAAAAGGACATCATAGTAGGCAAAAATGGATTTTATCCATGTTAAACTTCTTCAGCGCAGTTCAGGATTTTTCTTGGGTTTCAAAGATTCATGATACATATAAAATCATTTTAATTTAGATGAAGCTTGTAGTATTATATAACTTACTCTTAAAGATACAACTTACCATGAAATTACATTGTGCCATTAAGAGTCTTTTCATACCATTATTATTGCACCTCTACAAGAATCTTGCTGAAGAAGTATCAGAGTTCTACCGCTCCAATGTATACTGCCAAGTAGCTGTGGATATGACTTTTTTTTTTCTCTCCTCCAGGATCTGATGACAGTACAACAAAGGTGCACTGTTACAAAACTTAAAGTCCTTTTTAAAAGAGACTAACAATTTAAACAGAGTTCATTATAACTCAGCTTTTGAAAAATGTCTCTCCAGGCACAAATTTAATCCAAGAAGTCAAAGAGAAAAAAAAACATGCCAGCTCCATCTGTAACACATTTTAAACTAATTTATTGCCACTAACTGTTCTCAAGTAACTGACTTGCCCTGCAAATACTATAAGCCAAAGCTTTCAGTTAAGAGCTTTATTTTATTTGCTTAATGAATCGTTTTGGCACATTTTGCTGTTTCCCACTGCAAAAGTAGTAGTACATTTCATGTACTCAGAAAACTTTCATTTAATGTCTCAGAAGAAAGAGAATAAACTGAAATTTGTTATTTGCCACATTAATAATCTAAACTGCTTCAGTCATCCCCATTTTCCTCATGTCTCCAGTAGTGATTTCCCCTATGGGACCATTTTACTGATTTTTCTAAATGACATACCATTTTACAGACAGATTTTCTTTAGATCACTTTGGTTATGTCAACGCAATATAGTCTAGAAAGAGTGACTCCAAAACATTAAATAAATAAAAAATAAAAATAACAGAAGCAGACTAAACAGTGACATCTACTTCCTAAGATTACACAAGGAATGCTTGATCAGCCAAAAATGTTCTCCATCTTCTCCCTTCATATAAATATGCTTCAGGGTCTGTATATCCTAAAGCTTTTCAGAATTTTTGTATATGTTTGGTTTGTTTTCACTGTTGTTGCGATGTTGTCTTTTTTATCCTCCAATAATGCCAGCTCTTTACAAAAGCTTTATTCAACTGGATGAAGCTTATGTACAATATAAGACCTGTTTACCTTCAAGTACACAGCTTCTTCTACAGCCACTCAAACCAAGCATAACACAAATTATATCAAATCAGAACAACAGTGCTTTCCAACTCTTTTTTTGGATTCAGTCTGGAAATTAGAGATTTCCCTTACAAAGAAACCAATGAAGGCTGAGAGGCAGAAAGAAGCATTAGTCAAGATGTAGATGACAAACGGTAACCTTCCTCTAAGCTGTTAATTAAGTAGCACAAGTGAGAGAAGTCACATTGCCCTTTATAATGAGAGAGAGAGCACCTTGTGCAGAGATGGGCAGGTAGGTGAAACTCCATGAACAGCTTAAGCTAGTTCTGTTTGCTCTTTTACTCTTCAAGTGTACAGCAAACTGGCAATGCTGGAAAATCATTTTGGCTAGACATGTGAGCTGATCTTGCTCCCCGCAAAGTCAGCATAAGGCAGTGGATGGAATAAACTGATATAAGACTGAGCCTTGCAACAGCAGCCAGTATGTAAAATGGCTTTATGGACAACATACTCCAACAAGGTATTCTAATTAGGAAATTTCCTTTTCCCTTATCCTTTCACTAAAATGAAAAAAAAAAAAAAACCAAAAAAAAAAAACACAAAAACTCGTGGATTTTAAAGTGACAACCAAATGAAAAAGGAGTAAACGGTAATGTTCTTTTCCTTCTACTTGCGCATATAGAAGATTTGAGCTGTTCAAATGATTGTCAAAAACAAAAAAGGAGCACTGCATTCTAAAATTATAAAATCTTATCATCTTATTTGTCCTATTTCTGTTCAAGGCTTCATACACAGAGACATAAACTAAGCAACCTAAGCATTAAAAAACACATTCACAGATAAGATAGGTCACCATGCCACTCTGTCACTGGTCTGGAGAGGGAACTTTCAGATTGAAATTAAAGTTCAGTCATTAAGTCATCGTGATGACGATACTGATGATGACAACTTGTTAATAACTCAGGAAGAAAGCTTATATATATATTTTAGGCTGGACAATACCATATGCAGTCACGCATTCCGATCTTCTTACTTTGTCAAACCAACACACACGTTCAAGACCATAGTAAAGATTTTTATCCAATTTTGCATCCTCACTCTTAAAACTATTGGTTATGAGAGTTGAGGAACTTACCCGGTTGCAATCCTGGCTCCCAGCTGCCCGAAGCAAGCATTCCTATATCTCAGTAGTGCTGCACTCTGCCCTTACCTTTTCCCGCTCAAAAATGTTTCACCTTCTATCCCAACTATGTATCTGTTGCTGTGGATGCTTACAAGAGTTTTGGGCGTATACAATTATTTTTTTCCTAGAGAAATTCTCATTTAAAAAGATCAGGAGCTTCTCAATCAACATGAAGAATACAATCCAGAGAGACAAATATTTCTTACCTCTCCTGAAACTGATATTTTGAGAGATCATATAAATGTAAAAGAACAGATCTTTATCAATCCCTGAAAACCTTAAAACTGGAATAGTTGACGCTATGGTACTGGCCAGATTAGAAATAAAATTCCAATCAGAGGAAGAACAAAAAGTTGCATTCTGAAATTACTATTGTAAGAGTTAAGATTTTTTAAACTGCAAATAATAATCAGTTAGAGCCAATAGGATTTCAAATCAAAGTCAAGTAAACTCGATGGTATCCTTACATTTACTTCAGAAGGCTTTCAACAGGAATGCAATTGCTTTAATTGAATCTTGAAAAATAACCTGTTGGCGTATCATGTACATTATTAACAACAGATAGTTGAAAAATGAGAATGTTAAACAACAAAAGGCCCTTTTTTTGCTACTTATTTGCCATCTCTGTGGTTTGAATGAATGCATTTTTTCTAAATATTCAATCAGGTTTGCATTTCTCACCAATAAAACTAAGTTTCCTAAACTAAGTTTTAAGCTGTTTAAGCCCCTTTGTATATTTCTGTTTACTCAAAGTGTGAAGCAGCATGCCTTTAGAAGAAAAGTCACAAGTAATTTACACAATTTCCTTCTGGTGAAACTCATTTTTCATTTATTAATGAGAAATTAGCAGACTGTTTTCAAAGTTGAGCACATTTTCAGCGCAATGTGAAAACATGGACAAATTTAAAACCATGTTTACTGCACTTCAGCAATGCTGTAGCAATTAACTTCATATGCAACTATTTGCATTTTATTGCAAAAAGTTCTATAAAAAAACAATTTTATGAATCTAGTCCTAGTAATCCTGGACTACTGCCTGGAAAAAAAAAAAGTCAAATAATTGCACAGGATTTACAGCAAAAACTTGATAGTAACTTCATTAGCATAGCTCATAGGTGCTGTATTCACATATGTATAATAAAGAATTGTTCAAAGAAAATGTGTCCAGCTCAAACTGCAATTCTTAATTACTTAAGCAGATCCAAATTAGCATTCACAGCCTGCATTTCCTTAACAACAGGCTTTCAAGCTGAAAATAATTTGTAATTCAAAAAGGATTTTGGTCAACAGATACTGAGCATGCAAAACATGTTTGGCAATTAAAAATCCCAAGATCTGTTGAAAACTTAGCTTACGCATTTACATTTTCTTGTTTCCTGTAATTTTTCAGTGAAATATTATAAAATATATGCATGAATTGATATACATTGGAAATATTCCCAGACATTCAATTTAGACTAGGTCTGTTCTTAATATCTGACGAAATCTTAATCTATATTTACAATAGCTCTTTAATTTGACTCCAAATGATGTAATGTCCTTACTGCTTAACAAACAGGAAAACATGTCAAGAAAATAATCTGTTACTTAAATTTGAAACACACCAGCCTTCTCTTCAAAATGCTTGTCTGTACATATGTAGAGATCATAAGTATAGTTGCTGCTATATATGTTTATTCCAGTAACAGATGCATTAAAATGAAATAAGGCTGATCCACTGATTAATTAGACCACCGTGTGTTCTAGTCTACTACTAAATGTGCAATTCTAATTGAATTTATGAAGATTTTATGGTAAATAGCAAATCATAATAAATAAAAATATCCAGTACGTTCCTACAATAAAAGGAAAAAAGCACATCTAGAATAGTTTACTTTTCTCCCTCTACTTAGTCATGATCTAATGGAAGTAATTTGTTGTATAAGCGTTTCTGTAGCATTCCTGCAGAATACAGAAGAAACATCTGAAATAGTTCTCATAGGACTTAAGACATCACTTATCCCATGAAGTCTGTTCATGATTTGGGCAATACATGCTTTTCTTTTATTTGCCTTGGAGCAGAGGAAAACAGTTATAGTCCTGTCAAGTCTCCTCTGACAGAAGAGACACTTAGCATTTTAGCCCTCACCTGAAATTCTCTCTCCCACTTTCCCCTCCAGCTTGATGCCCTCATCTGACATATCTGCAGTATAGTGCTGCTACCTACCAACTACTGCAAATGGATCTGGCCAGTTGGAAGAGCTCGCTAAAGAGATTTATGTGATGCAGGGAATGTCATGTTTTAAGGAACTGTGCTGCAACAAGAAAAATACATGTTTAGATATACACAAACTTTTACAAGAGTCTACATTCTTATAGAAGAGCAATGACTGCACAGGGGGAACATGATTCAAAGGACTGGACGACGATTCATTCCTGCACATTTTCCTGAAAAAGTATTTTGCCCTGAAGAGTAGTAGCATTCCAAATAAATTCCAGATCATGACAAAATAGATGTAAGTGTTATCTCAGCTGTAAGAACAAATTAATGTAACATCCTTGTTCACTGGAGATTTAGGACGCAGAAAGTACTTTTCCTTAAAACCTTAATGCTGTAGCTATATTTTCTGTGCATCATTGGGCTCATCTGTATTTTTATTTCACTTTTCTTAATCATCTTGCATATTTTTTTAGATAGGCCAGTGGTGTTGTGTGGAAAAACATGGGCAATCATATAATGGAATTCTAAAGTTATTTTTAGTAAAAGAAAGTTGTATTCTCTAGTGAGTGAAAACTGAAACAACAGTACTTATACCAATTTCACTTCTTATTTTCTGAGCCATACAATATGTTTTGCATATTGCCATGATGTTAGGAAGTATGTCATCTAGGAAAAAACAAGATCCACAGATCAAAGATCTGGCAGACAACTCTACGGATTATTTTATTATGTAACCACCCTTACACATTAGCCCCAAAAGCACAAAAGCTGCTGCAGATGGCTTGGATAGCAATTATTCCCATTTGTGGATGTAAGATACATTGGAATGACTCACAGACGAAAGAACGTCCAGAAAGACCTGTACTTCTTTCAAATAAAATTAGAAGTGAGATCATTGGGTTTATCTTTATGCTTCTTCCACCCTTTCAACCTCTACATTTAAAAAAGTTAACTGTGATTGCTTCCCACACTCAGGTGACTCAGATACTTTCATATGAAATTCTTCAACAGGACACAAACTTAAATTTGTCTCAGATTCACCTCTAGCTCCTTTGTCTTTCACAAATTATTTAAACAAATGAGAGCCAAGTTGTTACTGAAGTTGACCAAAAAAATGGAGAGCAGGATAATATAGAAGTTTTAGTTACAGAAAATAAGGAAAGGTAAATTGTTTTATTTCAAATGAACTAGATTATTACTGCTTATATTCTGAATCACAATACAGAATAAAAAATACACATTCATAAAATTTCAAATCAGACTTTGGCCACTGTCACTAGAATGACTGAGATGATTCACACAGCATGTTACTGCTTTCACAAAAAACAACAACAACAACAACAAAGAGAATAAGTGAGTTGAGCTGCAGATAAGACATGATATTTTCACACTGATTCTAGAAATACCCATGAAAAAATGCTGATGTTACAGACATATGCATTAGCTTCTTTTTTCTAAAGCTTTTTTGAAAAGTTTTTTTTTTGTTGGTTTTTTTTTTTTGTGGCTATGGTGCCTTGAAGGAGCTGCTTTTACAATAGCAAACTGAGAGATGATGTGGGATTTGATTGCTATTACCTTTCTCACACTGGCTATCTGCTCCTCAGAAGAGACTCCAGAAAAGAACACACGCTCAGACTTCATCTTTCTTAGCTGATAAACCCTCAAATAAAAATTCACCAGTATTATGTTTATGAGATCTGGTGATGCAAACAAGGAAGCTAGTATTCATTTCTCCCCTCCTTTCTTCCTTTCTCTGGGACAAATATTCAGATGCTGTATGCCAGGCCACCTGGGCAGTGCTAATGCTCTGTGTAATAACTGCTTGAACATTTCCAGAAAGACCAAACTGAGGCAAGTAAGATAACAGAGAGCTAAATGGAAGCATAAGGAATGGATAAAATACTACATAGGCCAATTATTTACTCATCATTTACCTACACTAACTGTTATCACAGGACATTAGAACAAAGTTAAGATTTTGTCTTCCATGGCTAACCATGTAGGTGTTCATTACCTTCAAAATAGTGAGTATTTGTGCCAGAGCAGCATACATTAATAATGTTAAAATATTTCATCAACCACTAGTATCTTTGGGGGACATAAATTTAAAACAACCTGCTCGAGCAGTTTCTGACATATAAGAAAAATTAAGCTATTTATCTGTCGTGCTGAAAATAGAGAGCCAAAGCACGGCAAAATTATTTCACACCTATCAACTTACCATGGTATCAGTTATCACACAAAAGAAATGAAAGACAATATGATTAATACAAAATTTAAGTGTAACCAAAGGGAACACATACATTATGACACACTAATTATTACAAAAAATATCCCACTTAAGTTCTCATTTTCGCAAAGGCATTTGTACTTTTATAGTTATGACAGTATAATCCTTTTCCTGTTTACCACAACTAGATGCATTCAATACGCAGTTACAGCTAAATGCAATGGAACTTACGAAAAGGGTAAATGATTTCCAAGATAGAAAACATAAGCTGCTCTTGGTTGTATTCTGATTAGGTGTTACGCACTCATATTTCTTTCTTCTCTGTATTTCCTTGATGATTTCAATAAAATCATCACACTTAGCTCTGAATTGGTGCAAACACCTCACAGAGACACTGGACAGCAAACAATGCATGCATTCACTGAAATATTTCATTCTATAAAGATAGCCATAGGAGACAAGTAATATTTTCATTTCAAACATCATTACATTTTTCTTCCCAATAGGTATTTCAATTATTTCACAAACCCATGTATGCAGTCTCAAATTTAAAGAATGGAGTTATTTTTCAGTTTAACAGCAAATCAAGTGTTATCTACACACTTTTATAACCATGAAAAAACCTATGGGAGGTAAAACATAATTTCATTTTACAGATGGGAAAGTTAGAGAAGAGAGAAGACTCAGAATTTGCCAAGACTGCTTAAAATATACCAGTGACAAAATCACGTCTCTCAAGTCCAGATAAATCAAAATCTTATTATTCTTACCTGAGTTACTTTCAACATTTAAAATCCTTTTCTACCCCTAGATGATAGAGCAAAGTCCCCCAGGCTTTAAATACTCATGTCTATATTTTGCTGTGACAATCTCTATATTCCAATTTTTGTGCTCCTTTTATACTAAAAAATATTGCACCTCATGATTTCCTCAAGCAAGCGGGTCCATGACTTTCTTCAGTCAACATGAGGCAAGCTCATAAAAACTATAAACTTGTTTGAACTGAAGAAGGCTAGGCTGTGCTCTTTGGAGCCACAGAATGGAGAAGTAGTAATCAGAGATACTGCTGAGAGGATGAAGTGATAAAAATCTGGGGAATTTAATATCTTCAATGGTACTCTAAGAAACAAACAAACAAAAAAAATATCACAGGACACAAACCAGCTCTGACTGAAGGGAACACATGCACTGAGCCTTTGACTTGCACTGATTAGAGTGATTTTATCCATACAAGATATATTTTTTAATTTCTATACAGGGATTCTAACTTCATCAAAATGACAAATGAGAAATACAACTTCAAAAGTACAGGTTAGCCTATGACCACATCTCATTCTTCTGCTAATAAGATCAGGGAAGATATAGGTATATTGGAAAGCTGGAATCATCATCAATGAGATAGCTCCCTGGACAGAATCCAGAGAGCAAATTCAATCTCCTGTTGTTCGTCAGCACCTAAGAACTAGTCACAGCAATATATATATGTACACATGCTTACAGATACACACATATATAAATATGCATGGCCTACTCAAAAATTAATGTCTCTTATTTATTTTCATGGAAACCTCAACTGATATAAAGACCACAATAACACTATTTGATAGAGCAAATTCTCAGCTACAAAACACTACTTTCCAACATAGTCACCACCATTAGCTATGCATTTTCACCAGCAATGAACAGGAACCTGCATACTGCACTTATAAATATCTGCATCAGTGGAGGTGATTCACTTTTTCATAGCTGCTATGACGACGTCGTTACTAGAAAAATGTCACCCATGCCATTCATCTTCCATTGGTCCAAACAGATGGAAGTCAGAAGACATAAATCCAGGCTATATAGTGGATGTGATAGGGCAGTCCCACCAACATTAGCAATGTGCTCCATGGTCTTCAGACTCACATGGGACCTGGCATAACCATGCTGCTAGAGAAAGGTTGTCTTCTCTGTCCTGGCTCTGGAATTTCAAACCTTCAGCTTCATCAGCATTGTGATGTAGCAATCAGAAGTGATGTTTTTTTCTCAGTTCTGGGAAATCCAGAAGGATCACATTTTATCACTGGTAACTGTGTGATCCAGGAAACTGTCAGCTTCAGCATCACATTGGTTTAATAGCTCCTGACAAACTTGCATACACTGCTCTTCCTGTTACTGTGTGAGCATTACTGAGACCCACCCAGCACAAACACTGTGATATTCTAACCTGGACACCATTGTTTCCAGTGTGCTTAAGCCAATACTCAGCTTTGTTCACTGTTCCCTGGTTGTAATCTACTGATTCATGCAGATGAGCTGAACAAGACTCTCTTCATTTCACTGTGCACGTCTGTCCAGAACGTGGCTTGTCTTTTATGTTAACATTGCCACTGCTGAAATTCACCACTCACCTCCTCACTGTGCTCACATCCACTGTTTGCACTCCAGAAACATTCACTAAGCGAGCATCGATGAATGTCAGTGGGTGCAGTTTTTCCTTATGGAGGAATTTATTTCCACCCCTTTCCTTCAGATGCACTTCCATGTCAGATGCTATTTTGTAAGACTGCCCCCTCTGCTGCCATCTGTCATGCAACAACGTGTAAGGAGATATTGGTGGGAAGGTTCAACCTGTACTGCCATACCACCAACATCTACCTCCAACATTACTTTTAGAGCACCCTCATGGGTAAGTATGTATATACACATACTCAATGCTCAATTGAATTCACCAGAGTTATTCAGATCGTCAGGTATGAAAAGAATCCACGACACATCAAAAACCAGGAAGTCCAGCAGAAAGCTTATCAAGGTAGCTTTCACTCAAAAGCATCTCATGTGAAAGTAACTAACTTCTTTTCAAATAGAAGCCACCAGAGATCTCACCCAGTTAGCAACACATTAATCTGAAATATGGTTAATCAACTGAACTCAAGGAAAAAAACAAGAGCAGAGAGGATGAAAACAAGTTACAAGATCTAAATGGGAGATGAGAAAAGGTACTTAATTTTCAGACTCTCATCCAGTAATTTAGACCAGCATGGCTTTCCACTCTGCTCAGTAAAAAGAATGAATATAAACTTTAAAAGCATACAAACAACAATTTAGCCTTCTTAGCTATTGCCCCAAATGAAATACTAGCATAACTCTATTTGCTGTCAATTATCACAAGTCAGCATGGCAACAACTTTTTATTTTCTTGAAATTCCTCTCATAATTACAAACAATACAAAAATTACAAGCAGTGTCCCTGTTGTGAATAAAATCATCTGCAAATATAAAGTGAAAAAATAAACATAAGTAATAACTCCCATACTCCACAGAAACAAAGATCACTAAAAATTAAGCAGTGATACTTCCTTGCAATTCAAGAGGCAGACTGTACAAGCCTAAAATTAGCACACACCCCTCCTCCAGGACATTTTATCCGGTCCTTGAAAAAAATATCACGTCAACCTGAACATGAATTAAATGCTGCTGCTTTTTTCTTCCTTCTTTTAAACAAAATCTGCATTTCAAAGGAAACAGACAATTTTATGTTGGATAATGAAGACAGCAGCTGCCAGCTCTTCCCCTTTTTTTTTTTTTTTTTTCAAGTTTCATATCTTCCCTTTTCAACTTCTTATCTTAAAGCACCTGTTTTGGCTAGTAAGAAACTTACTGTCCCAAGGATGCACATAATCAAAACAGTGCAGTGGTCTAATTTTTACTTGTTATATTATACTTCATGATGACATCTATATCTATATCCCACAATTGCTTAAGTTTGAAGTCAGCTCTGGATATCACCTACTTTAAACTCCTCTATTCAAAGCAGAGACCACTAAAGCAGTTTGCTCAGGATCTGTGTCTATGTAGTGAGAGAAAGGTGCTGCTGTTTATTCATTCACAATACAGCAAGAGTCTCTGATTACATCAGAATGCCATACAGTTATATGCACAAAAGCTCTTTAAGAAACAAATTCATGACCTGAAAAGTTTCCCATGATACAACTGATGACTGTACCACAATATAAAGAATGTATCAATTACCAGTGCTGTAGTCCTAGTATTTTGAACAGAATAATCCTTTTGTAAAACAGAGTTTATGGTAGTTGCAGATGGAAATTTAATTTAGACATTTTCATAGACTGCAGTCTATAGACTCTAGGAACTCGGGCTGTAATTATCTGTAAAGATTTCTGCATCAACAAGCAAGAGCAAATCCTGAAGTTGCATAACCTGTCATAAGTGGGGCACCACTGCTCAACTTCAGAATTACACTCTCCTCCCAGTTCTAGTAGCATCAATGGTGTTCCTTAACAACTGACACAGACACATAAAATAATACACATATTTCCTTGGGAAGTGGATTTTACCTCAAAGTCAAAATACAGAAAGCATGTACAAGTGTCTCTAAGTTGAGTCCCAAGTGAAGATACTGATGATGGATGATCACCAATTTTCTTTAACAATTTTCTAGCTTTCTATTATAACCTCTCACTGCACTATCCATAATAAATGCCTTATTAAAAATGTCTCTCAAGACATTCTGATAGTCATTATTATTTTGGAATACTTTATTATGTTCAAGAGCAAACATGGCCTTTTCAGACATAAGCTTTATAAAAATATATTCCATAAACAAACAAACAAAAAAAAAAAAGGGTATTTCTCTCCCAAACATTGTCAAGCATAAAAGAGAAACCAACAAAAAAGCTTACAGCAACTGAAGTGCTCACCACGATGAGCAGCTCATCTTCACCATTTCAAAAGCTCAAAGCCTCACAGTCCCAAACACATTTTGGCACAATTGTCTTAGGATGGCATAGTCTGTGTTCGTTTAAAGTCTGAAAGCAACTTTGTAAAGTAGCAGAACCAAGAGCAGATACAGATGTAAAGCGCTCAAAGTGCACTTAGAACAAGGCAAAATTTAGAGTTTTCCTTCCAAATTCTTTCCCTATGAAGGGAAGAAAGTCTGTGCTTATCAGGAAGCTAAAACCTGAGGTGAGAAGATATGCATGACATCTGGAAGCAAAAGGTGACAGTATTCATGCTTCTTTTCTCCCTTTTCATGGCAACTACCTCTAGAAAAGTCACAGTCTTGCAAATGCTAGAAAAAGTCACTATACTGATCAAAACTAATTCACATAATGGAAGAATCAAAAGGCTTTTAAGCATTTAGCACTTTAAAAAAATAGAGTTTAAACAAAAGGGATTTAAAAAGAAAGTAACATATTTGAGAATTGTGTATTTCTATAAAGTAGGGTGCTAGATTACATAGATGATGCAGCAGAGATAAAAGCAAGTGAAAATGTTCTACCTTTTCTATGTACCAGTTTCTACCTTAAAAAAAAAAAACAAAACAAATAACCCAGATATGTGAAAATACAGCTATGAAAATATGAATTACATATAAAAACTATCATTCACAACGCAATGTAGTTTTGTGACAACCTCAGTCTTTAGCCATTTCCAAAAATGAAACTGTGTGCTATTCTATCAGCTACCTCATGCAACTTCCAAACAGAAAATCACCTCAAGGCTGTTGCGCGATTGCTAACTCTTCAACTTGAATGAAGTAATTACTAGGAAAAGACTTTGTGTCATTGCAGTGCCCTGACTTTCACTGAAGTTTTGTCAGGGTAGAAAGTAAGACAAGCAATGCTGGATTTGTCTTTTGGGAGGAATGACCAAGATCTCTAGATTCAGATTTCAGAAAAGCCTCCTGAGCCAGGTGATTGAATGTCATTGCCAACATCAATTCACCTGCTTCAAAGAGAATAACAACTACTTTAAAACTTCTATGGATATGTAGGTATATACAGTATTACCAGTCAACAATTTTCTCATTTAATAAAAGGTTAAATGAATACCTTCATTTAGAAGCTGTTAGAACAAAGGGCATGTTCAATATTTCCAGTAAATGTTGAATATGATGGTATCAAAACAGATTCAGATAATTAACATCTTGAAAATATATCACAGTAGCTTACATTACAACTTCTAGTCAGGAAGTCTTGTATCTCACATGAAGTGTGACACTAAGAGGATCAGGCTGCTATGTATAAATTTGGAAACTCACATTTGTAGTCTTTAAATTTTCCTTCATGCATATTTTCATCACATTTTTACTATCATACTCTCCATAAATCAAGTATGAGTGATATGCCAGCCTTCTTTCTGCAAGTGCATGCCATGGTGTTCTGTATTAAGGGGCCACGAAAACGGGAAGATCTTGATAAATTGCTCATTCGTTAAAGGAAATAAAGAAAATAACAACAAAAGGGTGTTTCTTCATGTGTTTTTCTTTAAATTAGCATTAGAGAATGCAAGAAGAAAGGCAAGAGGGAGAATATCCCCCCCTCTCCTTCCCTACTCTCTTGCTCTTTCTTTGTTTTTCTCTCCCCTGTGAGAGAACATACAATAAAAATGTCTTTTCAGTAATTTGTTATCTTCTCTGAAATGATTCATTTCAATATAACCTTTTGTTAAAATAGGCAGAAGAACACACTGTTTCTGCAAAGAGGCACAAATTAAAATTCTTCGTAGTATGTGCTGAGTAGAGCAGTTCTACTGACAAACTGCATTCTGCGAACATTAAGGCTTTACAGTTGAAAGGTGACAAAGAATATACTTTGCAATACGATGTAAAAATCTGAACTAGTGTCTTTATCACTGGTGTGTTCATCGTATTTCAAAGTTTAAATTTAATATCTCAAGATCTTCCTAAAGTGGATAGTATGTGACAAATGTTAGAATCTGTGGTTTTACAAAATTATCTATTCTTGCTTACTCATTTTGTGTGTAAGTGTATAATACATGGGAGGAAGCAAATAATGCATGTTAAAGCATACTTTGTCTTCTTAGCATCTACCCCCCAGTATTACCTATGAGACGTGAATACTGACTTAACCCTTATTTCTGAACATTTTCATGCTACTGGAAGACGTGTAAAAACATGCACAGCAAGGTTGAACCTTTATAACTGTCCTATGTATTTTAGTAAGTTTTAGGAAGTTTACAAACCCACTTCTTTACAGAAAAATGTCCTTTTGCCTTTAGTGCTCAGATCATTTAAACTACCTCTCCATGTCCAAAAGTGCACAGACCACATTGCTAATGCCCGTATTTGTGCATATAAATCTCTAATCTGTCAGTCCGGTTCCCCATGAATAGTCTATTTAGGTTGGGCTTAAAGCAGTGGGAAGTCGACCTACACGAGAGAGTTCTCTTGTAAAATGACCGGAGGTCAGTGTTATTATCTCTGTAGGCTACCAATGGTGTATTTGTTCCACCCTGTGTATGAGTCATTCATTTATAATAAGCTCCACTGCGCTTTGAAAGTGCATGGAGGGATGGGTACAAGAGCTTATCTTCTGTCAATTGGCTGAGGCATAAGACTCAAAAAAGAGATGTCCTCAGTATTTAGCTGTTCAACTAGAAGATGATTAACTTTGCTATAAATAAATTAGAGCTTACATCCAAACCTCAGTAAAATTATGCTACAATCACGCTTTCATTCTGACAGCCACTTTGTTAATATACTTCACCTTTGAAGTTCTCATTGTTTACAAATGCCTACTGAATATGTGTACTGCCAACAACACCTTCTCATTAAAAGCAAAAGTGGTTAGAAAAGCTATTTAAGCAATTTGATGAAAGTACAGCATCATTATCGAGATGTGATTCTGTATCCTGTGTTTCTCTCTCATACATTAAACTCTAAAGTGAAGCAATTTAAATAATCCAAATAAAACAAGCTTGATACTCAACTTGAAGTAAATTATGCACAGATTAGGTTCACATTTTCCAGAGTCTAAGGAGTTAGAAGCAAAATCCTCCTACAGTTTGAAAATTTCTCATTTATAGGTTTCTTGGGGGAGTGAAAGAGAAAGATGAAAGGAAAATGCAGTAAAAAAAACAGGGAATTACTGCTCTCACTGACATTCGTAAACAGTTGCTGGATTAATGAAAAAAACAAAGTGTGCTTCTAATGAATGTATTTGTAAACAAATATACACAGTAGTGCTATTCATACTAATCTATAAACCATACCACAAAAGTGTTATTTAAATGCTTTGCATGCTTTTCTTATCCTGCAATTTCATCAATCTCAGAATCCCTTACACAATTCCATTGCTGCTATTTTTTCCTATCTTACTCCATCTCCCTGAGGACTTTTCTTAAAAGACTTTCCACCTGTTCTCTTCATACAATGTGGCATTTTTAGATAGTAGACCATCAAGCTAAAGAGAAGTTTGTTAAGGCTTTCTTAATACAAGATACTAAGGTGTCAAGACAGATAAATTTCTGTGGCATTGTCTTGAAAAGATACAGAACAATATAACTTGTCGGCTTGACAATTCTTTCAGGCTTTGTTTACTGTTCCTGCAACATTCACAGTAAATGAGATCACCAATAAGACAAGGTCAGAATATCATGCTATCCAAATGCTGGGTAAAATATAGCACAGAGCATGCAAACAGAATGTCATATATCATTACAGAGGAGCTCACATTACTGTAGGCATACAGTACCACACATCAGTAGTACTTGGACTTAATGCAACATTTACCACTTCGACAGACCACACAAAAAAACTACATATATAATTCAACGAGACAAATAATTTTGCTACTTTTAATAATATTTTGTAGTCATGAATAGAAAGTATAGTCAAGTGTTCCGAGATGCAACTGAGACATTACAAAAACTATTTTTTACCCAAGTTTCTCAAACCTATTCATTGCATTTCCAGGTTATATGCCTGCTTTCAAGTCAAGTACCCAAAGTGGAGTCATTTGCAAAGCTGAAACAGTAGAAGACAAACAAGAAGCAGAAAGGTCAAAACAGGCCTGACATCTTCACAGGCCTGTCTTCTCAATGACAGATTTCTCCAAACATACTGTGCTTCTTGTTAAGCAAGTGTCTCAAGTCTCTTTATTGTCCTCTTCAAAGGTGTTAAACAGCTCCATACTGTTTGATAACCTGTCATCACCCAACAAATGTGGGTAATAAAAAAAAAAAATGCACTAGCTTTCTATGACAGCACTATAAAATATATTCAAGAGCTTTACTTGAAATTCACTGTTTGATAGAACTACCATAAAAAATACAACTGCATTGAGGTATTTCAGCCTTTCCCCAGAAAAAAAAAAACAACCACCAGTAAAAACTAAACTATAATGTGCTTAAGACGTCACGCTGAACCAATGGATCAATGAAGCAAGTTTCTGTGCAAACTCAAAACACACTTGCCACACATACATCTACTTGAATTGCATCCACATTGAAAATCATGGCAACCTGGGGAGAGGAAAAAGCTGTTCAAATTATTACAATATAAGCTTTTTTTTTTTTTCCTTTTTGTGAACAATTCCACTTTCTGAGTAAAAGTTAAATTTATATAAGAAGAAAACATCGCTCATTTCCTATCAAGAGGAAGATTGTATAGGAAGAGATCAGATACGCAAAAATCTTCTGCATACATGATCCACCTGGCAGGGCAGGCACCATCCCTGCCAGTTTTCTGTTAAGATGAGGGTCATCTGCCTACCCCACCTGTACTGACCTTTCGCTGCTCCTTCACCACCACGCTGTCCTCTTACCATTACTTTTACAGAAAACCACAGAAGTCTTTAAAGTGTTGGTATCATCCGCCAAAAATAGAAGTTTAAGTGGCCATTAAGCAAGTTACACACTTTGCAAACGCATGACACTTTACATCAGTTTCACAGCTGACAATCTTCCTACCACTGAATGAGTAAAATTTCTGATTCATTCAATCTTGCTGTCTTAGTAATTAAAAACAATCTATATGAATAGTGTTTGCAACTCTATTTTTCCACTGTCTCTGGAAAAAGAAAAAAAAATTGAAGGGATGTCTTTAAAGAAAAGCATAGAGATATACTTGTTTCCTTACCATAACTACTTCCAAATGTATTATAAAATGTACTTGCAGAGTGATGAATCTAGGAATAATGAGGACAAAGCAGCCTTTCTCTGAAGATGCTGATGACCTACTTCCTTGCCATTTACAGAACTAAATTCTTTCTGCAGTAGTTTAAAGTCCTTATTAAATCCAGGAAACACAAAAATCAGATGATTTTCTCAGTCAGATACTACACTGAATGAAGTAAATATTATGATTTTTATAGAGCAGTATTCTCCTTTAAAAATACTTCTACATAATAGAATTGCAATGAGTTCTGGTTTCAGTTTATTTAAAAACTAAAAGCAAAAAACAAGGAAAGAAAGCAACAAACCAGTTATCTCTTTTGTTTTAAAACACTTGGATTGTTATTCAGATATATAACTATCAATTAATTTTAAAATACTCAGCTATGAAACTGAAAGATTTAATTCCTCTATTGAGGAAAATGAGCAAATAAAAGGATTTTTATTTTCTCTATCATGACCCCACCCTACCAAAAAATATAATCACAATTACACGAGTTATATATGATGATTCAAAGTGAAAGATGATTTTTAACAAGGAAAACTTGGAGTAGTAACAACTTAACTCTTAAGAAAGACAGCACTTCTAATATGCAAATATCTTCAACTAGAAATGACGGTAGGGAAGTAGAATCCTAAATAATATACGGGCAGAACAGACTTTCAGTATAAAGCTGTTGGAGGCTTTTTTTTTTTTTCCCAAGACACCAGCAGTTCTTAAAAAAGTATTTGTTGAACTGATGATCTTCCAAGGTGGCTATGACAGGTTTGGAAAGTTTGTCATTGATTTAAATTGTTACTTGTCAGCTCTTATTGTCTCAGTGCTGCTTTATAACTGCAACTCCTAACCTCACAAAGATCTCACCCAGGACCCTCTGATTCCCTCCCTTGCTCACAGTCCATTATTCTTGCCACCCAGTGAATGAATAATGAGATCCTCAGATATCACTAGATTCAAACAAAAATTAACAACTGTAGCCAGACTGATCTCTGCCTGCTGAGTCTGACCACACACCTCCCTGAGCACTCTTGCCACCCAGAAAGCAATCATCGTTAGAACTCCTCCCAACAAGGGCAGCATGAACCAGGCAAGCATTTGATGCTTTATATAGTATTTTCAGGCCAAACCGGAGAAATTACAAAGAGCAACATATCAGAATCCATTTGTTGATGAAGTCTTATTTGAATGGACATAAGTTGTAAGCAATGACAAAGCAGTAACTCCATGCAATACCCTGGTTTCTAGCCATGTTTACTAGGGCTAACAGAGTATTATGATTTATATAAAATAAATATTTTTCTATCCCAAAGAAGTTCAAAATGTAACTAGCTACTATATAGCTAAAGGCTTAACATAAATCAACAAGTTGGAGATATTTCATTCCTAATATGAAACTGCTTTAAAAATAGGTTCTGGATTCCCAAATCTGGAAAATTTCTACTATCCTCAAATTATGTAGTTCAAATCCCAAGTGCTTTAACTGAATTTTCCTTTCTTGCTCATACCTGGATTCATTGCAGATATTTAAAATATTTTGGATATATTCAAACACACATAGTTCTATAACAATTACATAAAATCTCTTTGAAAGAAAAACATATGTATCTGTTTTCTTTATTTTTCTGTAAATTCTTTGCATGTATTTGGTGGAATCCAGAAGTGTTACATCTAAAAGCAAGCACAGCATATTCTGGAGTAAAGACCCCTGTTCATAGCTTCAGGATTCCTGTTTTATACTACAGAGAAAAAATCCCTTTCCAGAAATCTTTCATTTCTAAACACAAACTGAGAAAAACCTTCCACAAAAAGCATATCCCTTTTATCCCTACTGTGCCAGCAACAAAATAGTACTGAGCTGAATAGTCAGCCTTTTCTTCTTCCATTTCCATACAGTGGATCTTGATGGTATTCTTTCATGAGGAATTCTGTACATTGAAAATGAGCCCAAAATATTTCTTTACCTTTCCCATGAACATTAAATACATTTAGCAATATTCAAAAAATATGCATATGATTTTCTCCTTTAGTTCATACCTTCTGAAATTCTTCACTTTGTTTGAAGTCAGGATGCAAACCAATTTTAAATTAGAGTTAAGGATGTAGCCTCCAATTTCAGAGACATATATGACTTCAGAAAAGTTACAATATTGGTAAATAGGCTTGAATATTCTCCTGTGTCTGCTTTCTGTCAGAATGTTACTTCTGGGGATTTCTGTCTGGTATATTTCTATGCTGCCTCAGTATGTTCAAAATTTTCAGGCTATTAAAATAATTAAAAACATTTGAGTTGATTAAAATCAGAATGTATGCAGTTCGTAGAATAAGTATGATTCTTATGAATGAGCTGGCAAAGAAGAGTTACCTTTCTAATCCATTAGCCTAAGAATACACCCTGAACTGATTTTAGGCAGAAATCTCCAATAAAAACCAGCAAAGAGATCTGCTTAAACTCCTTGGCACAACAGATCTTTGACACCATACTCTCTAAGAAACATTTGTTTTTCTTCAACATAGAGTCATTGTAATTTACAGATGGTGCTAAACAGCAATTAACTCTATAATGCCTGATTAAATATCAAACGGAGTATATGAAACTTAACTGGCAAGTTCTTTTTCTGGGAGGACCATGCTTCCGTGCTCAGGCTGCTCTTCAATTCTTTGCAGGCACTCAAAAATGGAAAATAGCCATAATTCCTACTTCCATTTCAATGTACTCTTTACAACTCAACGTAAGTGTGGAGAAAAGGGCTCTTACCTCCTTAGCTGCATGCCTCAAAGACAAATGGTGCACTCTCAGCACAGTATCCTCAACCTAAATACATTTTTATATCTCCTTCAGAATCATGATAATGGAGAAACTTCAAGGTTACTTGGAAAAGTACAACCTTATGCTTGTTTAAAGTCATTCCCTACCTCAGTGGGTTTTGGATAAGGCCCTGGGTATTTTCAAGCAAAACTCCTTTTAAAGTCAAATGTTAGAAGAGACTTGCATGCTTTTCAACCTCTCTCCCTTTGCAGTGGCTTGAATGTGTTTTATTACTACATTAAAAGGTCATTGTAAGTACATTTTGTCTTTGTCACTTAACTAGATCTATATTTGATCTAACTCTGCAGTTGTCTCCTACAAGGGGAGAAAAGGATCATACATTTAAACAGACTATTACAGCCTGTTTTGCATCAGGAATTAATTAGGTTAATGAAATGTACTTTAATATGACAAAATCAAGATTCTGATCTCAACTGCACAGTTATAAATTTTGTACAGATTCTCTGATTTATATGAGCTATTAAAATTCCAGAGTAGCACTCATGCAGCTGAGCTCAGGGAACTAAAAATGTGTCTGAGAAATCAAAATATCAAATATACGTGTATGTTATATATTTACCTCTGCCTTCTGACTGCAAAATTACTGAAAGATGAGGAAGAAAATACAACATCAGAGCAACCTGAATGGTGAAAGACCTGGGAAAACTCTAAAGATTTAAAAGGATAATTCTTTTATCTGTCTTGAAGTTATTTACCGCTAATTTGTCTGTCTCTGTAGTATTGTCTGTCTTTCCTATCTGACCAGTGCTGCTCCAGTGATGACTGGTCATCTGCGAGTTGTTACTTAATCAACTGCTTGCTAGATGGCAAAGATTTACAGTTGATTAGGCTGCATAGCTCAGCTGCTATTTCAGAAGTTTCTAGGAAGGGATTATTTTTGTGCTCAAATACCTCTAAATAAAGGGTTCTGCAGTCTCAATATCCCTGGATTCTGAACAGTGTTCACTGAAGCAGACAAAGCTAAGTCAAAGCAGCATTTAGTGCTTCAGAATGCCAGCCTCAATAAATATCTGTCGTGCATGTGTGTGTGTGTGCCCATGCACACATTTCTCTCCTTAGCTATACAGCATTTTTGTATATATTGTAGAGTATGCAGACTAAGGTCTAAAGCCAACATTTGCATTTTTGAGGCTGGTGTTGAGGCTCCTGTGCTATAATCCTCAAAGCCAGTGTTAGTACAATTCAGCCACTAATGACAATTTTGTGTCCTTTCTCCATGAAAGAGGGCTACTTAGTCTTTGGCTGGCTATGCACAGCATTGGCTCATTTTTCTCAGTATTCAGTATTCAAATTTCAAACAGCACAGTGATCAGATTTGCTTACTTCTGCTAGCAAGTGGGCCAGATACAACCAGCCAGAAAAGCAAGATTCAAAACAGGCATCCTTTTCTCTCTCAATGAGAAATTCAGCAGTATTCCAAATGAATGAAAAAATGCTGCACAAGGAGAGATAACCAATACAATCCCCTCCTCTCTAATCATCATAAGGGTTCTAGCAGTCGTGATTAACTTTTAAAAGCAGAAAAAAATGAAAAGAATGTATTTCTAATTGTTTATTATAGACATGGAAAATTATCAGTAGAACCATTCAAAATGAAGGCCACCATAATACCTTCCAAGAGCCCCAAATATTTATTCTTCAAGTCAAAAAAATCTCAAGTTGAACAAACAAGTAATAAAAGCTGAGTAACCAAAACTAGAGTCCAGAAAAGAACACTTTCTGTTTCACACTAGCACTCAAAACAACTAATAGAGACTCATTTTAATAGCAATTTATTCTACACCTGCAAGCTTACTTGTCTAGTTGGTAACACGGTAGGAGAATGGAGTTATGATCTTGCATGCAACTGTGAAGAGTATGAACTTTATTTCCTTTTATTTCAATATCCCATATTCTACAACAGCTGCTTTCTTTGATACTCAAAAAAAAATAAGACTTAATATTTACAAGTATAGAGCAACACATCAGAAGATTACAAAACTATTGTAAACACTTTGGATTTTAACTGTTAATTTGTCATTTCTCAAGGCCCTTAGAGAACAAAAGAATTCTTGTCATCATTGCACATTTATATAATAATGCTTTTGTATACATAGTGAATCACAAAGCTTTCTACTACTTCTTCAAACAAAAACATCCAGAAACTTTAGTCAACTCTTAGCTACTTTAGCTCTAATCATCTAATCACTATTGTTCTTCCAGCCCCCTCTACCTTTCTGTAAATGAATATACTAAAAAATTAAATCACCCACAGGAACACAAGCAGTATTATCTTTGCCTTCTTATTTGATATATGCTTAGGATTATTTTATTTATTTAGCAAACTAACAATGTGAGCAATTCTTATAAACTCTGACTCTGTTAAATAGTTTTACCTTATCTTTAAGTAGATGAAAGAAAAATACTGTGTAACAAATTAAGAAAGAAATGTTATTCCTTATCTCTTTTTCAAACAAACAAACAAACAAACAAACAAAAAACAAAACAACACATCAATTACCTTACCCTCACGGCTAGCACTTAAATCATTTTAATTGACAATAGAAGAATCACTATTCCTCCTAATTATTAAAAAGTTACTGCTATCCTGCTGTAGCATTCTTGTGTAAGTAAGAGTGGCTCAACATACTTTCCAGCAGAGATGTGAGTTTCCAGGCTAAGAAATCTGGAATGTTCCAGCTATTTCAGGCTAATGATCTCTCAAATGCACACTAATATGTTTGATAAAAGTCTCTCAGCATGTGTGCACAGAACGCTTACCATAAGAATGACAGTACTGTGGGCAGGGCAAATCACTGACACCATTTCAGACTGAGTTTGATGCTGGAGGCACAAATTAAAACTGTGAGCCTTTATTTCAGTGGGCTTTGACAGATGGAAGAGTGCATCAAATCTCTAATTGTTTAAACCATTAACTCATCTTTCCACCTGCATTATCTTTGAAAAGAGCTCGGCTGGAAACTTGGAAGAATTACTCATAGACTGAATTCAGTAGTGTGTCTTATTCTAAAATGAAATCAAGGCTGTTTTTTTGAATGAGTATGTTAAATTTGGATGCAGTATTTGTAAACTTATTAATCTTTATTTTCACATTTTCATCTCAGAGCTGAAAACTCAAAATAGCCTTTCAGCCTTCCTGAAGAATCAATCAATCAGGGACCGGTGCCTTGGCTGCTGGGAACAAGAAAGTTCTACTGCAATTCACAGTGCATTACGATGATCTCCATTTATCTTCAGTCCTTGCAAATGCCACTGCACAGGCAATTCTAAATTGTGCCTGCTGGTCTTTTGACTTTCAGTTGCTTAAAAAAAGAAAAATTTGTGTAAGGAACTGTAAAATGTACACACACACACACACATCTATATATATCCATATGCCTTTCCAAGACATCCTGGCTCCTCTTTGGAATAAAATGCATTATTCACTAAACAAGAATAAATGTAGAACACTTTGTCATTACATGTTATTCTCACCAGTGTTTAACTCACTGTTTTTATGGGGAAGCGCTTGTTATGTGCTCAGCACTTCCAAGTACTCGAGAAGTAAATAGCGTCTGTACTAAAGAGCTCACAGACTGGCATGGATGGAACAGGAAGAGTAATTCTATGTGTTACATTCACTGTAGCAAGACTCAATATTAATAAAACAACAGAAGGCAGTGGGATTTAAGGAAGGATCTTTGTGAATGACAATTGGCAGGAGTCATTTTGGGCTTAGAAAGCATAAGCAGAAAAGAAGGGGCCATGAATATGATTAAAGGACTGGAGCATATGCCATATGCAAAGAGGCTACGAGCTGGGACTCTTCAATCCGGAGAAGCAAATGCCTGGGGGAACTTACCTTCCCCCTACAGGGGTGAATAAGAAAATGCAGTCAGACTCTTCCAGTAGTTCCCACTGATCAGACCAGAGGCAATGGGCACAAATTTAAAACAATTAATTTCAAAAACAAAAACAAGAAATACATTCTGGACATAAAAAAAAAGAACAGACAAATACTAAAACAAACTGAAGTTGAGGTCTACACTTGTGGAAATGTAGATGTAGTGTGATGGCAGTGAATAATAACTGCTGTTACCAGAACAGGCAGCTTATTTTGTGGTCCCATAGCAGTCCTTATTATAACATGTAGGTTGTTCTGAAAGTAATGCCTCCCATTTGTTTCTATGGAAACTACAACAGATATAAAGGGAACAATAACACTGTTTGGTAGAGCAAAATCTCAATCAAAAAACACTACTTTTCAACAATGTCACCACCATTAGCTGTGCTTTTTCACCAGAGATGAACAAAAGCCTGCATGTGGCACTTGTAAAAAATCTACACCAATGGAGGTAAACCACTGTTGCTGTCACCACTGTTTAAATACACCACCCATCAATTCACTGTCTTCACATCCACTGTTTGGTCTCCAGAAATGTTCAGCAAGTATTGATGGATGTCAGTGGGTGTCATTTTTTGTCTTCATGGAGAATTTCAATTCCACATCTTTGCTTCACACTTCCATAAAGATGCCATTCTGCCAGACCATCCCTCTGCTGCCATCTATAACACGGCAACAAAATGAAATGGAATACTGGTGGGAATGTTCAGCCCATATTGCAGTACCACCAACATCCACCTCTGTCATAGTGGATCAATATAATAAAATAGGAGGCACTACTTTTGGAGCAACCCTTGTAGACTATTATTAATATAATAAATTCACCACCTAATCTTAAAGCAGTATATGCATTCAAGAGCTCCTTCGAGTTTTACTTTGTAAAATAGACCACTAGAGAGATCTTCTTAAATTACATATAAAAACACCGGTGCAAATTTTGATGTTCAGAATCAAGCTTTTGTGATTTGCTTCATTAACATAACAAAACTAGTAATGTGAGCGAGATATAGGTAGCCATCTACAACCATTCCTGTGAGAGCAACATCAATCTCACTTCATTAGATTTGCATCTGTTTGAAAATTAGTTGCTCTTGAAAGTATTCATTTCTAACTAACAGTTATTGGCTATATTTGTATAAGAGGGCAACAGTGTAATTGCTTGAATTAACTTCAGAGGTACTTCACTAACAAAATGAACAAAAAAGTGATCTTCTACAGCAAACTTCTAATACAGAAGCGTCCGTGTATATAAAGAATACAAATTTCCATGAGGAAAAAAATAATTGGCGTAGTACACAAGTATTCCAAGATTTCTCCTAGTTCTATATTCAAAACTGTATGCACAAAATTACTACAGATTTCTGTGTCATACTAATAGTGGAGAAGGATCTACACCTGCTTTTGTCAATTCAGGTCTAGGAAAACAGAATCCAAAACAGAGACTAAAGGTGTTTCCAATGAGGAAAAATGAGGAAACACAGGCAAAAGCCCTACAGTGAATGCTTCATGACAGTATTTTCTTCCAAGACTTGTACTTTCATAGGCTATCCTAGTTTAAGAATGAAAAAATGTTTAAAAAAATAAATCGTAAGTAGTTATGTTACAAGAAGAAGGACTGCATTGTAACTTTTCTATTTTAAAAACACTGTCATGAAAGAATAAAGTAATTGAAAAGTAACTAAATTGACTATATCATCTTCAGTGTTGTATGAGTTACAATGACACAGCTTTAAAACAAAATTTTATCTGTGTGTCATATGCACGTACTTCTGCACTTGATTATAACAGATTAATACAATCAAGGTAATTCTTAAATTCACTGTACTTTATATCTATTTTATATGGATTCATAACCATGGAACAGATCCTCCTGGAAGACATATTAAGGCACATGAGGGAAAAACACATGATCCAAGACAGCCAGCATGGTTTCACCAACAGCATATCATGACTGATCAATCTGGTGGCTTTCTATGATGGAATGACAGCATCAGCGGACAAAGGGAAGGCAACTGATGTCATCTACCTGGACTTTTGCAAGGCCTTTGACATGGTCCTCCACCACATCCTTATCTCTAAATTGGAGAGAGATGGATTTGAAGAGTGGACAATTTGGTGGATAAGGAATTGGAAGGTAAACTGTCCCCTTCTTCTCTGCCCTTGTGAAGACCCAGTACTGCATCAAGTCTGGGACATCCAAAAGAGTCCAGAGAAGGACCACAGAAATGATCAGTGGGCAGGAGCACCTCTCTAAAAGATAGGTTGAAGGAACTGGTCATGTTCAGCCTGGACAAGAGAAGGCTACAGGAAGACCTTATTACAGCTTTCCAGTATTTAAAGAGAGTTTACAAACGTAAGGGAAATCAACTTTTTGCGTAGGTAGATACTGATAGAACAAGGAGGAATGGTTTTAAACTAAAGGAGAAGAGGTTTAGACTGGATGACAGGGGCAAGTTTTTTTTACTGAGAGAGTGGTGAGATGCTGAACAGGCTGCTCAGAGAGGCTGTGGATGCTCCATTCTTTGGAGGTGTTTAAGACCAGGCTGGATAGGGCCTAGGCAATCTGATTTAGTACCTGATCTAGCAAGCTGGCAACCCTGCCTGTGGAAGGGGGACTGGAACTTGATGGTCCTTGAGGGCCCTTCCAAACTAAGCCATTCTATGAACTTCAGATTGATCCAGACAGATGTTTATATAACCTGTCTTGCTTTAAAAGCTGGGCTTTCCCTACATGACTCATTCCTTGCTAAGCATACACAATTGGAAAATCTTTCAGACCAGATACTATAGCAGTTTTGATAAGTGAATTAAAAAAGAACAACAGGATCACTGCAGTACCACACAAGACCATTACACCCTCCTTTAAAACCAATTTAGTTATGACAAATCCCTTTTTCACAAGAATGATAATATTCCATGTCAAAAACTGAACACTCAGCAGTGTGACAAAACTAATCTTTTCCACTCTCTTCCTTTACTGATGTCATGACACATAGTTTTTAATACCAATGACAGTGTTCAATTTTGTTTTATTTTCTTATAGTGGAACAGTCAATAACAGTTCATTTTCAGTCTCATGCACTTTAATGAAAACTAGATTCTCTCTTCAGTGAACCAGCAATCTCACTTTTTAAATGTAGAGAAACTGTTCCATGTTAAAAATCAAGGTCAGCATTTACATAGATTAAGAAAACAATACAGAATGATGCTACTCCGTTTTAATTCAATTTGTAATACACCCTTTACAGAATAAATCGAAGATAAAATGCCCATATTATTATAGAAATACATTTTTAGGAAGATTAGGTAGGAATACTGGAAAAAAACTCTTCATCAGTTTCAGGTAAACTTCCAAGCCATTTAAAAGATGCATTTCTCATTACATTTATGAAAAAACAGTTCCTGGAATGTGTAATTCCACTCTTATCATCAAAGCTCCCAAATCACAGCTCCTTCTGTTTAGATACCATAGTAAAATTTTTTGCACAGTCAGTTGACTTAGTTTACCTACTCTCTAAGCTTGCTAGATCAAAATGCTAGGATGGGACAAGGCATAAGTGATCTGTTTCAAGAATGATTTCCAAGAAAATTCAGTGTCATGCAAAAAATTGAATAAAGTGTTGAATACTGGCATACCTTGGCGCTACTGAGTGAATATTTTAAAGTGACTGACAGTTTCACTGCTTATGTCCAAAAATACTGAAACAGAAATGATATAGAAGATTCCAGACAGTGTAAAGTTTGTTGATAACCACAATCACTTATCAACCAATTGTTTGTTTTTTTTTCCCAGCTAAGAATTATATTGGTTTACCTATGCTCAATATTTATCCTCAGACATAATTCCAAAGTCCTGAAAAAGTAGTTCACTTGGTATTAATTTTGGACGTTTATGGATTGAGGTTTCCAAATAACAGGTGAAAACTACTTAATCTACAAACAACATGGAAACAATCATATAACTTCATAAATGAGACAAGGAAGAAAATAACATACCTTTGAACACTGTTTGTGATTCTGACACCAAGCAAGTGATCCATTGTTCTGAAACACAAAAAATACGTGAGTATAAATATTTTGTTAAGAATAGATCTGATCATCGTAACAGTTTCAAACAGAATTAACCTTGCAGTTATTTTTTAGAGCATGATGTGTCACAGCATTAGTAACAATTCTGAATCCACACCGCTTGTGCTGAGTAAAATGCTCAAGCAAGTGTGAGCGGACCTGAGAAAAGCTAGAAAAACATTTAATCATTCAAAGTTGGTGGAAAATTTACTCAAGTCTCCTCTTAGTCCACTTCTGCGATCACTTTGTATCTGGATTTACCAGCAAGACGATAAAGGTAACACCTGTATATAAGAAACCGACATGGATGCGTAGTAATTCATGAACTGAAAGCTCATTAGTTGCATTTCAATATTACACAGTACTTAAAATAAACTAACAAGGAAACACAATGAACAGCCTTGAAGAAAACAGAAAATTGGATTAAACGTGAACTGCATTTACCAGAAGTCAACCATAACAGTTTTGTTTAACATTTTCACAAGATAACACATTTCCCTGATCAGGAATTCTCATCTATCTTAAACTGCAGCAAAATAACGAATTCAGCATCATGTGCAAAATAATTTTTTAAACTAAGAAAAATGAGAATATGATGAAAACAGAAAGAGAAACTTGAAACAGGCCTGGCTATATGCATCAACCTGCTACTTTACCACAGCAGCTCATAAAAGGTCAACTTCAGAAACACTATTTCCCAGTAAAAACCATAGTTCGGGAAACAAATGTTTGTGGGGCTAGTGCAAGACAAAATATTCATCCACTTTCTGTATTGATGAGGATAGAAAAACCATAAAGCAGATCTGGGTAATCCTGTAGACTAAACACTAGAAATAAGGTGTAAGACTAGCAAGTTCATCAACTTGAGAACTTAGACGTACGTATATTTCTTTCATCTTTGTGAACTCCTCAGCTGTAAAGAGAACAAATAAAAATTATAGTGAATTTATTGATCACAATCTGACTACGGTCCAAAAACATTGGTGAATTCCATGAGACAGTAATAGGACACCCTTTCCAAGGAATTAGGCATAGTATTTCCATATGGAAGAATTAATGCTACTGTACTGTGCCTTCACCTTTTGAACTAATTATAGATATAATATAGATATAGTTATGGACAACAGTCACAAATTCAGGTAGGACAGAATACAGCAGGATTAGCAAAACTACAAGGTTTTGTCTGCTTAAATAAGAGGATATGAAAATTAAGGTAACCTATAGATACCTAACTTTTAGTTGTGTGCTTCTAAACCTATGACAAAAATGCTATTGGGATGTATAACCCAGAAGTATATGTACTAGCATGCACTGTATTCAATCCAGCTACATCAGTCTGTCAGCAGAGCACTTCTGTTCTCAACAGGGCACATGAGCTTGAATACACCCGCAAGTTGCCACAGTGATGAAGCCAATAGTTTGAAGGTGGATCCCTCCTAAATAGTGTTTGGAGAGACAGTATTTGTGCATGCCTTCACACAAGCTCCCAGAATTGCTCAACTCCAAAAACCTTTCCTGCTGTCCCAGGAACGGTATTTATACACAGATACATAGTTGCGATACAAAAGCTAGTAAAGAAAGTCCCTTTTTATCCAATACTCTGAAAGAGTATCCAGTACACTGAAAGATAAAGGCCTCTTAAAACGAAGAAATCTGCTTCTAACCTAACACAGGTGACTCTAATTATACAAATAGGATACAGCACTGTTGTTAGCACTCTTAGACAAGCACACAAAAAATAAATTAAAAATAAATAAATTAAAAAAACAGAGATTTACTCAGAGTAGGAACAATTTTCAACTAGATCAACCATCTAACTGAAGACACCTCTTTCTTGCATTTAAAGCACTGCTCACTAAAGACGATTTCCTAAAAATACCAACAGTGAGTCACTCCTGAAGGCAATTCAAAATCACCTTCCAGGTTTTGATTGGCAGGAGAAAAAAAAAAAAGGGAAGAAAAGGTAATCAGGCTATAAACTGGTGTTTCAGCCATGTAAGAAAAATTAGTGTCATCTACATTTCTAACACTAAGGGTATTTTGTACTGGATGAGAAGTCATTAATACAGATTTGGATCAGACACATCGTGAAGTCCAGGACTCAAAACAAAGCATCTAACTTGCATGTTATTCTTGTGCCTTAAGCACCACATATCTATATATGTCATTTTTTTTTCATATGAGCTCTAAGACTAAAAATTTCTATTCCTGTATTATTTAAGGGGCTCTGGGAATAATAAACATAAAGACGTATCTACTCCTAAGCTCTTTTAGGAGCAATTTCAAGATTCTAGTTAATACAATTTAATTTTGATATTTTATGAATATTTGTTTAGTTTTATCATCCCAGCAGTTGTAATCATTATTTGATTTTAGAATACCACTTTTTTTCTGACATTACCATAGAATTTAGCTAAAATTTGTTAACATAAGAATAGTTAGCTATGAACAACGTCAGGTCCAACCCCTAAAAAAAGAGACATACATAGAAGAAATAAAACTTTAGAACAGCCGTAAATAACACATGCTAGTGGGAATACTTTAGTATTATCCTCAACGCCATATGAGGATTTATTATTTCCACTCACAGATCTAGCCAACAGTAATGTTAAAACAATATTTTATGTGCTGCTTCCAATTTATCCTCCCTTTCTTCTTCATATAAAATGTGACAGAGATAGCTGATTGCAATAACAGATTAGTAGTAGCTCACCACTTTATTTCAGTTATGCTACTGCTTTCCACTGAACTAGAAAAAGCACTTCTGTTTTTGAATTACATCTGTTACTTGAAACAATAAATGCAGTAAATGTCCAGATGCGTGGCTCTCCTTCATAATGTATAATGTCTAGCCATGTTTTCATTTCTCCATTAAAAACTATTATTACTTAAATTAAAAAGTAAGTTTAGCAAAACATAAAAATATCGTTCAACAGCCTTAATGTTATAAAAACTAACATATGAGTGATTTTTCACTGTACAAGGTGAACATGAGTTCTACAGGCTTGCTTTGAACCACAGGGTATGAGAGGAAGAACACTCTTCATTCTCCATCTTAGCAAACAGATACCCAAGTTACACAAATGTTCACTTATTTGTTTTATTTTCCCTGTTTTTAATCCAATATACCTGTCAGAAAGTCTAATTTCAAAGAATCAAAAATCTCGTGTTTTAGCTAGAGCATTTTGCATCCCAAAAATCCTCAGTTCCCTCATTTCTGTTTTTCTTCAAGCCAGTTCTGGCAAGACTTACACCCATGAGAGTTTTGACTTGGTCCTTTCTTTGTTTGAGTGCCTTCTGGGCTGCAAGCAACACTGCTGGTTCATGTCCAGTTTTTTGTTCCCCCCAAGTCCTTCTCCACAGGGCTGCTCTCAATGAGTTTCTCTCCTAGTCCATACACACATCTGGGATTGACCCAATCCAAGTGCAACACCTTGTACTTGCACAATCTTGTTGAACTTTTTCGGTTCACGTGGGCCCACTTCTCTAGCTTGCCATCACCTGGATGGCATTTCTTCCTAAATCTACCCACTTTTTAACATAGAAGGTATCTTCCACATCCCTCCTGCTTTGCCTATCCCTTCTAAAAAGCTTGTAGCCTTCAACTGTAGTATTCCCATTGTGCAATTTATCCCACCATGTTTCTGCAAAAGCAATGAAATTACAGTTTTCTAATTGCACCATAGTTTTCACTAGTCCATGCTGCATGAATTGCTGCAAAGACACTTCATTTGGGTTTTTGGCATCTTTATTCTTTTGGAGGAGTCTTCCCAGATTCCTCTGTGGCAAATTTGAGGCTTAACCCTGCTGCTTCCTAAAGTCACAGCATTCCTCAGCCCTTTTCTGCCATTTAGAAGTAATTCCCCTCCCCCCATAAAATTTAGCTCTGATGATCAGCCAAGCCAGCCTCCTGCTTGGTATATTCTTGCTCCTCCTAATCAGCTGCATCCCATCAGATGACCATATGCTCAGTCTCTTGACAATTCAAGATCATGTGAAATCCTGAGCACAACACTACCCATGCAGTCATTCTTATAACTGGTCCATTCTCTTCCTTCTACTGTCCCCAGCCAGAAGGACTGAGAACACTACCTGTCCTCCCAATACTTTCAATATCATCCCTAAGGAAAGAAAATCTTTTTAAACATTTTGTAATTTCCTAATTGCAGCCTACTGTGACTCTGCTTGAAAGAGCTGGGGTAGAGAGTATTTCTTGAGCTTTATCACACCCAGTAGCCTCTTCTTAATGTCCCAGATATAGGCTCCCAGCAGGCAGCAAACCTCTCTAGAGACCAGCAAATAGATGCCTCGGTGCTCACGTGATTACAAAAACCAAGGAATAAGAAATCAGACAAATATAACAAAATTTATCATTCAAACTTATCATGAAAACACAAACCGTAACTACATGGGCCATAACAAGCCAATGCAGCAGAAGAGACTTGGGAAAGAGTAGCTGGTTAGTCGCCAGGCAGAAAACGACTTAAAGAGTCTGGCTGACATCCAGCTGAACATGAACCAGCTGAGTGGCCTCCCAGGTGGCCAAGAAGACCAGCGCCACTCTGGCCTACATCCTAGATAGTATGGGCAGCAGGACTAGGGAAGGGATTGTCCCTCTGCTGCTGAGATCACACGTCAAGCATTTTGTTCAGTTTTGGGCCCCTCATTAGAAGGATTTGGAGCTTTTCAAGTGGGTGCAAAGAGTTACTATGAAGCTGGTGACAAGACAAGAAAACAAGACAAATGAAGAATGGTTGAGGGAACTGGGGTTGTTTCATCTGCAGAAGAGGAGGACCAGGGGAGACATCATTGCTCTCCACAACTACCTGAAAGGAAGTTGCAGCAAGAAGGGTGTCAGTGACAAATGACAGCACAAGTGACAAGGAAACAGCCTTAAGTTGCACCATGGGAGGTTTAGATTGAACATTTTGAATAATTTTTTTTATTGTAATTGGCTGGTCACAGAAGTAGTGGAGTCTCCAACACTGCAAGTATTTAAGAAACAAGTGATCGTGATTTATTGATGGACTTGGTAGTGTTAGGTTAATGGTTAGATTTGATGATCTTAAGGGTCTTTTCTAACTGAAATGATTTTATGATTCTACTTGCAATTAAATTGATTAATTGGTATCTGTAAACAGTCTGAGTGAACTTCATTTCAACAAGCATAAATACATGCTTGCTTTCCCCCAGTAAGCAAATGCCCTGAACAGTTAAGGTAAAAACCTCTGTGCCCTGAAAAAAAGCAAAGAACTAGTAAAAATAAAAACACGTTAGAGAGGCAATGAAGACTTAGTTTTCATCTATCTACAATCAGTCCCAAGCAACTCAAAACTACCCTTTGACTAGAGCAATGGCAAAAAAACCCAAAACAAAAACAACAAAAATGTCTTTCATTTGTATCCTCATCCATAATTATCTTTTAGAACATACAATTCTTCTTTTGAAGTGCCAAACATCGTTTGTGAAAAATCAATGAGCCACTTAATCTGAAATGACAATACCTGGTATCCCTTCCACCAGTTTTGGAATTCTCTTCTCACCTGAAGAAAAGTGCATATTCAATGCACTTTTGAGTGAAATTACTATCTCTCCAGATGAACTCTCTAAAACTTCCAAAATGACCAAAAAAAGCATAAAAACAAGCTCTTCCAATAACAGTTTCCCACTGATGTACAATAGAGCAGAGAAAACAATAGCTGCTGCAGTGATGAATTTAAGGACATACATTTTCAACAGAAAATACAGAATGGAATTAACAAATTCAAATTAGGCCTAGGCCTTTAATATCCAAAATGCCAAAGCATTCACCTAGGAACAAATTTCAGAAGAAGAGGTACCAAACCCAGCAGATAGCAAATCCCAAAGAAAATGTTCTTTCTCAAAGCACTTCTCTTGAGCATAAAAGTGAACTTGACGTAAATGTACAAAAAAGGGGAACCAGAGTCCCACACATCTCTCCTGGGCTCTGGTATTTTAATTATCCTTTTGCATGCAAATAACTGGCTCACATTTTTCTTTGGAAACTTGGCTGAGAAATGAAAAGAGCATACCTTTTTATGTAACAGCTACAAAACTTGCCACACAACTGTCTCACCAATCCGGAATAAATGTAAGTACTTATGCCCTTTGAAATTACATTTCAACATGTTTGAGAACTGAAACCTGACCAGAGAAACTAAACCACCCTGCAGAAATAAGTGAATGAGCAAAGTCATAAAGCCCAATTACAAGGTCTACCTCTGGAAAACAAGACTGATACTTAAAGGACAATTTATGCAAATATGTTTTAGTTTATTTATTTCTAAGTATTTCCCCCCCATAAGGCAAGTTTGAAGATCATCCTCTGGGGAAGTCATGGAGAGAAAAGAATTAGTATTCTATGATACCATCCATAAAACACAACAGAATCCCAGAAGTATTATGGTTCCTTGGCTTCCACCAAGGGAAGATACGTTCTATGATCCTTCATACAAAGAACTGAAATGCATACATTTTGTTCCTCTTATTTTTTTCATTTTGGTACAAATTATGCTTTAACGAAAAATTAAATGCCTAGCAAGGCATTTGTCTTGCTTTCCAATGGTTCTAATAAGAAATGTAATTGTATAAAGCAAGAATCAAAAAATCATAAAGTGAACATTACTGAGCAGGACCATTTCTCACTCCTAGATAAACAGCACTGGCATTTGCATATATAGCAACTGTTTCCACTATAATCATCTGAGTGAGATGCTTCATTCCACCCTGATAGAAAATGATTAGACCTTGGTCAGTCACACTTTCATCACCTCTAGGCTATATTTAGCCACGTGGCAACTCCAGCCACTACTAGAAAGCTCCAGGTAATATAAAGCAAGTGGTAGGCTGAGCTACAGGTGTGCCTGGCTCTAGCCCTGCCTCATGGATGCATTTCACATCCCTTTAGTTAGTAGTGCATCCTGGATGTACACTGCAGCTCATCTGGCTCTATCCCCCAGCTGGACTTGGGCCCCTGTACTTAGGCTTCATCTTCATCCCAGTCTTCTTCTTCCTCAGACTGGAGCCCCAGCCTGGCTGTGGCTCAGTGCTATGCCTTGTTATCTACACCTGACACTGCTCATCCTGGGCAGGCAGTCATGGGCTGTTCCCCGTGAAGAGAGCACTGCCTGTACTGGGGAAATTTTTGGTTCCCTGGCCCTATGAGGTAGTTGTCCTTGTTGCAGCCAGAAGCAGGAGACTGTAAGCTGGAATCTGTAGCAACATTCATTTTTCCCTGATGCGTAAGAAATATTCCTTGATCTCACTAGTAAAAGCAAAGATTAAAATTTCAACAATAAAAGCAAATAATCACCTAACCCACGTAAAACAATAACACATGTAAAACCTATCAAAGCAAAGAAAAAAATATTACTTAATGGGACACTAACACAAGACAACATGTTGTTTTATGTATTACCAACAGGCACTTGAGTAACCTTACAGTGTGTTTTATATTAAAACTTGTACAGATATAACAAATGAACCTTGACTATGTACATTCCTCTGCCATCCTACGAGTACATACAACAGATGTAACCCTTTTTCTTTCTTTCCTTTTTTTTTTTTTTTTTTCCTTTAAATAAAGCAATGAACAGAAGAATGCATTTTGGAACAAATACGTGGAGACTCTGTTACTGTACCTAGTCACCACGGTCCTTCACAGTAAACAAAATATACATCCTACTTAATAGAATCCATTTCTGTACTTAAACTGCAGAAAAATAAATGTTGGTTACTGGTTAACCCAAAGTAATTAAGTTAAAGAGGTGACTGAATGTGAGAAATAGTTATAAAACTGATCTGCCTTACAGTTGGTTCTGATTACATAACCAGTTTGTAAATACAAATCAAAGTTAAATTATCATAGATAACACTTCAGCCTAATTTTAAACATCTGCATTTACCACCAATAAAAGCATATCACCAACAATTTAATCAAAGTATCAGCAGCACCAGTCTTATGTTTTCTTTTGGATTTAAATTGATGCCACAATCATGTAATGCAGTAGCTCTGATCACAATGATATTGTGGGTTCCTCTTGTGGATAAACAGAACTGTACTGAACTTAACATTGCATTGATATTTTCCAAACAGTTCCTCAAAGTCATCTTTAATTATTGTATGTATTACAGAAAGTTCTCATAAAAGTTTACATTGAAATATGTAAAGTCACAACTTTATATGCGTCAAATGGAAAAGACAAAGAAAAAAACAAAAAAAAAAGTTAAGATCTGAGTAAATACAAAAACTACTGAGTAAAACCACCTACATTGTGAGACACAGCATTATTCGTCATATCACTATCGTCAGCAGGTTCCTAGAAGACAGTGATCAAAACCCAAAGGTCATTACCAATGAAACAGCAAGAGATAGTAATTTCAAAAACTAATGATTTTGTTTTGATGTGTTGTTTTGATTAAATTTGTACCTCCAGTATGCAACACCATTTCTCCTTTTACAGTAGTGCCTTCTCAAATAGATAGAAATATGACTAAATAAACACAAGCTGTGAAAACAAACCAGCCACAAGAATCCTTGTGTCTCACTTGTGAGTTATGACTGCCTTCTTGTGGTTTCACAGACTTCACTGTTACCACTTCTAAGACTGATCTCAACTGGAGTTTAATTCTATATATCAAAAGTGTATCTCAATTTACAAAGGAAGCCAGGATGACATAAGCTTTACTAAACAGGAGGAGGAATTAAAGACACTGACACTAAGTTGAAGACTTTAGAAGTAAATGCAGAATCTCACAGTAAGACATACACTTTGGGCCAAATTTTGCATACGTTTCTTGAGGTTATGTAATCCAGTTGAGATGAACAATAGCTAATCTAAAGCATCAATAGGTAACATAAATACGTCTCACTGACTAACTGTTCTAGCTCTACTTCAAAATCCCCACCCTTCCAACATATTTCTTAATGTGACCTTTCTAACATGTCATAAAGTAGATTTTGCCACACAAATGAAATGATAACAAAAGTGTATGCTGGTGGGAAATAAACACTTAACAAGAACAAAATAGACTCTAAAAATGCTTTTACAAAAGACGATGTAGACATATATGACCTATTTAAATACATTTTAGAAATAGAAAAAAATTGAGAAAATGTGAACTATTTACAAAAAAAAAACCAAAAACAAAAAAAACAGTAATATCCCAGGTTTCAGAAATGTGTATACGTGCTAACTTATTTGACTTTATAACTGAAAACGTCAGTCCTTATCACTGTTCTGTTTAACTACAAGATTATTACGTAGCAGGGCGATTCCCAATGTGATGTGGTATACTTTCACAGGTTTCATTCATCTGCATTTCTTACCAGCTGATCATTCCAGGGTCAGCTACAAATACACAAGGGTATCTCCACACCAGAAATTAGATAGAGTGAGCCACAGCATATCTGTTGAGCAAAGCAACTGGTGTTGACAGATCTAAAGCCTGCACTAGATGTATGCCAAGATTCCTTATCTTTCAGATTAGTCTGGTCCCATGGACTCAATTCCCATTAACTGTTAAAGCACATTAAATTCCCAAAGATCACATCTTCCAGGAACGTTCATCCAGAACAAACCTATTGCATGAACTCTGAAGTTGGTCCATGGTGTTGAAAAAGATAATCATGTAACTAATTCCAAACACACACTTTGATCCACATCAAAAAACACATGTGTAGACACATCTGTGAAACTTCTAACAGTTCCCACAAATACAGCAGAGAAACATTTCAGTTGTTCCATCTAGACTAGATTTTTTCTCATAAGCCATTTGATTTCATAGCCATTCAGAGCGCCCACCACTCCTTTCTAGATTTGCAACGGGGTAAGGATTCTGGTGTCTTATATACTGAAGAAAATAAGAACAAACAAAAGAGTAAAAAACACATATTGTTAGATCATCCATCTAAAAGATCTAAAATCTAAATGTTACATCTAATCATCTAAAATGTTTAATATAAAGAGTTTAACTGTATAAAAACATGGGATACTCCATGCAGTTTGTACTGTCATGAAGTAATTTCTGATTGTAAAACTGCTAAATGCATTGTACTACATACTGACCATGGGATATTTTTCTGCATTTTCTCATGTTCTGTTCTGACATGTATGAGAGAAACATCATTAATGCTTATATCTTTGACAAAAATACATCAACACAGCTGCCCTTACCAAAATTGACAGTTCTTCGGTACTCAATTTGCTATTACTCAAATAGCAGTCAGTACCAAACTTTATACTCACACTGTTGTACTTAACCTACCAATCATTTCCAATATAATCATATGAAATTAACATGATACATTTCAGAACTCACTTTATTTGTCTTCTCTTATTAAAAGTTTCCAGTATACTAAATATTTCAAATGTGAATTGGTAGCTATATCGACTAGAAGCTGGCAAATATAACTGTTTATTTTCAGAAGAAAAATACGTTTCATGCATTATCTTTCCCAACAGAAAGAATTTGTGACAAATATTCCTTAGGCTATTCTAATTATCTTGATACACTTTTTTAACCGTGAAATGTAATAGGCTCAAACATAATTACCAAAATATATACTTTGTTTCAATGCCCCAAGTTCATTCAATATTGTAAACATGTGCAGAAAAGTGTGTAATCTCAATATTAAGAAAACAGTGCAAGTAATGATCATAAAGATTAAATACGCAGTCTATAATTTTGAACACATTGGTGTTCCCAAAGATTCACATACACTTAATAATAATTTTTTCTGCAAAAAATCCTATTTCCAAGGACTGTTACTGCATAGCATTGCTCTCAAAAGTAACAAATGTCAAAAATCAGCACAGTTGTTGTAGATCTAACAGTTGTATAAAACAGTCTTGGTTGTTTTTTTTTTCCCTGTTGTCTGTAAAAGATCAGACTCAGCAAGCGAGACGCACTTCACCAAACCTGGGACTTCCTACTGACATTTGGACAAGTTTTCTGCAGTCATCCAGGAAAGAACGGCTCAAATGAAAATATCTCTTGGACTCGCACACAGTACAGCCTATCTTCAATCTGAGTGAAAAGCAAGATAATAATGTTAACATATGCTCAGAAAACACTAATTCAAAGAAACATATGTCAGCCACACAAAAAACTGCTTTCATCACAACAGCAGCACTTCAGGAAGAAGTCCTATTTCCTAGACATGTTTTAATTGCTGCAGTTCTTCAGTACGTCTGCCTTGATTGTAGGCATTACAGGAAGACAGACAAAATGTAATGGGTATATTTTAATTAGCCCACAACTTTATTATCTCATACATATAGCAAAACACAGCTACTAATCATACTCATCTCTCTACAGCTTCTATTGGTTTGGCCCTCAGCCAGTCCCTTCCCAGTTCAGCTCAGTTGTGCAGGAAGCAATCCACACTACCACATTATTAAGCCAATAACAAAGAGGATGCCAGTTGCAGCCACGTATCACACCAGATGATGAATGTCCCTCCCCTTAGTTTATCATTTAACAAAAGGAAAGCTATGACCCCTTTCTCTTGTCTTTAGTTGAGTGCTGCTGTCTCTCACCAGCTCTCAGTCCTTTAAATCTTGTTCATATTTGTGCGCAGACCACATTTTCACTCGCACACTCTTTTAAGGAACTGCAAAGGCTCACACAACAACAAAGGTTGCAATGGCATTGTGTTGACAATGGACGAAAAACAGGCATCATGTGAAGTTAGACACAGTAGGGTGGGATATATGAGTCTTTCCACTTGATCCTAGCTGAGAGCCTTCTACCCTGCACAGACGTAATATGCTTCTGACAGAGGAGAGGCATTTAATTCACACTGCAACGGATACAATTCATTTCTTCCACTTAGGAGCTTCCAGATTGTTAAGAGTATGCCGTTTGATACGTACACAGTTGCTACAGTCCAGTCTTCTACACCATCCTGCAGCCAATTTTAAATTGTGGGAAGAAGGAGAGATGAAAAGGAGAGGAAATGAACATAAAATGTTATTGCTTGAGAAAGATACAAGATACTAAAACTATTTGTAATGCCTGAGCTACAGGGATATTAACTGGATCTCTCTACAGTGCCAATTTCAGTGGAAGTTCTAAGTTGCCACACCATATTGTGATAAATCTTTCCATAAATAGAAAGTCCTTTCAAATGCCTGTTTTCAAAAATACAGTCTGATAAGTAGCTAATGAAGACATACCATGAAGAAAAAATAAATCTCTCTTCAAGACAGGACTGAAGTATTTGTCATTGACACACGTCTGGTTGCCAGAGATATAGCTGCTATGCACAGCAATCGTTTCCTGACAAGTATATCATGTTTCAGACATATCTGGCATTAGGTGAAAGAGTTTAAAATTTAGACAGCTTAATTTGTGTTGAAGTTATTGAAAAGCTTGTAACACGAGAGGTATCAAAACTCAGCCTAAGTTCCAATCCAAGCCACAATATTTTACAGAGTCCAGTCAGTGTAAACACAGAATTTTTGAAAAAATTCCACTGGTAGGATCAGAGCTGAAGTTTAAGATTCTGTTTTGTGTCTTCAATCTAAACAAAGAACTATAAAGGAAAATAAAATAATAATGCCCACATATTACAAGCTGAATTTTCTACAGCTGAGATTAATACCAGTTATCAACATCTTGGCTTATCAGTAGACTTTTTCTATTAAAACTTTGTTTCTCTTTCTTAATATCAAATAATCTATTCTCACAAGAATGACATATTTTAGTTGTTCCATCCCTGGAAACCAGATACTGGTTTCAGGAACTCTATCCCTATTGCATTGTTACCTTCTCACCTGTGTCTTCTCACCTGTGTCTTCTCACCTGTGTAAAGCAATTAGGAAAGACAGTGAAGTGAAATGGGTTGTGGTACTACAAATATGTTGATAATATTCAGGTTTGTTTTTCATTGGACTGAGGAGCTCTGCTTGATTTGCTTTCTCAGTGGGAAGGTCATGGATGAGAACAAATTGACTGAGGCTCGATCTATACCAGATGGATCTACTAGGTATGAGTAGGCATCTTAAGGGCATGAAAATTTGACATCTGTTTCTATTATTAAGAGGACAAGTCATGCCTGTTGATGAAGCTTACAGGGATGTCTTGAAATCTCTAAGGGCACCTGGATATACAGAGTAACAATCAGTAACTGGGCAGTATCATATTTAATAAAAAAAATACTTACTGTCTTTAGTGATATTCTTAACCCTGATTACATCAAAGTGTCTCTCTACCTTTTTATACAATCTGAAAGAATCACTTCTAAAAATATCTCTGCTTGAATCAGGGATTTTTGCATCTGGTAAATATGTGGCAATTCACTTTTACTTTATCCCAATAGCATAGCAGCATTTACTACCACAATTAATTGTAAAGGAAGATTAATTAAGATAATATTTAACAAATTCATGTTAATATAAACAGCATATTGGAAATTCTGTGTGTGTATGTACACACACACACACACACACACACACACACAAATTCTGAATAGATAGTTCCCATACTTTGTATACTGGCGTAAGAGTATTTCCACTCAAATCTCTAGAGACATTACCATCAACTGTAGAGATATTACAGAAAAATTCTGTATTAAACTACTGATCATATAAATGAAAGTGCTGATGATCTTTCAAAAAGCTAAAAAATCTCCAGCAAATGAAATTACAGGAACTTGTAATACATTAATGTGTAAAGCTCTTTAGTCTTTAAAATCGAGTCATGCTTTCTACCCAAAAACAAATATTTCAGAAAACTCCAGATGTTCATTTCTTTCTACAACTTGGAAAACAATTGAAGTTCAGTTTAATTTTCAAGTCGAGTCCACATTTCTGCTCTTTTGTTTAAAAAAAATAAGGTTCACAGAGGCTTGAAATAATTATTAGTTTCTGTTAAACATAACTGCTGCTGAAATTATGGCTTTGGTTCTATCTAGTTCTCAAATGTATGTTTGTGTTTCTCTATGCTTAAGCAAAATTTTTTACAAGATGAGCTAATAAGCAGCATGTGCAACATCAAATGCACTTCTACTCCAGTTCGTCAGTGAGGATCCACTAGATGAAAAATTCATAAAATTTAACAAAAGCTTATAATCTTTCATATTGTTCATTCAAATTTATAACTCAAAATCCAACAACAAGCAGCCAGTTGCAAAAGTCCACATCCTAGTTCTCTCTTTATTCTGATAAACATTCTATAGCTGATAGTAACTACTATATGCAGAGTCATACATCTCAATAATTGGATGATTTTTGCTTCTTTCTGACAGTTTTTAATGCCAAACATTCTTTCCACCTATTACAGGTCCAGAATGACCAAAGAGGAAAGAAGCCTCAGGCTCAATACATCCATTTCCCTTCCCAAAATTGCTAGATATTAATCAAATGTCAACATATAAACTCTTTATGACTAAGAAAAATGGGGACAGATAATGATGTGATTCATTTTTATCTAGCTGTAGTTCCACAGTAACATGTTTTCATTGTATTCATAGGAGTTATAACCTTCACCTAATTGGAAAAAAAAAGAAAAAGAAAAAAAACACAACACCTTATTGCTTTAGTTTCTATATAAGAACACCAATTATAAAAAAAAATAATAATAATAGTCATTGTATAAGTACTCAGTTGCTATCTCTCCTCAGTTTCATCTATTTGTTTCCTTACAACTTTGTCCATCCTTGTTCTAAATTCCAACAAAATCCAAAGCCCTACAGCAAATGAGGTTAAGAAACGAATTTACAGTGCCCAAGATCAAAAAAGCCTAGAGGCCTGATTGGAATGTTTTTGTTACACATATTAACAGTTTAAAAACATCACCAATTCACCACAGATTATGTATAGTCCTATACCTATGCTTTAAAACATGAGATGAAAAATCACATTCATGGGTATGAAGTGCATGTTTTTGTTTTTTGTTTTTTTTTAAATATGTCAATGCAAAGATATGGATTACTCTTTGGGGGAGATAAAGAAGAAAAACAAAGCTATTCTTATAAATTCCAAGAATGAGAAGGAAAATCAAACTATGTTTGCACTGTATCAAATGAGCACATTATTCTTTTATAATCTTCACTATCAACTTTAGTCTCTGGTTCTGTGAAAAGAAGACATCTACTTTAAAGTAATCATTGTTTGCCTCGTATTATCTTGTCATACCCATAGCAGCTAGACTGGAACTTTCACAGGCAGCAGAAGCATGATCTCTTTTGGCTAAATGTGCAGTTTGACATGTGACAGTAGGGAAATAGCAGTAGTTTGTCAAACTTCTGACTAGGAACAGAAGAACTTTGCAGTAGACACAGCCTAATATTATGCCTAAGGAGGCAAACAAGCTTTGTCTAATGTATGGAAATATACCATGCATACAGCTCTTCACTCATCACATGACCAAACTTCCTGTGTATGTGCAACAGAGTAAATCCAGCACTTCCGAAAAGTCATGGAGTGCACCCATAAGAGGATACAAAGTTTTCCCTGAAAAATTGGGATCATTATTTAATCCAAAACACTTGTAAGCAAATCACATATTGATTAACTCAAGGGAACAGGCTGCACCAACAGAACCTATGTCTGGTTGAAAGCTCTCTGCAGTAACACGATAATGTTCAGAAAGCAAAAGTAACCTCTTCCTCTGCATCTCTTTTCTCACAATTCATCAGAGTGATTGGTCACGGTTAAAGAATCTAGGAAAGACAAAAGGAAAAGCAAGATGCCATCATCCAGACACAACTTAACTGCCTTCACCCTGCCAAGGTACTTTTAGTAAAGAACTGGACAAAATCAAGGTGAATAGAAGTTAGCCAAATGTCAGCACATTTGTCTGACAGGGTGTACACTTGAGCATCCCTACTCTAGAACAAACTATTTGCTTGCATGGGACAGGTAAATGACAGCACTATGAATTAACTAGATCTTCATGGTGAATTCTCTTGGAGGTGTTGCCTGTAAGCACTCTTCCTGAAGAAGACCAAAGAATTTTCAAACCACGTTTTTTACTAAATCATAAATAAAAATAATTAGCCTTATCAAATCAGGTAAAACCAAAGCAGCTCAGAATTAGCTGACATTAAAAGTATTCACAAACAATTCTTACTATGCCCACTGTATCCATGACAGAGCAGTTCCCTATTTTGAGTCCTAGTTTCAATTAATTTACTCTTCGATCTCAATAAATCAGTGAAGTCCACAATACCCTCTACTCAGACACAGTTTCTTTTCCCAGCTTTGTCTTCCCCAGTGCATGCTTACTGGAGGTCATGTTTGTCCAGCTTTCTCCCTTTAGAGACTGTCTCTTCATTTGCTTCTCCTTCAACTTCTGGGCCATGACTTCCTCTAGTAATCTCAGCTGCTGCCAGGGGATTTACTCCTTTTGCAGACTGAGTCAAGACACTTGTTTTAAAAGATGATAATGCAAAATGCAAACCAAGGGAAAACAAATAAACAAATGCTGAACATTCAGCGTCCATAAGGGTATAAGATGTAGATGTTTTCCTGTATTATGTTTTTGATTAATAAGTATGTCTAAATCATTTACACATCAAATCTCTTTGACAATCTAGAGGAACACTGATGAGAATATAGTTAAGAGAAATCAATGGAAATTTTTATATAAACTTTAGGCAGAGAATGTTCCCAAATCTAGAAATATCTGGTATTCTTTCTGGTGGATGAAAATGAACATAGTCTATTTTCAAGCTTTAAGGGTCCTCTTACCTTTCAACACCTCTAGTTTTCCACCTTCATACCCTGTGATCTCTTGGACATTAAAGGATCAAAAAAAAAAAAAAAAAAAAGAAAGAAAGGGGATACAACTACATTTGGGCTAGCAAGTTCACAGCATTCTTCTTTGCTGACAAAGGCTGCATAGGTCCAGTGTTTATACATGAACCTGATCCAGCGGAAATCAACAGTAGGCTTTTCATAGACTTCAAAGGTTTTTGAGATTTAAGGCCTTATAAGGCTTAGCTATGAGAAAGATGAGAAAATGAAGATGCTTGGTGTAAACTCCTAATCAAAAAAGCTTTTGGTTCAAGGTTTATATTTGCTAGGCACTGATTACTTAAAATCTTTTTGAATGCATCTTTTCTATTATATCATAGTCTCGATCATTAACAGTACTTCTAATTTTTAAACAGATGCAAAAACAGTCATACTTTGTTTCTCTGTTTACAGCAGGTAGAGATGTTCTCAAATGCAGACAATCACAGAAAGCAAAAAGTTACACGGAACAGCTAATGGAGATGCAGACCAGCTTATGAATAACAATCTCTATTTGTAGATACACACAAATTCAGAACTCAGTCTTAAGAAATTTGACCTTTGCAAAATGACAAACGTTCAGCATCTGGGAAATCAGTCCGGTTTCCAAGCTGCCTGAGGAATTGTATTGTGTTTTTTGTTGGTTTGTTTTTTTGGTTTTTTTTTTCCCCATTACAGGACACTTAAACCCAGTAACAGAGACAATTCATATGTAGACAATAGTTCAATAACCCTATGAACAGTACCTAGTTTATAACTTATCTTTTCATACTTTTTTTTTTTCCACTGCTTTCAGTATTAAGTGTATATATGTCAGAATGGGAAAAGGATTTGTATTTGAAGAAATCCCAGTATTTCTCTTTCAGAAGTTTTCTAATACTTTTCAAAAGTAACACCTCTTTTCCTTCAACATAAACCACTGACATTAAAAATATGCCTTGCCAATATTTTCTACACACAGAACATTTACCTCAAAATGCAACGCTCAAAATCATATTAACAAATTAGAGAAATCAAAACTGCTGGATAGCAATGACCAGGCTCTATAAGCCTTGAGCTCACAGTGACTGTGAAAGCCTTCACTAATGCCAAAGAGATTTGAGTTTGGTCATGAGAAAAAGTCATACCCCCGACCTGGATGTGACTGCAAAGACGAATTGGGAATCAATTTCACAATGTAGATTCTCAACACCTAGAAGAGCATAGGATTTTTTCTCTAGCTGTAGTCATCATTATTCAAAATGAACATTTAGTCTTCAAAAACTTCACATAAGATCGTGTTAGAAGATCTGTGCATCTCTTGTTCACGATGGCAGATCTCCATAATACGAGCACACCAAATGTCAGAATAATTATCCACACCACCATATTGCCATCTGAACAATAAAAAGCAGAAGAATAATCTAGAGTTTTACAGTTTTTTTTACGAAATCATAAAGTAACAGCAAATGTTCAGATCTGTCTGTGGAACAAAATTAACAGCTGTGTTCTTATAAAGAGACATATGAAAGTCAGAATTATTTAACAGAAAGACTATTTTTGGAAAGAAGATGAATACTGAAATGGCAATACAAGCAGATGGCACACATTTCCTAAGTGGTAACATTTCCTAAGTGGTAGAAAAGATTATGAACACGCCCTGGAAGACCTACATCTCAGTGCCTGGGCAGCCTGTGAATTGAAACTTAAGTGTTCCATGATTAAAATACAAGTGGTGCCTACTAAGTAGCATTGCAGGTATTTCCAAAAGACACTACGAAGTATGACAGCTGCTCCAAAAGTAATATCTCATATTTTATTACGTTGGCCCACATCAGAGGCAGATGTTGGTGCTACTGCAGCAGAGGCTTAACCTTCCTGCCAGTACTTCATTACAGAATCACAGAATTGCAGGGGTTGGAAAGGTCCTCAATGGGACCCCATGGGATCCCAAAGGGGTTGGAATGGTCCATCACTGATTTCAACCCCCTTGCTAAAGCAGGTTCCCTATAATAGGTCACACAAGTGAAGTTCAACAAGGCCAAATGCAAGGTCCTGCACCTGGGTCAGGGCAATCTCGAACACAGATATAGATTGGGTGGACAACGGCTTGAAAGCAGCTCTGAGGAAGATTTGGGGGTGTCAGCTGATGACAGATTAAACATGAGCTGGCAATGTGCACTTGCAGCCCAGAAGGCCAATCATATCCAGGGATGCATCAAGAAAAGTGTGACCACCAAGTCAAGGGAAGTGATTCTGCCCCTCTACGCTGCTCTCATGAGACTTCACCTGGAGCACTGCATCCAGTTCTGGAACCCCCAACAAAAGGACGTGGATTTGCTGGAGCAGGTCCAGAGGAGGGCCACAAAGATGATCATAAGGCTGGAGCACCTCCCCTGTGAGGACAGGCTTGAGTGAGCAGAGGGCTCTTCAGCCTGATGATGAAAATGTTCCAAGAAGACTTCAATGCAGCTTTCCAGAGCCTGAAGGAGGCCTACAGGAAAGCTGGGGAGGAATGTTTTGTAAGGACAGAAGGAAAAATGGCTTTGAACTGGAAGAGGGTAGATTTAGACTAGATATTAAGAAGAAATTCTTTACTGTGAGGCTGGAACAGGTTGTCCAGCAAGGCTGTGAATGCCCCCTCCCTGGAAGTATTCAAAGCCAGGCTGGATGGGATTTTGAGCAACCTGGTCTAGAGGGAGGTGTCCCTGCCTATAGCAGGGAGGTTGGAACTAGGTGATCTTAAAGGTCCTTTCCAACCCATATGATTATATGAATAAAAAACTGAACATGATAGTTTACTGGATTGCATCATTACTAATGACAAGATGTGGTGTCACCTCTACAAGCCAAAACGGCTGAATTGGCAAAATGGGAATTCCCTTTGAAGAAAAGGCTCCAGATCCAGACGATTCAGCCCTCAGCAGTTAAAGATATGTGCACTGTCTTTCGGGATAGGAAAGGGGTGATCCTTCTGGACTACCTGGAACCCAAACAAACCACAACCTCCGACAGCTATGCAACACTGATTAAGCTGAAGGCTCAAAATTCGAGTCAGGTCAGAGAAGAACCTTTTCCTCTGTAACACGATAACCTCAGGCTCCATGCCAGTTTGAAGACCATGGAGCATGTTGCCAATCTTATCTGGACTGTCATACCAGACTCATCATACAGACATGCTTTGGGGCCTTTTGAGTTTCAGGATGATGAAAGATGGACTGTGTGGGCAACATTTTACTCAAAACGATGCTGTTATAAAGCTGTGAAAATGTAGGTCACCTCCACTGGTGTAGATTCTTACCAGCACAGCATGCAGGCTCTTGTTCACCACAGGTGAAAATGCATAGCTAATGGCAGTGACTATGTTGAAAAAGCAGTGTTTTGTAGCAGAGAATGTGCTCCATTTAATAATGTTATTGTGCTCTTTGTATCTGTTGTAGTTCACTAAGAAATAAATAGGAGCCACTACATTCAGAGTGACCTATGTAATTTAAAGTTTTCTAATTATTCAAGACAGTTACAATAAATGATTTCTTCATGATCTTAGTCTTTTCTGCAGTAGGGCAGAAAGAGACATATGAATGCTAGATTTTTCAGTTTGGCCTACAGCTTCCATCTGGAATTGATTGCAGGTTTTTGCAGGTGCAATCACTTTGGAGTTACAAGCAATTTGAAGGCAGATGTGCTGGCATTTAGACAACTAACTGCTTGACTTGTAGGTAAAATCTGGAACTGTCTATCCAGAGGTAATCACTTGCACATTATTTGCTTGAAGGTATAAAATCAGAGAACTTCTAATTGTTTCTTTAAAAGAATTGTCTGGTTTCCCTCAAAAACTTTAGTTGTTCTGGTAAGTCATACACTATTCTAAAAAGTTAGAATGGAACTCATCTAGTATTCAAGAAATTTAGTTTACGTATGAACACAGAACCCCTATGTGATCAAGTTCATCCTTACTTGCTGGTACATTTTTAATCAGTGCCCACCTCAGTGAGTTTAAAGCAACACCTCATAATGGTAATTACAATTCTGGATCACACTATATCTTTTTTCTATATCTTACATATCATTTATATGTATAAATATATATATGGATTTCCATCTTAATAATAAATTAATATATTTGCAAGATTCAGTTCACAGCTGAAGACTATCAAAACAAAACAACTACAGAGATATGCAGATATCCAAAAAAGAGCATCTGCTTGGATTTACCACTAGCATTTTGTTTTTAATGCATAGACAACCATAAATGACCATTTATGATCATACATAAACCAATACAAGAAACTGATAACACTGAGAGTGCATTAAAAAGCACTGTATCTTTAAGATGTAATTACTCCTATTGTCTGTTCCTGTCACCTCTTCAAATCCAGTGCTAGGCTCCCCAGTACTCAAAAGATGTGTAGTGGAGTGTATCCAGCAAAGCTCCATTATGATTAAAGTACTATAGCATCTCTTGTAAGAGTAGAGCTTGGTTTGTTGTGCCTGCAATAGAAAAGATTCTGGGGTTATCATCACCACTTATAACTATCTGATGGAAGGGAATAAAGAGAACAAAGCTGGATAAACTCTCCACAGTGGTGTCCAGTGTCAGGACTAGAGGAAAATGAAAGTAAGGAGCTTCTCATGAGGACATGAGGAAGTTTTTGTTTTTTTCTTTTTACTGTGAAGGTGACTGAACACAAGAAGAGGCTGCTCAGAAACATCGTGGAATCTTCATCCTCTTAAGTATAAAAAATGTGATTGGGGATAGCCCTGGCCAACTTGTTCTAGCTGACCCTGCTCAGTGGACTGAACAAAATCCCGGAAGTGCTGCTGGAAACCTACTCAATGACTCTGTGAGCACGTGGTTGTGGCTTCTCCCTGTTCCTGTGTGCAACTCCACACATCACACATCAACAGTCTAATCACTAACTACCAACAGTCTCTTGCTGCTGCAGTTCTTCCATCCTCTGTTATATTCCGCTATGCTCTTGGCTCCTGACCTGGCACACAAGATGTCCACCTCCACTGCCTGAGCCTATTTAATAAGCTGTATGTATAAAGCAGAAAGACGTTTGAGACCTGTAAGATATTACAACTAAAATGAAAGATCCACAAGCTCATGGGTCCAAGTAAACACTGTTCATTCTTCACAGTATTTTCATATTGCACATTTAGCCTATGAGCTTGCTCTGACATTTACCCCAAGCTTGTTCACAAATAAAACTTTCAATCAAGCTGTTTTCTGAACTTGGCTGAGAAGACAGGCAGTAGAGGTTAAAGTCCGAACTGTGCTTTTACTCAACTTGAAAATGGAAAGCTAGAGGCCGTTGCCATGCCTGCTCCCTCAACATGGGACAAGTTCAGCAAAATGGGACAAGTTCACCAAAACTAATACCACAGATGGGATAGGCTATACCCATACACAACATAAAATGCATATATTTAATAGAGACATAAAATATATGCATATATTTCATATGTCTATGATCCATGTAGTGGGATATCTCCCATATTGATCCCTTTCGTTCTTGTTGCGATCTCTGCTTAGAATTCTCCAAATCATCAAAAACTGAAAAACTCTCGGGAACTGCATAGCAAAAAGCAGACATCTGCGCCTGTTTAGCAAGCATTCTGAAGATTATACAGTTTAGATTTAAATGACTCATTCTTCTTCTACCTCACACCAACATGGAAAACAAAATCAATTCTTTGACGTGTGTCTTGGTTAAAATAATATCCTGCTGAGAATGCTCCTTTAAAATGGGCTTTTAACTAATTCTCAAACACAACTTAACAAACAGAAAAGCACCAAGAATACAGCTCTCTCGACCTTCTCAAACGGAGATAGTGTTCTTCGCAGGGGAAAAAGTGATGAAAAAACCTTGTTTTTCATGGCAAACAAAACATGGCAAACAGCAATTAGAGAAGCAAATGATTATTTGCTATTGATATCACTCACCCTCATCCCCTGTGAAGTGCTTTTGGCACCATGAACCACATGACTTGAACTCTCTACAATGTGGTGAAGTCCTCCAGCGAGTATTTATTTGCTATCTCCATGACCTCTCACCATTGAGGTGGTACCTAAGGCAGTGCTGGGAAATGAGTGGGTCACTTCTTTCAGATTTTGTCCTAACTGTGGGATACTACAATTCTTTTCTGATCCTGTTTGGAGGAGCTGGTGTTTGGTTCACTTCAAAGGTTGAATCAGATTACAAGATAAGTGGATATCTCTTCACTGAAAAGAACTCCAGAAACTGCTGCCAGTTTAGATGAAAACGGAGGGGCATGAGGATGGCTGCGTTAAAAGGAGGAAGAGGAGAGAAAGTGAGAGCAATATCACATCCTCTGGCACTCTTGGAAGTCTATTTGGGAGAGCATCCAGTGCTCCCTGTACTACACAACTCTCCTCTTTTCCCTCATTAAAAAGCAATGCAAAGCTTAGCTCTTACAAAACGTGAGCACTTTATCTTCTAAACATTTACAGTTTCGTATCTTGCAGGAGTTCAGTCTCTGGTAATTTAGATGAATTACAATGTGCACGTTGGGGTTAAAACTGCAAAATTTTCACTGATTGCAAGAAAACAGCCAGTTATTAAGTCCTAACTGAGTAATTTGCAGCTTATTTCACCCTGGCTAATTAAAACGTAATCACTATTGTTTGGCAATGTGCATTCTGTCAGCAGTTTTAAGTCAGAAAAGAAATCACGCCAAGAAAACACACGCACATACAAAGAAAAAGCCTTTCACCAGGAACTGGCTTGATCTAAACTGCCTCGTTAGCGCTTCGTTAGCCACTGAAACTGTAAAACAAGTAAGTTACAATCTCCTGACAACGCAATAACCGCTCCCGAGATAATGAACTATTTTAACGAGCCCTTCGCTTCCAACAGATGCCGCGAAGCGGGGCCGGCGCTGACAGCGAGCCCTTCGCCGCTCCGGACCCGGCGGAGCTGCGGCGGAGCCTCAGCCTGGGGAGCGTCCCCGCTCCGCCCAGCTGGGAGCCAGCCACACGGAGCACGTTAAGCTTTTCTTCCACGCTTTTTCTTTTCTACTCTCGGCTTACCCTTAAGTATCTCGGCCTTTGTGCCAACATCTTAAAGCTAGTTTACACCCAAAACGTTGGGTTCCGGTTTCTGATTCAAGGAGACGCACGGGGAAGGCGAGGAGTGCGCTGTATGTAGGGCTGCGCTACCCCGAGGTGAGGAGGCTGCGATTCCCAACCGGCTAAAAGAACCCTTCCCAACAGGGAGCTGGCTACTACCGAGCGAGCAGCTCCGGCCGGTCTGAGGGCTTCCGTCATTCGATTGGCTCAAATGTTTGCATCGCTTAGAACAGGTGAGGAGGTAGGAAGGGAAAGGCGTTTGTTGGATGTGGAAGAACAGGCAGGCACTCACCTCCCGTAGTCGCTTGAGGAGCTTTCAAGGCACTCCCCCTCCCCACTCCCATTCCGTTAGCCAGAAGCGCTCCCGTTTGTTCCAGGGACACCTGCGAGGAGCCGGAGCGCCCGGCCCGCATCCCGCCGCCCCGAGGGCAGCTGACACGCGCGTGCCGTGCCGGGAGCGCGAGCGACCAGAAGAGCCGCTGCCTCCTCCCAGCGACGGAGGGGCCGACGCCGTGGGGCCGTGCCCACCTGCCCGCCGCCGTCCCACGGAAAGCCATCCTGAAGTTTACCCCGGAGAGCTCCGGCCCCCGCAATCCTTAAGGCCGCGCCGGGCGGGCAGCGGGGGCCGAGCGTCCCCGCGCGGCGCAGTGCCCCTACCTGGAAATGCTTGAAGAAGGCGGAGATGCGGGTGATCTGCAGGCTTAGGCACCTGGAGGCGCATCTGGCGGCGGAGAACGCCTCGTCCTGCCTGCGGGCGGCGGCGGCACCCGGGCTGGCGGGGCTGCCGCTGACGGCCGTCACCCAGAGGAGCAGGGCGAGGGACGCGCCGGGCGCCCTCCGCACCATCGCTCCGCGGGAGGAGAGGGCAGAAAGGCGGCCGGGCGCTGCGGGCTGAGCTGCTGTTCGCCGGGCGGGTGCCGGGCTGTACTGGGGGCAGACGGCTCCGCGCCGCAGAAACTAAACAAGAAAGTTCAATCATTCAACTCTCCTCACCCCCTTCTCTCCCTCCCCTCGTCCCACAGCCCTCCCCCGTTCGGCGGCGGGCGGGCCGAGGCTGACAGCGGCCGCGCCATTGGCTGCGCCGAGCGGCAGCGCCGGGGCGGGCGGGCGGTGTGGCCGCGGGCAGGTCGGCCGCTGGGAGAGGCGTTCCTGCTGCGCGCCGCCACCTGTGGGCACCCGACGGGCAGGAGCCGCGCGCCGCGCCCTCACACGAACGTAGTAACACGCGTAGGGGCCGGGGGTGACACCCGCGCCTGCTGCCCAGCCGCTGGGGAGCGATCCGTAGCAGCGCGCCGCTGCTCGGCCAAGCCCCGGCCCTCCTTCTGTTAGATCCGGGGCAGGCAAGGGTGTTGTGAAATGACTTTTTGAAGCGCAGTGCGCTTACAGGGAACGTGGTGAGCGTTTGTCCCGAGGTGGAAGCCGTAAAGGCTTTCCTGAAGGGAATTATTAAAGAATGTAAGTGTACGAGTCATCATTCCGACACCTCTGGGTAACAGCTGCTGAGTTAAAATAACGTCTACGGCTTTAAAATGGCTCCCGCACAGTACGCGGCAACTCAGGTCTCTTCTGCTCCCTCAGCTCCTGCGTGCGGTGGTATGTAGCACAGAGGTTACACGCTGCATTCCTCCCTGCACGTACAATGCACGGACTCCTCCCGCTGCAAGTATGTGCTGCGAGAGAGCAACGAGGTCTGCTAGCACTGCCATCTCTGGTTTGGGCCTCCTGAGCCTGAAAACCCCAAGCACAAGCTGAAATGAGCCTTCAGGCCATTGCAGGAGGTGTTGTTCAAGATGCTAATTGTAGTGCCATTGACAGTACTAGCTATAATACTACTGCAAATAATTGCATAACGTGGTTATCAAGCACTGTATTAAACACAGTACGAAACAAGCTTTAGCATAAGCTGAGTGTGTTTTAGGAAAGTCACCTAAAATTTCATCAAAACACAGCAGTCTTTGACCAGTCGTGTACTATTTTTGCGCAGCTATAACTCTTTTCTTAGCACGTGAGCCAATGTACACGAATGTGAAGTAAAGCACGTACCCTTGTGATTACCAGCATATATCTATACATACCTGACACAAACCTGTGCATAAAACATGTCTGTTAAATCTAGATTAGGAAATCAGCAATTAAGCTGTGTGAGGAAGGTAACATACAGCTGGAAGTGAAATAAATGCAGTTTAGATGTTACTTTGCAGCTCACAGTGTTTAAGCTAAATTCTCTTGTCAACTGACTCAAAAGCGCTGGAGTGAAGCCAGTAGGCTGCATTCACTCCTGCAAGTGTTAACAAATCGCAATGACAGTTTGTGTCCTTCCATGCTGGAGGGAGCACAGTAACCAGAAGAGGTCACCTGCCACTTCCTAGCTTAGAAGCCTCCCCACTGCGTGCACTGCATGAGCATTCTCCACAGGCTATTTTGGAAATGAAGCAAGGAAGACTGCCTCAGCAACACCTTCCTCATCTGTGGAACTGGAATGATCACCTGCAGCTTTCAATGAGAAAAGAAGTCGTAGGTGAGCCAGAAATAGTGATCCCAGTTCAGACTCATTTCTTGCTGCCTAGAAAACCAGTTAGGGTTCTGCTGGCAGCAGCTGATGAGTTTAGTCTAATTTGTCATCTCTATGTTGGGAAAGAATAAGGAACCACATAATAAAAAGGCACAGAAGTAAAGCACAATCCTAGCTCTACTGTGATAAATAGTGATGAGGCCATTCAGGATTCAATATTCATAAATTCTCAGTTTCTAACAAACTTTCACACAGATTTTATTAAGCGTTAACTGAATTCTTTGTAACTTTTTGCCTCGAGTCGGGAAAAGACTGATTCATAGTGTTTACAGATGCACCAAATGCTTTCAACTTTTGCCATATTTCAGCAGATAATATGAACTGCCTGAAAAAAAAAAAATATATATATATATATACCGTCTATAAATCAGACTGCAGATCTGGAGGGGGCAGATGGTTCTATAGATATATCCACAGTGTTAGTGCCAACGCAATTTATTTACTTCATTACAGATTTAAGTAAAAGGGTAGGAATCCTGTTTCTTTTGTTTTATAAAGCATGGCAGCAAAGGGCATAGAACCCTTAAAAAATGTAAAAGTTCATGAATACACAGTTTACTCAGTTGCTTGTGTTTGAAAGGTCATCAGTGCACCCTGTGAATTTCTTTTAAGCAAGGGCTGACTTGGTTAGCACACAAAAGGCTGGCTGTTCAGTGCCAGCAAAACTGAACTCATGCAGGTCCTGTTCCCTTGAAGGAGATTAAGAAACAGCCTCCTCAGCTCAGTAATTCTGTGGGTAATCAAAACCCACCATGGGCTAAATATCCAGCAGACTAAAAGATAATGCGTATTTGTAAATACAGTTGTATTGAAGAGGTTAATACATTGGATAATAGAATACATAAATGTGGAAATAAATGAGATGCGGGAAGCAAGCAATCTTTATAAAGATAATCATGAAATCTTTTCATTAGTCGGACATTTTTGGAACTTTCAGAAGTCCTAGGGGATAACAGTTGTAGTCTTTTAATATATAAATGATTCCTTTTTTTTTAATTTTTCTGAATGCTTCTTGCAGTTATGCTTGGATTTAGTTTTGTTTTCTGAATCACAAGTTATTTTCCAGATAACATTTGTTATTTACTTGTATATAAGATGCCTCATTTTTCTTTTTATCAAAATAAAATCCAGAACCACAACAGTAGGCATAATAAATACATTCTTACATTTTGACTACTGCTATTTTTTATCAACAAATGAAATTGAATATTCTTTCAATATTAAAAGTAGTAGAATTGGTACCAATGCATTATTTCAAATTCAGGATATTGATATTATTTGAAAAAAAAATATAGGGTTTGCTGTCCTATCTGTACTTCAAACCAGGGTGACATACTTCTCACAATGCAAACATAAGCTGTTTAGGAGACCGGCTTCGCAAAACTGGGGCTGATTTTTTACAGGACACAGCGCCACATACTGGTTTTGCGAAGTGATTTATTTCTCTTTAATGACTTGGTTTAAATCGATTTTACATCAAGCTGACTGCACCTTTTACTCATAAGGTAATTACCAATAGTAATTTCTAACTGTATCAAAACAGAAAGGAGATAATATAAAATACTAATAATAATATAATTGTAAGACCATTATTAAGTTTATTATAATAAATAACCCTGAAGTGCCATTCTTTACTGAGTTATCTCTGGTGTTAATTATGTTACGTACAAAAAAGATTATAACTTCCAGTACAATTTTTGAACAATAATTTGAATAAGCACATTTATTTCCAAGAGCATCTTCCATATCAGAATAAAATAGAATAAAAATTCTAAACAGAAAATTATTACCTTAACTCTTCACCTTGAAAACAAGTTGCTTGCTTGTTGAAGTCTGCATGGATTTACTGAGATGCCTTTCTTTAATTCAGTAGTACAACGTCGTTTGAACTGTATTGGGTTTTCAAAGAGCAGAAGCCCGTTTGTTTTCTTAGTGAATTCATAGGTAGGGATTCAAGAAAAGATTAAAGCTCATCTACACTTCACATTCAGTTCACTAGTATTCAGAACATACATGAGGAAGGTGATGTATCTGAGATATGTACATTAAGTTAGAGATAATATTAGATGTTTTAAATCTATTTTAACATTGCTCACAAAATTGGAAAGCTGTGGGAGTTGGCTGACCTACCTGTGATATTTTGATTGTGATTTTCTGCTAGAGGTGACTCACCAAAGAAACTATAGTAATAAGGATTCTGCTCAGTAATGGTCTTTAATTTGCTGTTAAGCTTTGAATCCAGCCTGTGTCTGCTACTGTTTACTGCTGCTCGAAGGAAGAATTTACCATGTAAAATGACTTCATTTTGAAAAATATTTCCACAAAATTGTTTCTTTCTGCAAGTGAAACAATGGAAGCTAGAACTGACATTGAAAGCTAAACGAATTTGTGCCAGAAATTATGCCTTCTGTGGTTAAATCCTGATGTTTTTGACCAGGAGGATGAAGCAGACATTCCTTCAGTGACGAAATGCAACTTAATTCCTATGCTAAGGACAGTTTAGTCACTCTTGAGATTTATTGTGCCCAGCTCTGGGCTCTCAAAGTTTAATTCTTTGCACATGGGATCCCTGAAGTCACACAGGTATCCCTGAAATAGATGACTTTCTGAAAATTACTTTGAGGAATAGGATTTTGCATAGTTCTAACTTAGGCCTGTGAGCAAACTTCAGAATATATCCACCTATATCTCATACTGCTGATACTCCTTTCTCCTTGATGAAGAACTGTAGTCCTTTTAATAACACTGTCTGCCAGGAGAAAATCAATTTTTTGAGTCACTGTTTTCTCTTGTACAAGGGAAATCAGTGGTAGGTAGTACGAACTTTAGCAGTGGAGTTAGTCATGGTGAAGCAAAGGACAAAATAATGGTTTGCTGCTCCAAAATTTTTGTCATTGCTGTTTAAAGCAAGAGTCAACAGATGCCTGTCTAAATATTGCTGGTGAAAAAAAAAAAAAAAAAAAAAAAAAAAGTGATTTTAAAATATGCTGTAGCTTCATAACATATATGCAGGAAACACAAGCATAATGATTTATAAGGAGGTGTTTTGAAGAATGCAGTGACATAGCTTGAGAGATTTTCATTCAGCACTCTTCCCAAACATGAAAAGAAACATAACAAAAAGCATAAAAGTGCTCATTTAAAAATAAAAAGGATGAAAAATATATACTGACATCAACGGTTGTCCGTAAGGACAGGATTCTTCACTGCTGAATTAAAACAGTGGCATCTTAATGCAGTGCAAAAGAGGGGGGAAAAAAGAAATACAAAGGGAGATGATTAGGGAAACATCCTTTGCCCTGTTTGGACAAATGAAAATTTTCTATTCTTGTATCAGGAACATAGAAAAGAAGTCAGTATTTAGATGGAAAATGGTAACAGATAACTGTTTGGATGCATGAATAAATGAGAAGAACTGAATATGAGAGACACTGTACCAAAGAATGTAAATTTAAACAAGAGATCAAGTCCTTATAATCAGTGATGGTGCCTGAATGTTACTCCTGACTGAGGCTTGATCCAGAATGCTAAAAAAAAAAGAGACAAAGCAAGAGACAAATTATGAACATACTGAACTTCAGACCCCCCATAAAGAAAGGTCAGAGGCAAACAAATGCTGTTAGCTGAATGAACACACTTATTTCCTCCGAGGCACTCTCATCTTTTTCAGGGTCATATAGAATAGAGCAAAGACAAGGCCTCACTCCAAATCTATGTCTTCAACTGTTTGGCTCAATGAAAATAGATCTTACTGACGTGTAACCTGTTGCCACTCAGGTCATTTAGTCTGTGGTCTTGTTTCAAACAGAAGACAGTTCTTGATTTTGTGATTTGTACTCATATATCCCGTATTCATCTCCTGATTGAATTAGAGCATGTGTCTAAAAAGGCATCTACTCTTTATACCAGGACAAAAAGCGATGTAGAAGACATATCTTTGGGGAAGGTTTATTTTGTGGTTGTCTTTGTTAAAAACTGCCTACCTCATTTCTAGTCTCACTGCACTTTTTATTAATGTTGAAACACTGAACATTTTCAGATAGATGAAGACTTTAAGATAAACGTAGCAATGTTCTGCTGTATTACAGATTTCGTAAACCCAAGGCAATTTATGTATTTCCTTCTTGTATTTTTGGTTTGATTTGGGTTCTTTTATATTTTGCTTGGTTTGGGGTTTTATTATTTGTTTGTTTGTTTTAGATTTGCACATGTTGTCCTAATAATGGTGTCAATAACAGCATAATAATGTCATATCATACCTGTAGTTTGTATGATTAGTCTTCACCTTAAGTGCTACATTGGTCTGTGTCACTGTATTACAATGTGAATTCATGTTCATCTGGTTATTCACCAATCCCCAAAAGTCTTTATAGAGATTGACTTTCTAAGAAACACTTTTTGTGTCTTGTATGTATGACCTACTTTCTGTATTCCTAGATGTACAATCTTGCATATGGCAACATTAAAATGTATGATGTTTAAAAATGAATTGAAATTACTGAGTGATTCAGAATTCCCTATATATTATTTACCACTTGAGTCAGTAATCATGTCATATGCAAACTTCATGAGAAGTAATTTTTTTATTCAGTTCTAGACCACTACACAAACTGAGTAAAACTGAGACAAGAAAAGCACTAAATCCACTAATTCCTGTGAGAAATTTCCATTTACCATTACTGTTGGGAATTTGCTATCCATATTGTTTTCCCAATCTAAATAATACAAATGTGTTTTACATTTATTATTACTGAATATTTAATTTTAGTTAAAAATTCACATTGCAATGAATTAAGAGGTATGTTTTGGACATAGTCTTTTCAAGTCAGATTTGTAATCTCCTCAAAAGACATTGTCAGATTTCTTTGTATATGTGTGTGAAAAGTATTTTCATATTTTCATTCTTTTGTTCCTTCATTTTATTTGTCTCCATGCTTACCATTGTTGCTTTAGCCAAGGAGAGACAGACCAATCAAGGCGAAGGTCCTTTTGGTTTAGGCTATATGAAGAGCCAACCAGTGTGTGCAGAGTCTGAAAGGAAAGTGTGACAAAACTTCAATAATTCTATTTAATTAGCCTTAATCTTTAAAAAACACTTAGGATTCAAGTGTTACATAACACACATCATTTATTCTTAATGCCCTTTACTGCATACTTTTAATAACATATATCCTTTAAGATTTATTTACAGTATATTTCAGAAAACAGAATTCAGGGTGACAGGGTGACAGAACTATAGCAAGTGATCCTTATAAATACATCCGACTAGCATATATATAGTCTTAATATTCCTACTCAATGCTTACATTAACTTTTTTTTTTCCACAAAAAATAACTAAAGGTGAGGTATGGTATATAAAAACAGTCTGTGTTCCCTTGAATTAATGTGAAACCTTTTGATGTGCTCAAGAGTTTGTTGTTTGTGCAGCGTGTCCTTCAACCTAAAATAACACCAAAAGTGATAGAATGAAAAATGACAACAATTAAGTAGCTGAACCTGCAAATTTGTTTTTATAGATTTTCCTACTCTGTGTTGCAAATGTTAAGATTTAAAATACAGAATAATTCAGACTTTTATCATTCACAAATCTCTTTTCAAGGTTGATTAATTTTGAAATGAATAGAATGAAAATCCATAGCAACATGTTTACCTTCATACCCTATCTTTCATTAAGCGTACTTGAACTTGTTAAGTAGGTTCTGGTACCTTTCCATGGGCAGACAGACATGTGTGGAAACTCAAGAGAGTAATGAGTGACCCCAGGTAAGTGGCTTTGTTTGCCTATATTTACTTAGCAGCACATTTCAGAATGGGGCTGTTCCTAGTACCACTCAGAAAAGCAGAGGCTGGCAACAGCTGTGTTACTCCGCAGTACTAAAGGACCAACCCAACAACACAGCTGTGGACATCAGTACTAATATCTGCTTTCTCATGCCTGCAAACATGATGTCTTAATTAAAAAAAAAATAAAACTGTGTGAATTGCTGCAGTCCATCAGTCCCCCATATGTTTGCCTTCCAAAATATTGATTGTTCAAACCAGTTTGGCATCATATGCAAACACTTCAACAGTGCACTCCACTATGTCCCTCAAGGCAATGGTGAAGATGTCAGACCTGATAGATCCCAGTGCAGACCCCTGCAGTATCCACTCGTCACAGACATCCAGGTAGAGTTCTATCCACTAGCCACCACTTTGTGGCCCTGTCCACCCAGCTAGCTTTTCGCCATCGAGTTGTCAAATCAATCCATAATGGCTTAAATTGGTTGAAAGATTAAATTACTAGTTGTAGTATAGCTATTCAAGCAAACTGAGACTGACAAAATGTGGATTAACCCATACTCCCTATTAGTGTGCAGAATTTATTCTGCTTACCTCTAATGCTAGTGTTAAAGAGTGTATGTTAAGCAATTTGATTTGTTTGATTTGTCTTTACAACTTGTCCAATGTCAGGTTATGTATGTAGTTACATTACTGGGTATTCATCAGGTCTTCAGTAGCAAGAGCTATTAGTTGTAAGAACTGCCCTCTTTCCTCAAAAAAGTGTGTTTGTTTGTTGTTGCTCTCATAAGAACTGAAAGATTATTTCAGAGTTTGAAAAGCAGCAGTTTAGCAGCTGAGTGAAATAGCTGCATAGTATATATTACAATACAATATAAACACCAATGTATTTAATCTTTTTTCAATGCAGTTGACACCATAAATCACTTAAAATAGGGTACTCAGATAGATATTTACAATCAGTACCAGAAGAAAATTATTTTTTTCATACTGTCACATGCCAGCAAGTAATGCTAATATATAGCATTGTTTTGCTGCTCATATGCCATGAACTAGCTAATAAGTACAATACATAATAAAACATTCCAAATCCACCATATTAACAACAATGGATTCTTACAGTTGTATTTTTTTTAATTTTAGTAAAGATAAGTTATTTCAAAGTGATATTTTGGGGGGCATTTTTGTTAGCAGGAGACTGTTTAAAAGTTAAGTTGTGGTTCCAAAGCAGAAATAATTCAATTTTCTAAAGGCTGCATTTTCAATTTTAATTAGAGCACCAGGAATTGAGAATTTCTGTCTTCAGTCAGAACAGCAAAACAAACAACATAAAATAAGTAATAAAAAAGTCAATTAATAGTTGAAATATCTAGGAAATAAAGATGCATGTCTCTGATAACCTAGTGATCAGATGCAAAATGTAGATCCTCAAATAATGTTTTATTTTTATACTACTCTTTAAGCTTCTCTAATTTAATTGAGGAGTTAAACTAATGTTAAACTGGTCTTGAACTTGAGCTTGTGCACTTTTTCTTGCTTGCATCAAGTCTGTGTATCCCAAAATAATATTCCCCACTGCCTCCTTCAAAAAAAAAAAAAAATTTAAATCACAGTTTTAAGGTTTTTTACTGCAATGACAAATTTCTGTGTTGTCCCAGTCTTCACAGGAAGTACCACTTTTCTTTACCTCAAATAGTTTTTGTTGCTTTCATGCTTGTGTAATGTTCATATTTAATAACCATATTTAATAACATCTATTTGATACTGCTGTGAAAACTTTAAAAAATTATGTGCTTGTCAAATCTTTTGACCCTATCAAAATTCCATGGCTGCCATGGTAACTGTGAGGAAAAAAAAAAAAAAACCAAAAAAAAAAAAAACAGATTATGGCTTTCTTAAAGGACAGTATTTCATAGTCATTGCAAATAAAATACTGCAGTTTCTCTGTTGCTTTGCAAGGCAGCATTAAAAAAAAAAAAAAAGGACACAAAATTTTTTTTTTAACTTCAGTTCTCTAGCCTCAGGCATTCCTGAAAAAAAAAAAAAAACAAAGCTGAATTCAACTTATATGTTTTAACTAAAGCAAAATCATCATGAACGTTATAATTTTTGAGAGCTCTTTAATCACTGCTAAATTATTCTATAGTTTTTCTTCTTTCCTTACTTTCTTATAATCACAGAAGTGAGATTATTCATCCTCCTAAACTAAAATTTCCTGACTGTGAAAATGCAAGGTCATTTCCTAGTTATGAGTGACACTGTGATAAATTGTTCCATAACAGTGTAGAAGAAATCTCCTCTACTAGAAATCCTTTGATTTTACTCGAGATTCATTTCTCAGAATTGAGCAAATTACACAAAAATACGTAATTCACATAGTTTTTTCAAAATAAATCTTCTAAATGTTAAAATGAATGATAAGATCAGACTGCAAAGGAAAAGGGCTGCTACTCTTATAGAATCATAGAATCACCAAGGGTGGAAAAGGCCTCTAAGATCATCCAGTCCAGCTGTCCACCTATCACCAGTATTTCCCACTAAACCCCGACCCTTAATACAACATATAAAAGTTTCTTGAACTGGATCCACCAACTCCCTGGGCAGCCCGTTCCAGTGCCTGAACACTCTCTCGGAGAAGAAGCATTTCCTAAAGCCCAACTTAAATAGCCCCTGGCACAACTTGAGGCCATTCCCTTTAGTACTATTGCTAGTTACATGGGAGAAGAAACCAACTACCATCTCAACACAATCTCCCTTCAAGAGCAGTAACGTCTCTCCTGAGCCTCCTCTTTTCCAGACTAAACAATCCCTGCTATCTCAGCTGTTCCTCAAGGCTTGTGCTCCAAACCTCTCACCAGCTTTGCTGCCCTTTTCTGAAGATACCCCAGGGCCTCAATGTTTTTCTTGTAGTGAGGGGCCCAAAACTGAACACAGCAGCTTCTCCAGGGCTGAGTACAGAGGGATGATCCCTTCCTTGTTCCTGCTGGCAACACTGTTTCTGATACAAGCCAGGATGCCATGGGCCTTCTTGACCACCTGGGCACACTCTTGTTCAGCAGTGCCTCGACCAGTATCCCCAGGTCCATTTCCTCTACCCATCTACTGTTTCCATCTGCCCAAGCCTGTAGCATTACCGGGGGTTGTTATGGCCAAAGTCTTCTTTCTTTTGGAGAAAGACTTAAATTTTAAACAAGTAAATTTGAAATAGTACAATAATTACACATGCATCTGTTCTTAGAAATGAGTAGATGATAAAGTTATATATTTGCCAATTTATTTTGCTGTTAGTCACTTCTGAAGAAGTCTTTGGGAGGTGCATTCAGAGTATTTGGAATATGCTTTCATTATGAGATTAATAATATATGAGTAATGTCCTAAATATATAGCAACTTGAGCTACAATGAGAAGTATCTTCCAGTGTAGCCCAAAATTGTATGTTGAGTTTTGAATGAGACACATGCCTACTTTGTCAGATTCTGAAATAAAGTTTTCATGCTAATTTGCTGCATCAAAGTGAAGGTATTTAATTAGTTACAATCTGCATGTTGCTTTCTGCTGAAACCAGAATGTGAAATCCTGTTGTGACAAAGGTATATACTACTATAACTGAATCTGTGAAGTAAAACTAAAATATCTCAGAATACACTACTTCTGCCACTCTTGTGTCAATTTTGTGTGAAGATTCAGTAGAAGGATTCAGCTTTTTCAAAATAAGGGCATATATGTTTCTCAAAGACGAGGATAGCTTCATTTTCCTGCCTTTTATGCACTGCCTGAGAGAGAAATCCTGTGGGGAAAAAAAAATAAAGTTAATAACTAGTTTATCGTGTTGCACATGTAAAATGGGCATAATTGATTGCTAGAGTAATTTAGATTTTGCACTGTAATTTCATTTTTTAACTCTCGGACTTCTAATTTTAATATCATTCCTTTTAAGGGTTTATATCATATAATATATTGATATCTAAAAGTCCTGTGTTCGTTAGTTATCCTATATCTTTAATAACTGATCTTTACTGGCAATGTTATATAAGGCATAGATGTAACATGAAATAAATGGCAACACAGGAGTCCCATCATAAAAGAGCCTTTTTCATAAAACAGCCTTCAATCTAATGATCCCAAGCTGATCCAGTTTAAATGAAGCAGCAGGATGAATAAAAGTGTATCTGTAAGTAAGGATTTTGATTTCGAAAGGGCAAACTTTGAGAAATTATGGGAACCAATCGGAGACAATCACTGGATTGAGAGATTAAAGACTGTAATATAGAAGAGACATGCACTCTAATTCAAAAGAGAAAACTCTATCTAGAATTTGCAGACTAAGCAAGGAAGAAAAGGTTGCAAACAACATCTCAGGACTCTCAAGGTAAAGCACCCTGGAAAACTGCATTGGCTACAGAAAGAGAAAATGGTAAAAAGAAAAAAATGATTTATTTTTATTTGATAATAGAAAGAGTAGTCATAGAAAAACAAAATAAAGGTAAAGCCTTCTAAAATATATTCATATACATTTAACAAACAGTGTATTTAACCAAAACTGTCTCACAATAGAAAGGTTGAGGTGGAAATAAAATGCAAGATACTGTGAATATAGCTCTAAAAATACATGCATGTTTTTCTTCAATTTCTAGTATAACCGATGATGTTTGCATCATCACCTTTTGGCTCCCAGTCTTCCCACAGACTGGCCACATGTTTTGGGCAGAGTTAGGTGCCACAGGCCATCCACTTGCCACACATTCTGGCATGCAGTACATAGTAGACCTAAGAGTTCCTGCACGGAAAATTCACAACGAAAAATGAAACAATGTTGATACCTGCAAGTCTGTTTAAAAGTTTTGTACTTTAGGAAGACTGCAGAAATTAAAAATAAAAAGAACATTTGTTTCTGCCATCTTTCTATTTCTTGATATATTTTTCTGAAAAATATCATTCCTACCAATTTACACTCAAGGTAGTATTCATCAGCAAGAAGTGAATATTAAGAACAATGTAGATTGTTTAAAATTCCATCTTATCTTACTTCAGAAAAAAGAGCTTACAAATTTGCTTTATCAGATTCGGGCCCAGGTAACTGAAAGCAGGTCTGTTTGAGACCAGTATTCTACATACTTAATATTAAATTATTGCTTTTATGAAGAATAATATTCTATTCTAAATTTCTTTATTTCCATACAGAAGAGAACAAGCTTCCTTCCCTGTGAATCTTTCTGCATGGATTTTAGCCAGAGAATATAGTTTTCCTAAGACACCCTACTGAGAATACATAAAAGGTTCACTTATGTTGTATTCAAAGAAAATAATGCATTTAAAGACTACGTCACAGAGTCACCATCTGCCCTTCACTAAGGACTTACTCCAGTCTGTGCTAAACCCAGATTTGTCTCCAGCATGACCAACATGAGGAAGCTAAATTTAGTTTTCCTTGGTGTTCTGTCTTTAATTTTGCCAGAAAGATGAATTAATATTTGCATATAGCCACATTTCTCACTAAAGTTACTGGGTAATATTTTATAGCGTGAAGAAATATTGCTGCTAATGGACATATTGCCTCACATATCATTATGAAAAACTGCAGTGTAGCCATTTCTTGGCACTAGAGTATAATCCCTGATCTATGGATTTCTATGCTGTATACCCAGCTATGCCAGTTGTAAGTGGAATTTCTGAGAACCTTGCCAGTAATGTTTTCTGTTCAGAACTAAGGATGTTTCCACTACTTGTACTGTCCTGTCAACAAAGGGGCTGAGAGTCACAAGAAAGAACCAAGACAGATGATCTAAACTGTCCAAAGAGATATTCCATACTACATGGCATCCTGTGTAAAACTGCAAAATTGGGCAGAGTTTGCTGAGGATTCGGTCACTGCTTGTATTGCATATGTGTGTATGTATGTGTATATATGTGGGTATAGTGTATATATGTGGGTATAGTATACATATATATGTATATACACATACATATGCACGTGTATTATTATTGTTTTTTATCTCACTTCCTTTTCTGTCTTAGTAAATTGCTTTTATCTAAAACCATGAATTCTACTTTCCAGTTCCTTCCCCCATCCCACTGAGAGTATGGAGTGAACAAACGTCTGTGTGGTGCTGAGCTGCCTGCCAGGTTAAACCACAAAAACCTTCTAAATGAAGTGTGGGGCAAGCAATTAATCTGAGAAAAAATATACTAACTCTGGCATTTAAGTGCCCGGAACTGAAGCTGTTAGCTCTACAGAAATCTTCCTGTGTGCTTTGTATGAGGCACTCGGGGAAAGGAGACTAAGTTTCATAAGTAAGTAAGAGTAAGTTTCATAAGAGTGTCAGATTTTCTGTACTTTTTTTATCGATTTCTTGTTAATTTAAAATGATCATAAAAACCTGACAGTAAAACTTTGTAATAGGAATTTGGCAGGGTAGGTATTCTAGATGCCACTCCTTGATGAACAGGCCCAAAGTTTCTGTTATAGCTAATGCATTTCTGAGGAAACCATAGACAACAACGCTGATGGAATTCAATTTCTTCTATAAATGTCGATGTTGCATGCAAAACATGGTCAAAAATATGGTTGGGCCTATATTTTATTGCCTGGTAATTTATATAATCCAATAATTATTTTCTTCTCACAGGCCCAGGAAGTGCATATATTACAAAAATCAAATTCTGTAATGGTATTTGGAAGACAGACGTTTAAATGTGTTTCACTGTCTTACTTGTACACAATGCTGAGGGATGCACCATGGCTTTCAATGAAATCCTAAAAATTCAAATCTATCTGCTAACCACACAGTTGCAAGAGGATCCATTTGCTGTGTAAGTTCTTTGATCACAAACAACTGTAGGTAACATTTTCAGCCAAAAATTCTACTCCTTCTAAGTAGACCTGTTTTCTTGTAGAAAAAATCAGACATATTTGCAAATGCCCTTCTCAAAAGTACTTCCATAAATACCCATACTGAGGTAGGTAGACTAAACTGCTGCCTACCTCAGAATCAAAGACAAATAAGATTGGAAGAGATCTCAGGAGGTCATCTATTCTTTTCCCTACAGGCAGAATCAGCTGTACTTGTCAACTCTGATAGATGTTTACCTGATCTGTTCTTAGAAATTTCCAATGACTGAAACTCCAAAAGATCTTCAGGCATTCTATTTGAGTGCGTCATCATCCACGTTCTTAGAAAATTTTTCTTAATATCAAAAATTTATCTGACTGTAATTCAAGCCTAGAGATTATTTTTCCATTCTCTCTAGGGTAGGCACAGAGAATTTTCTTTCTTTGTTGTAGAGGTATTTTATGTACTTGAAGTTCGTTACAATTTTGTACTCCCTTTTTTTCTTCTTTTCTGAAGCATTCCCACTAGTAATTTTTTCAATACCTTCCTTCTGACCAGTTATTTTCACCATTCTTTCCAGCCTAAGCATTTTAAGCAAAAAAAAAAAAAAAATTGCTTGTAATGGCAGTGGTAACGTAATTTAAACAAAAGCAGTCAAACTTCATTCATATGTCTGTGACTTCAGAATTTAAAATAATGCTTTAAGTATGACGTTTATTCTAGATGTTTTACCTTAGAGGTATACTGGATAACATTTAACGAAGGAGGAATCAGGCTACGCCATTTGCTGCATGAGTCATACTTCATAATTAGTGTGGTAAGATTTTATGAACTAATATGTTTTCAGAGTTTTCTGGCTCAACTTAATTGATGTGATAGTATTGAGAAAGTTGGAAGTTTTACGGTCTGCAGAAGAAAAATGGAAAAAAAAATCATTCTTGAAAGCTGCATATGTTGAAGTGATTACTACAAAGAGCTAGGAAGTGCAGTTTAGCAATGGTGCTATTTAAAATAAAAATTGGAGTGGAGGGAGCAGTAGAATAAGACATTATCTGTAGAAACAGATGATGAATAAGGTCAGTGACATCAGAAAAAATTATCGTCATCCTATTGAAATATTGTGTTCCCGTCTCTATCAACTTTCTGGTGGTGATACAGTCACCACTCAAAACCTAATTGTACCTGGTATAGCCTGCTTCTTTCCAACAGACTGAAGGTGCACAATCAGAGGTTCTGGATGCTGTAGTGGAAGTTCAGGTGAAAAATGAATGTGGAAAGATTTAGTGCTTGTTTGAGGGTTCTTTTTTGTTTTCTGCAATACTATGTAACTTTTGACTGTCTATCAGTAGAGAAGAGCATTGAAGAGAGCTCTATTAAAGTGTGCCAAAGATAAAATTGTATAATAAACAATAATAAAACCTGTAATTAAAGATCTACAGCAGGATTTTTTGAATCATTCCAAGTAATCAAAATATTCTCCTTGTGTATTCAATCTGCAATCTGCATTATGCCTTCATTTTACACCACTTCAGAAAGTTCTGTTTTACCTCAAGCATATAGGTCATCATTCCACTATTGTATGTTACGTACTGACCTAACAGAATTTTCACAGGCTCCACTGAGACTCTTCTTCCTTCTCTCTATTGTAACTCCATAAAGAAGATTTAAACCAGATCCTACAGAATCAGATGTTCTACAAACGTAATGATTGTTTGATGGATACTATTCTTATTCCCCCAGCTATGCTGCAGATATTGTGCAACTGTAATCAGAACTAATGTTTTCTTTGTGCTTCAGATTGCTGATTGCAAGAGAACAATAGTTTATTTACCCTGTGAAGCCTTTCTGAGAAATATATGTAAAAACCTGTTAATCTGTTTATCGCTTTTCTTATGTGTCACAAATAGCATTGCTCATGTCACAGTTGCTTCCATTAACGCTGCATGGCTTTGAAACATTTTGGCCTTCTGCAGTATTCAGGTATGGTAATGAATTTTGCTTTCATTAGGACCCAGTATCTTCTAAAAGAAACAATGCTATATGTTACAGCTACCATAGCCACATAATGAGTCTCAAACCACTGTAAAACATTAAGATTTTGCTTTTGCACTCCACATTTTCTGGTCTAATTATTCACATCCATCAGAACTTTAGTGTCAAATGGAAAGTAAGGTTTTTTTTTTTTCATGTCATGTGTTCTTTATTCTTTCTTTATAGCCAAGATATAGCTTTCTGATATATAGCTCAAGAAAAAATGGTGTGAGAATCACTTAATATAATTACCTTCTTGTTCTGTAAAACTTATCTCACATACAAGGATAATTGATCTCTTCATGTTTCTTTTAAAGCACTCTATCACCTGCTGTTTCCAGCTTTTTTATGCCATATTTTATATTCCTTTCAAGCCAAGTTAACAGATTTATCTTTAATAGTCTTAAACCTACACACTGTGTCTACATAGTGAATTCACGTTTTTCCTTTGGTCAATTTTTCATCTACATAAGCTGTGCAAAAAAGCTGCATATAACAATTATACTCCAGAAACCTTTCCAGCCTAGCTTTTGAAATCCTTGTGGTGTTTTTTATTTCTTTCCTCTAGTGTTAAGAGTCCCTTCCATTTTTCTTGTCTGCTCTGGTATTGCAATACCCACTAAAAGTAAGCATTTGCCACAGCATTTGAGATTCTGCAGTTGCCCAGAGCTGAAGACAGTATCACTCCTGCCACAATACTTTGGATTAAAGTGAGGTTTTTGAATGGTGACCACTGGCATTTCATTTTACAGCCGACGACTGCATTTCCTACAGGAGCACAGCAGAGCCCAAAATTAACCGAAGGACGTGCAATACACTATCCAATATATTTCTTTTCCCATTATTTTTGATATTATGAGCTATAATATGCACCCAATAGTTTCATTAAATAAAATTGTTTGCATTGTTAGGTGCCTTTTGTCTTTTGTTCCACTAAAATAGTATTTAAATACTCTGAGGAGTTATTAAATGGAGTCTGTATTGGATGTACAGACAAGGATCACCTTTAATGCACATGCTGTGCACCAAACCCTGCCCCTCTCACAGTTATTGAGATGTGGGGAGATGCCAGAACTGGGAAACAAACTGAAGCTCCCAGAGGCAGGCTTTCAGGCACTTTGTACTCATAATACATATAACAAAAACTTTCCATCTCTGCACTGAGGCCATAAATGCAGCTGGCTTTTGAAGCTCCTGGAGCATGCAGGAAGGCCTGGGAAATGTCTAACGTGGTAAAACTACCCAGACAAGTGGAAGTGCTGTCATTGGGTACAGTGTTCTCTGGTAAAGCAGTAAAGGCGTGTGGGAGATTACGTAATGGTCCTTGAAATAAATGCTTTTTCTTAGGCTCTCTCTATGTTTTTTGATTTTCAACTTGACTCAACTAAATCCAAAAGACCTACAAACAACAAAGGATGAGATACTACATCATTTTTAAAGAATTTTTATAATGAATAAGAAGTTACATAAAACGTGATCAGTGTGCCCTTCATAAGACAGTTATTCTAAAAATTCTAGAATGCTACAGGCAATGTAGACTATCACAAATGAAGTGCTTTTCCTACACCACTGAACATAACTCTCTGTAATTCCAGTGAAGGCAGGAAACAATGTGGCAAGAGCTTGAAGTCTCAATTTGAGCAAATCAAAGATTTTCTAGACAAGGAAAGTAGATTCCTGATAATGGAGCAATCCCATGGTATTTGAGGAAAAGTTTTGTCACTCTACTCCTATTGTTTGCCCTGAGCGATGCAAATATAATGCACTCCTATGTGCTGAATAAGTTTTATCAAATCTCCTGTTTGATATAAAATCTGGTATATAAAGTGGCTATCACTGTATCTCATTCATACACCAGTAAAGTCTGGCCCATACACTAATTGAAGTAATGTCCAAAGTCATGTCTGTAGCTACTGAAAAAGATTCTGCAATAATGGAGGAAAAAGTAATCCATCATATGTTCTTCAAAATAAAACGGTTCTTCAAATATTCTCCTTTGCTGCAAAATATCTGTGTGGGTTACCATATTGTCTTCTGCAATTCATTAAGGTACTTTTACCAGCAGTCTTTGAAATCCACCTAGGGCTGGTAATGACAGGAGGTTCTGACCTTTCGGTGGATATTGGTCCACTTGTAAAGCAAGCTGATGGTTAACCTTACCTCCAGTTCACAGCACAGCGCTTTGCAACTCAGCATAGCCTTGGTAAGCTACAGTATGCAACAGCTGCAGTTTGACCTCAGGGAAGTCAGTGATGACATTTATATTTCAGTCAGTGGAACCAGGTATTTATACTTCAAATTCAACTAACACAAAGTCAAGCTTATGATATTATTTTATAAGAAATTTTGTTTTGCCAATATGCCACATAGACAAAGAAATTTACATTCCCCTTTGCAGTGTATGCTATGTATGGGGTCAGCTCAAACCTAGTATGGAAGGAGATCTTGAGCACATTTCTCCTCATAGCAGTTAACCTTGTGAAAATGTGAATTTATGGTACTAGACAGCAATCGCACAGAACATCTCTGGTGCAGTGAATTTGATGAATAGAGTTAAGGAAATAGTGAAAAAAAATCCATGATACTGCACTTGTTACTGCATTAACATAAAGTTGTTGTCTCGCAAAGTGAAGAGTAAGTAGGGTAAATCCTTTTTTCTATCTTCTTCTGTCACAAATAATTCCATGTTTTAGGTCATGTTTTAATGTCATGAAAGTAAATGCAGATGCTTCTCTAATATATATTTTTATATTACACTTTATATCTTCATCTACTGTTGAGCCACTTATCCAAACTTTTAAAGTAATTTGTAGATAAATACTTTCATATAAGGGATATGAAAAGTGGCGTGTTGTTACAGTTGACATTTAAAGCTTTCTTTTGTCTGGTTTTCCTTTCCATAATGAACACTTTTCCCTCCAAGACTCATTCACCCAAATTTACCAAGACACGTTATGAGCTAGACAAAGTAAGGAACCAGAAATACGTATTCAATTAGAAGGTAAGGAACCAGAAATACATATTCAATCAGAGTAGCTTTAAAATGTAGGTACTTTTGATGAAGCTAATGCAGCTGAGGATCACTTAAGTTGAAGATGTGCTATGACTTTTCTCATAGCATGTACATTAACACACATCATAATGGGCCTGCATTAACACAGCAACTTTCAGTGCTATTATATGCACTATTTAGGTGAACAGCAATCTTTGAATATGCAAGTGCAAAAGACACCCTTTTCAAATCTTTTCAGGGATTTTCATTTCACGAAGGTATCTCATACTCAAGAGGTTGGCCAAATTTTTTTTTGTAACAAGAAAGTCAGCATTTCTGAGACTACCATTAAGCCAACCGCCACCCAACAAAGCCACACCTAAGTGATATGAATATTAATATAAATTTTACTATAAATACAAGTATATAATAGGTTTTCTAAATAGATTTAGAAGTTCTTCAAGAATATCTTGAAGAAGGAATTCCATTTCACATATCTTTAATTTGTAAAATAACAGAGGCTTATCGATATTACGCTATTTGCAGACCACATGCTTGCAGCTCACCCATTAGTTTACATCCACTTGTAAGTATGGATGATATAAAATGACTGGTTTTGCATGAACAGCCGAAGTAATATTACATACACTAATTTTTGTCACTGAATGTGTTGGAAGAGATGTAAATTGTATTTGATGGCATCTAATTCAAGAGAAAATGTACTACACTAGGCTTTATAAATGCTTATACTTCCAGTGCCTTAAATAGAATAACTTGTTTTTAAAAAAAAAAAAGTTGTAAAAAGAGATTATTAGCTAATTTACTGTACACACAATTTTTGATCACTCCTTCTCTAGACATTTAATTTAAAAGTTGGTTGCACTTCTCTGATTTCTACAAAACCAAAAATATATTCCAAATATTCTTGCTTTTCTATGAATTGCTTAGAATTTTAAGTTTGGAAGGCATTCATTTTTGGTAATATAAAAGTTTCTTGAGTTAGCAGACTGAGAACCCAACACTGCAAAAATATCCCTTTTAGAGAAAGTGTTTCCTCTTGATTCCTTTTCCAAACTGCAAGAAATATAACAAAATGGAATTTTTTCCGGTATCTAATATGAAGACCACCACCAACATTGTTCCAGTGAACTGAATTCATATTATCTTCTCTGACATACAACAAGTTTCATAGTCCCAAGCAATTATCTGCATAACTGTGGCCAGAGTTTATTAATTAAAATTCATTCACCTACAAAATTTTGCATGCAACTTTCTGGGGAAAGTTAAACAAATAGAAAAATAATTTGATAAAAGCATTAAAAAATTTCTGAGCATTGTTTCTCTCAAGGATTTTAAATGGAACAGTTTCTAGATTTATTTATTTTTGATCACCAAGGAATATTTTGTCTGCATTCATTTTTTTGCCACTGAATTTACTGCTTTTTAAAACTAATACATAGAATTACATGTATTTCTTACAGAAGAAAGAAGTTTTACTCTTCACAAAAGCTCAATCTTGATGATGTATTGGAATATTACAGTAGAGGAAAAAGGAAAATAATAGAAATGCATTCCGTAAGATAGCATAGATATCAATTTTTTGGCAGTAGAAGGGAAGGATGATAGCAAAAAGACTGCAAGTTTAGACAGTTTAGGCAGTGAGAAATAAAACACATATTTTAGCTAAGAACAAAGGGAAAAAAAAAACTAAGATTTGTTTAAAAATTGAAGATAAAAATTATGAAATAATAAAATTTATGAAATCTAAATAAGGTTGTCATGGGTCTAATAAAAAAACATTTCCTCTCTTCAAGTTTTACCTCTGGTCATAATGATATCATACTGTGACAAAAGGATGGTATCATCTTTTTTTTCGGAGAAGACACATTTTTAATTTTAAAAAATCTTCAAAATATCAAATCATAATTGTGAAAGGACACCAGATTTTTTCAGTAAAGTATAACTTCAGCTCCTAAGTAGTTACAGTTTTCTTAACATTTAAAAATAATTTTCATAATATCGCAAATTTATTATATGTAAATACCTGATACCCATGGAACTGCACGTATCTGAAGCTGATGAATCTTAAATTCTTAAGACTCAGTTTGTCAGATTTTCTTTTAAGATACTGTCTTCGAAAAGTAAAAACTCCATTTCCAACTTCTGGTCATCAGCAGCTTCAAATTTCATCTTCTTGAATACTTCTAGGAATACATCAGACCTTTAACACTACCCTAAATAGGATTTTTTTATGGCTTAATGTATACTTGAAGCCTTTGTGCATGAGAAGGGTAAAACCCATCTGATGATCATCACGGCACAGTTAAGATCTGACTGGTGTCCCAAGAGGTAATTTAATCTGTACATGCAGAGTAGCTGGGCCTGGTTTACATTTCCAATGGATATGATTTAGAAGCTAGGATCACATATGCTTGAAATAAATAGCTGTCGGAAAAGAGAAAAAGCACAACTTCATATTTTAATGGTAGCAAATGAAACATTCAGACACAATGGGTGCATCTAGCAATCTATCAGTAATTCATCCAACCCCTAGTTATTTGGTTGATCTAAAGGGTCATGAGTATGCACCAAATGTCAGCTCAGTGATTCATACAAATGTGTCATTCCTGCCAGATATCTTGACGTAACATGCTGTTTTTAGTATTATTGCCCACTTAAAACCAAGTGGATTTTAAGCACATAGATGTAAACTGTTATATTCCCTGCTGTCTACCTTTAAAGTGGCAATATATGTGGACATGTATCTCTGAAGGAACACATAGACATATGAGCCATGCAAAAGATACAGTACACCAATATACTAGCCTGAGCCTAGTCTTTGTTTTTGTCATTCAAATTTGGATGCGATTCAGGTATATGTCATAAAAGCGATGATTCTCTCCATAATTTCACTCACTGGAGCAACTTTTTTTAGATCATATTACTCTTTTTAGAGTATATAGTAGAGTATATTATGTTTTCTCTGAAAACATAAAAATAATGTGAGTCAAAACTGAAATAACAATAATTATTATTGCTATACCTGGAAGTTTTTACAGACATGTTTAATAAATAAAAATTAAATTACATTTTATTATTTTTATCACAAAGTGTTTACACTTTTTGTTTGCTGGTAGAATTAAAATAATGAGCATGTAATAAATATACTTTTATACAAGCAATATTTTAACATTATTTTTCTTCATTTTTTGTTATTTTATTTTACTAATCTTTTTATCAGCTGGATTTGGCGGGTCATAAATTAAGAACTTTTCTGGCTCAAATACATCCCAGATACTACATGACACTGTATAGTTTGGGAAAACAACCTACGAATTTGTCAGTGAACAAAATTGAGAGGTGGTGAAGGATTCAGCAATGCAGTAGTCTGTTCTCTCTCCACAGCCAGAACTCCTAAAGATTTCCTGTCAGTTAAAATTAAAAAAAAAATTCCCTGAAGACTTGTAAGTTTTTGAGATGATTCTGTCTTCTATAAAAGCTAGATTAGAAACACTAGAGAATGAAATGCAAATGATAACAAAAAATTATGAGGCACTGAAGCTGCTTAAATGAAAAAATAGAGGATATTAATGAATATTATGAAGGGAAAAGCAAACAAATAAGTTGTTAGTAAGTAAAAAAAAAAAAAAAACCTTTCAAGATAGTTACAGAAAGAGATAATCCATATTCTTTCTACATAAAAGTGTGTGGAAAAATGTACTTAAAATTGATCTTGAAATCATCATAGATTCCATTCATTGAATGGATCCTCCCACATGGATTTCAGCATTAAGGAAATCACCTATTATAAGAGGGTGCAGACTTCCAGATAGATGAGTTCTGCTCCAAAATTAATGTCTCCTATTTTATTATGTTGACCTTCAGCAGCAGAGGCAAATGGCAATGGCAGTAGAGGTTGAACCTTCCCACCAATATCCCATTACATGTTGTGGCAGTGTGACAAAGGGCAGCAGAGGGGCATTCTTACAAAATAGCATCTGACATGGAAGTGTGGATGAAGCAAAGGGGTAGAAATAAATACCTCCATGAGGAAAAATTGCACCTGTTGACATTCATCAATGCTTGTTGATCATTTATGGAGAGCAAACAATGAATTTGAGCACAGTGAGGAGGTGGGTGATGTATTTCAGTATGCATATTTTTGCAAGTGGCATACAGGCTCTTGTTCATTGTTGGCTAAAATGCATAGCTAATTGTAGTGACTGTGTTGAAAAATAATATTTTGTAGCTGAAAATTTTCTCTATCAAAATGTGCTGTTTTGCTCTTTTCATCTTTTAAAGTTTGCATGAAAGTAAATAGGAGGCATTACTTTAGGTGTGGTTTACACATTTAGAATATTGCAGTCACTTACCCAATAAATACGGATCTTCCATGGGTTCTGGAGTGTGAACAAAGACTCTCATTGGCATTAGTGGAATAAATTGAGCCTGTGTGTCTATATTTCCAGAGAACTTTAGTTTTTCCTAAACTTCCAGGAGTTAAAAAGCCTTCAGTGGAATCCAGTGGCCATGGAAAATAAAATATGAAAATGTCAACTATATTCACTTTTAGATAACAGCTGTCAACTTCTTCTTTATAGAAGTAGTTATTGCCAATAATACGGAGATTTGAACTGAGTATTGAAATACCTTCATTTCCTTATATAGAAGAAGGTATATAGAAATACCTTCTTTCCTTATTTAACTGTTCATAGCTTTTCTGAAAAGCAAGGACTTCCCTTCAGACAGAGGAATTATGTAGTGACACATAAACTGCAACAACATTCTCAGCAGCCTTTCTTCTCCAAAGTGAGAAGAAATATCTTGTATTAATTACAAGTAACTCCAGATCCATTCTTAAGATTTTTTACTTTCAATTTTTTCTACATTCCCAAAACACCTAATGCTATCAAATCAGTTTTCACCTTGTATTGAATTAGTATTCTAGAGTGAAAATGAGGAAGAGTAAACATTAACAAGCTACATGAAAAACACCTAAAAAGCTTTCCAAAGGCAACACGAATTAAAGCAGCAGTTGCAAGAGAAAAGGTTGCACTGGGTGAAATAACCTGTCAGAGCCAAATTCTTGATAGCAGTTGAACGATATTGTACAAAAACATTAGATCATGTGTTAACAATACTAAATAAGAAGGGAAAAAAATAATTTGTAATTCTGTAGATTTTCTTGACAACAGAACCTCCACAGCAAATATGTTTTGCATCAAGCTCTGCTTCAGATTCTGGAGTAAGCAATAGCATTTAATTCATGTAGTCTTTGAACTGCTCTAATAAGTTATTCAAACATTTATATTCAATTGCCATTTACCTACAGCATGCAGAATTTAAGCACTTGTTGATTAAATTTCATGACAATCTGACATGTCTATGGGTGTTCAAACTTTTTTCACTGCATCTGTTGCATTAGCCACTGTTAAAATATCTAGGACATAGACAGGATTTGGTGATTTCTTTAAAACATTTTGTAGTAGTGCATGTATACTCTTAAATACATCAGAGTTGGTATGAACTGAAGTGGGAACAGGTCCGTATTATGTAAAGGGTTTTTTTTTTAAATCTTAATATATTTTTATATGTTTATTTTCTCTGTAGTTGATTGGATAGCAATAATACCAAAGATACAATTATAATTGGTGTCTACTAACTATGCCATCTATAGCCTTAGCACACAACTACTTTGTATCTGTTTTCTTGTTCTTTCACCTTTATATCTTCACTATTCTTAAGACTGTACTGTAGGCTCTGATACATTACATCATACCCAAGGCAAACTGCAGAGTGGGAGCAATTACTTCACCATACCCTCTACTGTCACACAAGATTTTCTCAGGTTCATCTTTGTAGAAAACTATGCTTAGTCTCCACTTTCTATTCTGTCCTTTGTTTATTAAAGCTATTGCTTAGAAGATCAAAAAGCCTTATGTCCCTTGGAACTAATAAAAGAATAGGCAATTTGCAGAGTTTCCCACTGATCCAAATCTGCCAAGACATCAAGAATAGTGGAAGGCAGCTGTTGTATTTCTTTTTTGCTATGAAATTCAAATAAGATGGGAGATGGATGGTCGTAGAGGAAAATACTAGAAATGGTTTGCTTCATATAGTGTTATTTTCCTTCTGTTTTTCTATCATGAGACAGATTAAGAAAAGAGACATTCATATTATGCCTGAAATAGCTCATTTTGGAATAATGAATGAATGAAAAATTGAATAGGAAACAGAAACCTTAATGGAAGCATAATCCCAAAAGTGAAATGAAGTTTCATGAAGTTTTGTGTTATCAAGTTTTACATTACCAACTTTTATGTTTATGAAGTTTTTTTCTGACTGAAAATTTAAATTCCTAGTAATCTTGTCTCTAATCCCCTCTAGTCACAATTCATAGAGAGCTTGTTGGTGAGTTTATTGAGAATTCATGTAGGAAAAATCTTTAAATTAGTACTTCTCCTTATTTTATCAAGATCAGAAGCTTTGGAGTCCTATGGTAACACACAGATAGCACCTACAGCAACTTGAAAACTGTTATCAAGTATAGTTCAACATTTTCTACGTTTTCTCTTTAGCCTGAAATTCCTGTTTTGTTTCTATAACTGATTATTTTCATCCTCTCCTCTTTCCTCCTCTTTCCATCCTGAAAATAAAATACTTAGATCGTTCTTAACTGTTGTTTGCCTTGTGAATCTCTTTTCCCTTGTGTGCTGATCATGATCACATAAACTATGTTAATAAAGAGACAAAAAATCATATTTAAATAGAATTTTACTTACTTTATATTACCTACTTTATATTTGAAAGTATGTACTAATTATTTAAAATAAAGCTTATTCAAGGGCTTAAAAATTCATCAGAAATATCAATCCCATGTTTTCCATGTAGTTTATGAATAGCAGATTTTTTCATGATGTCCATGATAAGGATACTTTTATATCATTTCAATGTATGTCTGTTGATACCTCAACAAAACAAAGCAGGTACAGAGCAGGTAAAAAAATACTGGATTATCCCTGTTAATGTACAAGCATGTGAGTAAGAATCTCAAGGTTGAGTCACAGCCTCAGCTATTCCTGTAGACAAGAATGGTAGGGCAGCTGCATAACAAAACTATTTTGATAATGAGGTGCAGGACTTGTTATTTTTCTTACTTCATAGTTCATACACACTCAAGAATCTACCTAAATACAGGTACAAGAATTGAAGAAACTTTTATTATTACTATGTCAAATATGATAAGAATTTACTCATTTATGATTTCACACCTAACGTATGACATATTTAACATTTAAAGTATTATGTATCGCACACATTAAAAGCCTGAAAATGAGAGGTAGACCAATAATTCTTGTATCCATCACAGAAATCAGAACATCACAGAAATATCAGAAGGCAGGTTAGCTATTTGCCTGTGCTTTGTTAGTCATCTCTCCAGGTGTGAGACCGTTCTCCAGAAGAGTAGAAATTGTATTTACTTACTTTAGAAAGTATATTGATGTCAGTGATGAAGCAGCCAGTCAAACTGTCTGATTTGAGCTGAAAAGGAAGCGTAGCTTTGGACAGACATTATTACAAACTGCTGTAAAATACTCTATCTACCACAATGCTAGAGAGTGGTCTAATTGTGAAGAAACCTGGAAGGAGTTATCATTAAGATCTACAAGTATACTATGTAAGAGTTGATTTGAGTGGAGTGGAGTTTATTTCAAGGGAATAAAGTAAAGAATTTGGGGCACTTGTCCTTCCTACTTCCTCTGTAAAAATCTTGTATGATGAGTTATGTATGTTTCTGCACTGCACTCTTTGGTCCAGATTTGAAATCTCTTGAATTATGATGGCTCTAATAGAACTGGTGGACTGTAGTCTCAGTATGATGCAGGTAATTACACCTCTTCAGGAGCTAGAGTGAAAACAAATTAACTCAGCTTTATAGCACAAGTACTTTGGATTATATCTAAACTAGTAAAGCTATGAGCCCTTCCATATTTTAATTTCTACATTAGAAAAAATTCTAAGTGTGGAGTGATATGGAGTGCTCTGATCATTTTGCTAATCTTGGTAAGCGGACAGGGATCATAGCATATACCAAGGCAAAATATCTTCTATACCATAGATTGGTATCACTCCTACTACAGTATCCAAAACGGTTGACAGCTAAAAGACCATTTGAAAAACACAGACATCTGATCAGAATGAGCAAAAAAGAAAAGTGAAGGCATAACTTAAAACAGAGAACATAAAGTGATCTTGGAGTGTCAGTGCTGTCTTTGTTCACCTAATCATACACATTCACAAGCAGGTTTAATCTGTGGGAGAGTTTCATAAGCAGTTCTGTCTTTCTAATAATAGCTTATGATTAGATACATACTCTAACTTACATACTCACATACTTACATACTTACATACATACATACATACTAAAATGTTACTATGCTGTAGTGTCAAATAAATAAAAACATTCTTTTTTAAAGAAAAAGATTTAATCATAAATGAAGTCAATTGCTACAAAAGAAGTGATTATTTTTGTACAAATTTGGGGTGGGAATGTTTGCTATTTGTTTGTTTGTTTATTTTAATTCAACCTTAAATTAGAATGATGAGAAGATAAGAGGAAGGAAGAAGTTATTCCTGATGGCATACATCTAACAGAAAGAAGTAAAAGGTCTTCTAATACTTTACATAAAGGTGTGTATTTGAACTGTTACAAATTCAGACTAACTGTAGTGGAAACTTTCAAATACTGTATACAGCTACTAAGCAAAGAGGGTTTGGGTTGTCATATTACAAAAACAAATGTTATAGAAAATATTATTCCAGAAAGTATCACTAGAATAGAAACAGAACTTCCTACAGACCCTTTGGGTAATGAACTGCAGATCCTTAAAAAGGGGAAAATACCTTTCTTTTGTAGGCATAGAACACTGTCTTTCATCAACATACACTTGATTGTTGTCACTACAGCTGATCTGATTGTGACCTCAGGCAAGTCCTTTTGCTTATGTATGTTTTGTTCCTTTCTTTTCAGGAGTAGCTCGGTCTTTAACTTTGCTCTTTCTACTGGAAGCACGCATTCTTACAGATTTTAATAATTTTAAACTTTAAAATTCCTGGATAAGTGTGAAGTATTAAATAACATCTTCCCTTTGCTCCCTCAATTCTTTTGGAAATAATGCGCAAGTAATCAGAACCTGTAGTCACCTGCCCTTTTGGGAACTAGCTTTGTTAAGTAGGAAAACTGACATTGCTGCAGTTCTTAGCCTCCAGAGAATAATGACCTTACATAAACTCATAAATGTCAAATTCTGGCAGGAGTAGAGACAGCCCTGTGGGATAGTTTGAGTCAACTATACATGTTATTTTAGAGATTCATACCAAACCAGCCACCCAAAAAAAGTACACTGAAAAAGAAGGGTTCTGTCTATTTATCATGTTATTGTATAACGGTAATGTGGTGTTATTTTTCAGTTTAGTTTTATATACTAGTCTCAGGCTTGGATTTACTGTAATGGGTAAAGGCCATCTAACTTCTTGGATTCAAGCACCAGACCTGAAGAGAAGTTGTAGATACAGTTACTAAAGATGCAAAGCAAGAAATTGCTGTTGTGGTGAAACAGAAGTAGAATGTATTCACTGTATTACCATGTTTTATTTTGCTCATCACCTTTTGCTTCTATTGTGATGACATTTTCAAATGAGTAGGGATAGAGAAGAGGGGAAAGCTTCTGTGATTTTTTTATAATTGCAGGAGTGTTACATATTACTGCAGGTCTTCATTGTGAAAAATGACTTCAACAGCTTTTGTATCAGAACGTAATTATATATCCGGTAAAACTAGCATTTGAAATTGTTTCTCATCCCTGTTGCTAATTGACTAAAGTGAAAATTCATTTGAAACATTTTATGCATTTATTGATGACCTTTAAAAGAATGTTTGAAATTGTTGTTCATTGAAATGAAGATGCTATACATAGTACCAGCATGTTTTCCCACGCTGTTTCCTGACCTGCAGAATCCCTGCTGCTCTACTGTTTTGCTTTTCTTAAACACAGACCACCAATTGTGTTAAATTATTCCTTGGTACCCGCCTGAGGAATTATGTTGATTTCAGTGACTGTAATACACCCCTTTCTTTTGACATGAGATGTCTACATAAATATTCCTTTAAATTTTTTATATGGAAGCTATATTTGGAAAAAAAAAAATTCTTATGTCAAACTTCTAAGCAACTTGTTCAATGGAGTGTGCTGTACTATAACTTGGTTATAAAGTGTTTGTGTATGACTACCATTGTTGATGGCTAGGACAAACCATCAACAGTCTAATGATCATCTTACAGTCTAATGAACTTCAGAACAAGTACATTGATTCATGTTGTTTCACTTACAGAAGATTTTATCCAAACTTGTTCTTGAAGCCTGTATTTTGACACAGCCTAAACATTAAAACCATGTTACAACTTGCATTATACTTAGAAAAAAGTTCTAAATGTTTGGGGATGACCTGATCACACATTTAGACTTGTGTCAGTATAAGATAATAGTATATATTATCAGTAGTTGTCTTTTCTCTCTATTGAATAAATAAAAAGTTGTTAGCATCTTGTATTTTGATGACACCCACACAAATCAATTGTATTACTCATTTTAGAAAAACATGATTTGCATGAAGAACCTTCTTAATTTTTTTGTGAAGTTATTTGGAGCCTTGAGTCTCATTTTCCAAAATAACTGCTTTTCCTTTGCTTGTTCAGACTATACTTGCTTATAATAAGTTGTCTAGGTTTTCACAGCTGTTCTGTATTTATGGTCTAATGGGAAATTTCACTTGTCAGGGTTGGTATGACAAATAAATGTCCCATATGTGTATTTTATTCTTAGTTATATCTTCCTATCAGCCAACAAAATGTCAAGGAACAAAGTTTGAAGCCATTTAACAGCACACACACAGAGACTGACATTATTTCTTTTTCCTTCCTTGTCTTATTACTCAATTGAGAAATGAGCTTCAGTTCTCCTTAAGTGGAAAATATTACTGACCTTTCAGACATTCAGGGGCTTTTTACTTCAATCATTCCCATTTCAGGAATTCTTGGAGTGGCTAGCTGGAAAATTTTCTGCCTCAGCGTGGTGGGGGAGATGTGTAATAAATCTCCATGCCATCAAATTTTTTTGTGTAGTATCTTCCTTGTGAACAAACTCAAATAGAACACTTCCAAAACTGCTGAAATACTGAGGCTCTACAGCCCAATTTTCAGAACCTAAACATTTCTGCTGTCACAGCATGTCCTCTAGGGTAGATTGGGCAAATAAATAAATGAAGTCTTGACGTTATTCTTGTTATTTTTAGAGATAACAGATGAGCAGGTACGTTACAACAGATCTATGTTGTTGACAAAGATTTCTATAGTAAATTGGAAGGAATTAGTAATAATCCTCCACATTTTTCATGGATATTTTGGCTTAGCTAGTTCAGTGTAATAGTTCCTATTACATTATATGAAAGTCATGGTGAAAGTGGCAGCTTCATTGCCTTCAGCTGCCAGACAGAACTAATTACTAAAACATTTACTCACCCACACATTACACAGGATTTACCAGTTGCTGGTACGGTTCAATATATCCCATTAAATTTTTTTTTTTTTTTTTTGCTACAGACAGTAATATACAATGCTGGTAGCAGATTTTCACAGATCAGTGACTTTACAAACATGCTAACAGAAATAGCTAAAAGCGGTCAACTTTAAGTCACAGCTTACTTAAATAAGTGGCTAAAGATTTTATTGGAGTGCAGCTGCCATGATGAAAATAAAAATAAAAATAAAAATAAAATAATAAAAAAAAACAATCCACAAACTCCTTGTTCTCTACAGAGTTACTTTATAATTTCATTATAATTTCATTATATTAATGTATTAACAATTTCTGTCCATAGTGATTTCCTGTGAGCTGGCAAGATCTTCTGGCTTTTGTATGGAATGCCGTTTCTACCATACCATGGCCATGTATCTTGCCTTCTGAATTTGCCTATACAAAAAACTGCAAAGTCAGACTAAAAGCCAGGCTCATCTCCATTCCATAGATGTCCTAACATGCTTCCTTTCAGTGCAGGACAGCCAGAATCTGTCAGAATGTGAGTGCCCAAGACCCTAACCTTATTTGCCTCTAAGGTGGTTTCAGAGATTCAAACAAAATCTGTCATTAATCCTCATTGCTGCTTTCACTCATCACTTTAGTAATTCAGTTCCTGCTACCCTGCCTTGAAACTAAAGAATGTCAAGTCTCAAATAAATGAATTTATTGAAGGGCTTGGTTTTGGAGTAATTTTCATACTGCAGTCGTACTTTGACAGAGACTCAGCAAGGGTGATTGTCAGAGTTGACCTTACGCATGACTGTGGTGATTATATATCCTCACATATTTTTATTATGTTTTAATAGTATAAGTCATCAGCAAATACTCCATCTCCCATAACAATGTAACCACACTATTGAAAATGTTGTGCATTTGTAGAGTGGCAAAAGAATTCATCTTCTCTTATCCACTTACCTGACTTGCTAAAGGTTTTTAATAATGTCTAAAGTAATGGGAATTGAATAATTCATTTCCAAATTAGATATGCATTAATGGTCCCGGTGCAGTTAACTGGAAAACTCTGGTCTGGATTAGTGCATGCTTATAGCAATAAAATACTTTGAAAGCCACTGTGACTGTAACTGCTAATTTGAATAAAGCTGAGTCACTCAAATGAGATGATTTAATCTTTCCTATTTGCATTCTATGAAGTACATTTTCTACCAAATTATTGCTATGAAGGAACAATTTACATGGCAAAGATAAGCGGATTGTTGCTTTATTTGCAAAACACCATCATTTCATTACACTTCTCTTCATTGAAGCTGATTTTATATATCCTCTGCAACAAGTTATTCAATATTTTAAAATTTTGCTAAATGAGATATATTTTAAAGTTACGGAAGTGTCTGCACAGCTGAACAGATTTTATAGCACTGACATTTCTCTTGGAGTAAGTTAACTATGTTAAATTTAAAAAAAAAAAAAAAGAAAGAAACCTCAAAAATACATAAAAACTTATTTTAAACTGCAGGTTTATTACTATAGTTGCGACAGATAATTTGTCTGGGAGTAGTAATCCTAAACACGTGTGAAATTGATTTTCCTGAGCATGCCATGAGATAAACAAAACATGCTAAATTTTCACATTCTACATTTATTCCTCTGTGTACAGTTTTGTTGTTGTATATTTATTCTAAGTCTGTGCAGATCTGTATAAATATTCAGATTTAGAATCTCAACAGCTTCTCTCTCGCGATGGACGATGTGCTTGGGAGTTTTCACCAGCAGTTGAGCAACGCTTGGTGTCAGCTCAGGCACGAGGTGGCAGTGTTTCCATTTTGCTTGTTGCTGTGCTATCCGGGTGCAGGGGTAGCTGTCGTGACGAACAATGGCAAGTCTATCTCAGCAAACTTAAGAAACGCTGATTTCTTAAATTCTATTGATATATTTACAAGAGATAGAGCTGTAATGGAATATAAAATTAATTTTAAAATGTTGTTTAAATTAGTAATATTTTTTTTTTTTTTTAATTGCAAACCCCCCTTTTGGTGAGTTTCTTTTTTCTTTTCTTTTTTTTTTTTTTCTTTTCTTTTTTTTTTTTTTTTCCCCCTTACCATTGCTGATTTAAACTTGATATCATATTAGGCATTAGATTATAAAAACAAACATCTCTCTCTGACTTGTGTATTATGGCTTTACTGTTTTACTACTGTTTATTGTGGTGAATCTCTTACCATATATCTGTGTCCTCTAAAAATATGAATTTGTCCCTTCTTACCATTTCTTTCCATAAGTTTTTCAGCAGTTGAGAGGCTCTGGATGTTGAAAGACAAAACATATAGACAACACAGCTGTGTGTTCCATTGGCGTTCCAACGGTCACAGACATGTAGCCATTTTCACCTTAAAGAAGCCCTAATGTTAAAAGAAAACAGTTTCTGATGAAAGGACATTTGACACATGGAAGTAGTGCATTGTCTAAGCAGGGACACTAAGCAGACTACAGTATTCACTGTCCCTGCTCTACTCCTCTCCTCACTTTTCTCATTGTTCAACAAATAAGATTCAAGATCCTTGGAAAGAGATATTTCAGCCTCCACAAGCAACTTACTCCAAAATTTGACCTTGTGACCTGCTTCTGAAGTGATGTTCTTCTTTATTCATTCTTGAATGAGATTATTTTCTTCCACTACAGAATGTTTAAATCTGTTTTTCCTCCATTCAACAAAATTTGTATTGCAATTAAGATATCATGCTTCCATTAAACGTCAGAGATTTCTATTAATTTTCCTTCAAAGAGACATGGAGGTGGAAATGTAGAAGACCACTATTTCATGCTAAATCTTAAATCAGATAGGAAAACACTGGACCTGGAAATGAAATCAATGGTTTTAGTCATGTCAATAATGAGAAAAGGAGCTGAGAGAATGTCATGATGCTGCACCAGGGGAGAGTGAGATCGGGAATTAAGAAAAAGTTCTTCACCAGAAGACAGTGGGCATGGAACAGGCTGCTCAGGGCAGTGGGCATGGCCCTGAACTGTCACAGTTCAAGGAGTGTTTGGACAGTGCTCTCAGACATAAGATTTTGAGTGGACCTTTATGGAGCCAGGAACTACAGTAAATGCTTCTTGTGGGTCCTTTCCACAAGACTTGGGATATTCTATGATTGTATGAATAAATATTATAAAGAGTTTTCCCACAAAAGAGCAGAACAATTTAAATCAGCTGATAGTTTAAATGGAAATATCCAAAGACAAAGAAGAGAGAACTTGAAAACATCCTTTTGTCTCTGACCTTACTTTTGTTAGTACCCAAATCTGACTCAATCAATTCTTTAAATCATAAATATTGTATGGACAAAATTGTAAGTGCATAAGGACAAATAAAACTGCTGGTAATAAATGGTTGTCAAAAATACTATTTTAGGTCTTGATGTTACTTCTTAACATGTGAACAAAATTCACTCTGTCCGATCTTTGGGAAATCAAACTCCAGAAAATCTTTCCATTCCAAATGTTAGGGATCAAGTCTTGGTGAGAAGTTATAATTTTAAATTTTAACTTAAAAAAAAAAAAAAAAAAAAGACATTTAAAAAAATGTGGGTCTTATTAAAGGTCTAAAGGCTTTTCTTAGATCTTTTGTCCTTTACTAATGTAAAGACCAGGTTTGACCACTAGTTCACCTTAATACAAAAGTCATTCCTGTAAGTAAGATATTAACTACTCTATCTCACATGTCATTTTACCCCACATCATCTTCCGTTGTTACTTAACTCAGATCACAACTGCTTTACTGATCCTTTTATCTATTAAGTGGTACATCAAATAGAACATGCCATCAAATATATAAAAAAATAAAGCAAAAATAAATTAAGAAAACATATTTCCAAACATCAGTGAATTTTCAGTTAGAAATTCTTTAATAAATATGATACAATTAGGCATTCCTGAAACAATCACAAAACACAGACTTTATGACAGAATTTCTGTAAATGAGGTCTAATGTGGAAGAATATGACAACCATTAACTTGAGCTAAACCATGCTAGTCCTGCACTGACAAATATTAAGTTTGCAATTTACAAAGTGCTGTTTAAGTTGCTAGGCTGCTTATGATAGGTAAGATCCCAATCTCTTATCTCTTATCTGGAGGAACATTTTTAATTGTCCAAAATGGTGAATCTTCTTACAAAGAACGTTTCTGGTACTCATCAGGGTTACATTTGGAAACAGCTATCTCTTAGTTTGTACACAGGTTAGGTACAATTAAACTTCAAGGAGCTTTCCAAATGTTCAACATATTTTTGTTTTCCTCTTATTAGTGCACCACATTCCCTGAACTATTGCTTTCTATTAGAATTTTTTTTAATACTCTACAAACCCAGGCTAATTCTGGACGTTAATTATGTAGCTTAGTAGAACTCAGTGAATGAATTAATGCTGATGATTACTCTCTCCAGATATTTGCAAAGATACATTTCTATTCTTTTTCTTTCTCTTAGCCAAGTTATTTCCATATGATATTCATTGGTTTTTCCATGCTTATTTACTTTTACTGCTGCTCTCAAAGTTCTTTTCAGGTTTTATGCTAGATTTCTGATAATGAGCTACTTAAAATTAAATGCAATATTCAACATTCCATTTCACCTCAGAGATTGGATCTGTTTGAGGTCTTCAGATTGACCTGCATAGAATTCAAAAACTGAGAAAATCTTTTCTTGTTAAAACTCAGATATTTTAATGAAGTATTCAAGATCATAATTAAATTTTGGTATTACAGATTTCTTACAATGGTTTGCCAAAACTTAGAGATAGTTTTTTTTTCTCCCCTTCTAGACTTCCCACCCAATGATGAAAATAACAGGGGGAGAAGGCTGAAATCTGTAATATCCCAGATACGTCCACAGTGTTACGATGTTCACTCTGTCATCTATCATGAAGGGTCTTGAAGATATTTGCTTCATAGAGAAGATGATTTTGAAATTTCAAACTAATTTTATCTGTTTGATATATCTCTTTCAAGCCAAGGATAAACAGGCTTCCTTTTGTCATAAATCAGCTTTCTAATTTAAAAAGATGGACTACAAACACTGATGAAACTTAAGAGAATTGCACTATTTAATTCAAAAAAGACATTCTGCAGTCTAAATCCCAGCTAACTCTACAGAGCTAGACAGACAGCTGTTTTGTTCTTGGATAGGGGAATCACAAGAGGAAGAAGACAAAAGCTAGTCAAAACAAGTTCTCATAAGATACTGGGAAAAAAATAAGTTGATTGTGAGGATGGTCAGAGGCTAGACCAGACTGGGCAGAGGTGAAATCTCCATCTCCAGAGATACTCTCAAGCTGCCTGAATGCAATCCACAGTAACCTGCTCTAATTGATACTTCATTGAATAGAGGTGGGACAGGAGATCAGTTCCAAACTGTGGTCCTGTAATCTGATTTATTAATGTCAGATGTATTTTGTTACTTTGCCAGGTGCCTCACTTACATAAGTGTTGAAGATTACCACTCTGCTTAAAAATGACAGTTGAATGACAGACATATCCTCTCCTCAGCCTCTTGAGTTTATGGCCTCACATATTAATGTAAACAACTATGATACATTCTGCAGCTGCTACAGCCGTCTTCCAGCAATGCTCAGAGCTTTTCATTCATCTATGTATACAAGATCATGAGAGTGCTGTTGACCAAGTATTAGACAGATAAGGTCTCTTGAATTTCACATTACCAGTCGCATCTCTTACTTTCACATGTACATTATGTATCCTGTAAGTGCTCCTGGCCAACTTGTAGCCTACTTCAATGCCATAATTTATATCTGATGGTGGAATTTTTATTTCAGCTCTGTCTAGAAATTCGAGTAGATTTTCTGCAAAAAGGCATTAAGAATCATGCTGCTTCATAGCACAACAATCACCACTTCTAAACAGCAGACAAATTATATTGTAAAGCATTTGTATGGGCTATGCATTTAATGCATTTGTGCATTGGATACTACGTACTAATTGATAGATTCAGCTAAAATCAGTTTGTGTAAATCAAAGATGTCTCAGTAACACCAGCAAAATGATTAGTAGAAAGTAATAGATGCAAAAATGACTGTAGGGAGTTCATTGTTTGTAAATCAAATGTTTCAAAGGAGGTTATTTATCATATTACTGTAGCTACTCAAACATTTCTGTTTTAATAGCACGGAATCACTTTCCTTACTTTGCATTTATTACATCTTCATCCTTTTCTTACTATATTTTAAAGTGTTATCTTCCAGTGAGAAGTAAATGCAGCACTTTACTGGAACAGACATGCATGTTAATGGACACAGGCCACAGAGAATACTGACTTTGTCATTAATAGCTGAAATCATATAAAGCATCATAGCATGATTTCATTTTCTCTCTTTTTAATTGCAATAAATCTTGGGTATTTTAAGGTACTTATTGAAACCACATCTTTATTTTGAGATTTCACATTCATTTTATGGACATAATTTTCCTTTGCAAAAGAAGTTAAGTGTGAAAAAAAATGTAATCTTAAATGCAGAAAAAAACCATTTATTTATTTATCTATTTATTTGTATTAACTAAGAACTGATACTCAGCTTTACATTTCAGAATATTTATTGGAGATGTATGTTGTATATTTATAAAATATGTCTGATTATAGAAAGCATATGTATTTTTATAAAAACTTGATTATTTTGCTCTATGTAAATGAAACTTTCCATCAAAGTGAGGAAAAAACTGTATTGGAACAGAGGAGTATTAGTCAGATATTCAGAGCAGCCCTGAGGAGAAGAGCTTGGGTGTCCTGGTGGATGAGAAGCTGGACATGAGCCAGCAGTGTGCGCTTGCAGCCTAGAAGGCCAACTGTGTTCTGGGCTGCATTGAAAGGGGTGGCCAGCAGGGAGAGGGAGGTGATTGTCCCCCTCTACTTGGCTCTTGTGCTGGGGCCCCATCTGGAGTACTGCGTGCAGGCCTGGGGGCACCAGCACATGAAAGGCATGGAGCTCTTGGATCGGGTCCAGAGGAGGGCCACAAGATGATCAGAGGGCTGGAGCACCTCTCTTGTGAAGAAAGGTTGAGGGAAATGGGATTGTTTAGCTTGGAGTAGAGAAGGCTCCAGGGAGACCTTATTGTGGCTTTCCAGTACTTGAAGGGAGCATATAAACAGGAGGGAGAATGGCTATTTATGTGGGTGGATAGTGATAGGACAAGGGGGAATGGATTTAAACTGAGACAGGGGAGGTTTAGGTTGGATATTAGGAGGAAGTTTTTCACACAGAGGGTGATGGTGCACTGGAACAGGTTGCCCAGAGAGGCATCCCTCCCTCCATCCCTGGAGGCATTCAAGGCCAGGCTGGATGTGGCTCTGGGCAGCCTGGTCTGGTGGTTGGCGACCCTGCACATAGCAGGGGGGTTGAAACTAAATGTGGTCCTTTTCAACCCAGGCCATTCTATGATTCTATGAAATATTCTACTTATTCTTAAAGAATGGAAAATATAATGTAGGCGTTAGCTTTTTGAGATCAGAGAAGAAAATAAAGTTTTTATTATATTTAATGACTGATTCCTGTCTTGTTTGGATAATGAGAGACTTTTAAATATTAACTATCTATTAATTTTGATTGTGTAACATACAATAAAGGAAAAAACCCTGACTTTTGGAACAGAAGTATTACCATGAAACGCACACTCTCTGACAGACAAAATCTTGAGAATTGTATTCTGCCTCTTTAGTACTAACGCAAGATTTTGCCCGGCTAAATGCATTTACACTGTAAACTTCAAACCTCAGGAATACCAAAAATTGGATTTTATGCTTTTATTTTCTTCAACTCTTAATGTATCCGGTAGTTCTTTTCTTTTATCCCCATGTCCTTTTCTTGCTTTCGTATCAGTCACAACATCCTCTGATCTCTCTATTTCTGGTCATGAGAATCTTGCCACTCCATGCAAGTAGATTTACTGCACGCAGATATCAACCCAGCAGATAATCTATTTAGCTAATTAGGTAAAACCACTTAGAAAGGAGTGGAGAATGATTATTTGACTCTGCTGGATTTAAATATGAGCAGTCCCCCCTATTTTGATAGTAGACTAGAATTCAAAATATTTAGATATATGAAGACAAATTTTTCCCAGGCATGTTTTAGAACCTCCTGGTCAAAGTTTTGTGATAAAGGACCATATGTGTTGAGTTGTATAACCATGCTTGTAAAAGTAGGAGATTTACAAGCTTACATGATCACAGATGAAAAAGTGTTCAGGTCAAAGCAGTTTTAAGCCTGCAAAAGTAAAATTCAAACATCTGAGTGCAGGCATACACCAAGCTTAGTTGATTGATGCATAAAGATATTTTGGACAGTAGTTTTAGCTAGAGTTCCAAAAGTCCAGCTTAAGCATCCTGTTTCAGATCTCATAAAAATTTCCTCACTTCTCTTCAGATAAAGTATATTAGGAAAATCTTGAGAAAGTTTCAAAGAATCATAGAATGGTTTGGATTGGAAGCAATCTTCAAGATCATCTAGTTCCAGCCCTCCTGCTAGAGGCAGGGACACCCCCCCACTAGACCAGGTTGCTCAAAGCCCTGGCCGGCCTGGCCTTGAATGCCTGCAGGGAGGAGACATCCACAAACTCACTGGGCATCCTGTTCCAGTGTCTCACCATCTTCACAGTAAAGAATTTCTTCCTAATATCTAGTCTAGATCTACTCTTTTCCAGTTTAAAACCATTTCCCCTTGTCTTGTCGCTACATGCTCTGATAAAAATTCTCTCCACATCTTTTCTTCAAGTACCGAAAAGCTGCTATAAGGTCCCTCCAGATCCTTCTCTTTTAGGGGAGGTGCTCCAGCCCTCTGATCATCTTTGTGGCCCTCCCCTGGACTCACTCCAAGAACTTTTGCATCCTTGTGTTGGGGGCCTCTGAACTGGACGCAGTATTCCAGGTGGGGTCTCACGAGAGAGGAGTAGAGGGGCAGAATCACCTCCTCCTTGTCATGCTTCCTTTGATGCAACCCAGGATACAGTTGACCTTCTGGGCTGCAAGCGCACATTGCATGCTTGTGTTGAGTCTTTCATTAAATGACACCCCCACGTCCTTCTCCTCAAGGCTGCTTTTAAGCCATTCTCCAACCAACCTGTATATGTGTTTAGGATTACCCCAACTCAGGTGCAGGACTTTGCACTTGGCCTTGTTGATCTTCATGAGGTTGGCGTGGGCCCACCTCTCAAGTCTGTCCATGGCTGGCATCCCTTTCCCCTAGTATGTTAACTGCACTACTCAGCTTGGTGTCATCAGCATTCCTTACTGAACAGCTCAGCTCTTTTTTTCCAGCAATGCCCTCTTCCGCTATCCGGGTTAAGTGTGCAGTTTAACATAATTGTTTCATACTAGTAGATAATATAGTAGAGAACTATGAGTAATTACTTAATGGATTTATCATTCCTTCAGTGTATTTATTTCATGCAGCCATTTGTATTGGTAATAAAATGAGTAGCAACTGTTACAAGTGAGAATGACAAAATCTGTTAGATGCATATGGCCAAAGAGTATCTAAAGTTGAATCAACCTGAAAGCAGTGAGGCCTGCATATTACTTTGTTTAGAATCAGTTAAAACCAGCAGTCTAGGCAATTTTGACACTCACAAGCTCAACATGAACAATGAGCCTTTATGTTGCCAGAAGGGCAATTTATGCAGACCAACAGAAAAACTTATGCGCAACTTCTGCACATGAGCTTCTCTGTCTGTCAGTCAGTTCAGGTGTCCAAGTACCTTTGGAAACACAAATGTTGCTGTGAGCATTTGTATCCCATATAAATGCCTATGGCATGGATTGTTTTATTACTTTATATAAGGGAATCTGTATTGAGGGGGACAATTATCAAACCTAGTCACTGCTGTCCTTCACTGCTGTGAGTGGGGACCTCAAACTGCAGCACAGTGGGCTTTGCCTTAGAACTATGTTACAGGAGATAGCTCAAGATTAAACAGTGCTTATTAAGACAGTAATTAAGCCAACCATTAACTGAATGATGATAATGTAGACTGCTGCCTGGCAACAACTATGTGCTAGCTTTTACAAATTAATTCTCTTTTCAGATTATTAACAACAACAGAAAGACAAAACCCTGTTACTGTTAATTTAAAGCTAGAGGAAAAAGAAGATGATCTGAGGAAGGAAGGGAACAAGAAGTAAGAATAGGAAAAGGGAAACTGAGTCAGGGTGGAACAGTCTTTCACATAAAGGGAAAATAAACTCTTGAAGTGGAGAGCACATGGAGGGAAGAGAGGCAGAGAGAAGGAACTGTCACAGAAGAGCACCTGTAGAGACAAAAACAAGACACAAAACAATATGAAAAATAGCCATGATGAGTTAAGGGAACTAAGGGAACATCTGCACCAGGAGTTAAGAAGCAACAATCAGCAAACTCCTTTTGTTACTTTTTTGTGACCAACCACTATATTCATCATAGTTCCCTGATTCATGATTTCAGAAGAAACCAAGGGGCCCTGACTCAATTTGGTTTTGCTTAGTTACTTCATATCACTGACTTAAAATAAGCCCAGTAAAAAGAATTTTTTTCCTTTTAATTTTGAAATAATTCTGTTGTAATGTGATTTTATTCCAGATCTCAAGGCTAAAACTAAACTTCCTGTGATGGCTGGTTTTGGGTTATAGCAGAACTCTGCTCACATATAGATTTATCTCAGCTCTCAAAAGCTGAGGAACATGTTAATCTTTAGTGTGAGAACATTATCTTACTGATTATATTAGTAATTATTTCCTTCTTTGGATTTTATTTTTTTTTTTGATCTGGGAAAAAACCTACTTTTATTTGATTATAACAAAACATTTTGATTCACTAGAAGTTTTTTAAAGAATTGCCCGAATTTGCACAATCGTTTTTGACGTCAAATACAAAAGATCTTCTCAGAGTGAGAATAATCTCAAAGGTTCCCAGTGATAACATTATTGGTGATGCAACTCAGTTTGAATGAATAATGAGTTATAAGTTCAGATACTGGTGAATCTATAGGAGAACAAAGCCTTGAAAGTGGATTCTCAGTAATGAAGGTGGGAAATTTTATCCCACATCCTCTCCCTCAAGGGAAATTGTTGCTTCTGAAAAAATAAAAAGAAATTGTTATCCTTCCACCTATATTAAATAGAAAACTGAAGCATTTTTCATGCTGTTTATTGGAGAAGGCCGAAGATCTTCTTCCCAAAAGGATAAATTATAGTTATTTATGATGATGGACATGATTAGACTTGTGCCAGCATATAATGGTTATCTTGCTGATCAAACACTTCATCGTAACTGCTTCACCTGATAGCTTGGGTTTGGCAAAAGAAAACAAATGCACATTATAGTACAGGCACATTTTCTTCAACACAATTAGTGTTATTATAGTATAGTTAGTACAGCTACAATTTGATAGAAATAACTACTGCTAGTGTGTGTGCATTATGAAAGATATTTAGAAATTTAGTTTCATTTTCTGTATAACACAAGAGAAATTCTTGTTCATGGTTTTATCAATCAAAACTTTTTGTGTTGTTTATCTGAAGCTTAGTGTACAGCCAATGGGTAAAAAGCCCTGATATTCCAGTCACAATTAGGATGTCCAGTCAACTTCACAATCAAAATATCTGTTTGTATGAAACTAGTATTTTTGTCAGGAAAAGTGGATTTGGATTGACTTTCCCTTCTGCTGCATGCACTGTCTTCAGATTTATTAAGTCTGAGTAATGTGTGCTCTTTAACACACCATTAAGTGATTCCTGACGTAATCAGTAAAAGACGAAAATGTGCCAGTGCTGAACATCACTGTAGTTTTCTCTAGGTGTTCTGTTCCAGGTACTGAAATTGCAGCTGTAGACAAGAGTCAGCCTGATGAGAGAAAGGGCAGGGATAGAAGAAGGGGCCTTTTCTGGCTATGAAGAAATGCTTGCATACTCTCACTTAACCTTAGAGCTAGGGATATAAGATGGTACTTAAGTAAAATCAGATTTCATGCCTGAAATGATCTCTGGAATTTGGATGCTGAAAATATCCCTTTCAGTGTAGGCAATCGGGTTATGTTCTTTTTTCTTTTTTCTTTTTTTTTTTTTTTTTTCACTTTTTATTACTATTTACTTTATTTTCCCTGAAGTCTTCCACTCTTGAAACATACTGTCTTAGCCTGACTTACACAGAGCCAGAGTGAGCTAAAATAATTTATGTCTTTATCATGTCTTTCCAATCTGTGTCTTTATCTGCATTCTCAGTGCAGACAAGAAAGGGAGAACTCCCCTCCTTACTGCATTATCCACTCTGGGCAGGGCAAGAGAGCACAAAAAGAGTCTCCTCCAAGTGCCCATTGGCAAAGGCACTTGTTCCACTTGGAAGAGAGAGCAGAAATGTTCTTGAGAGGCTTCTGTTGATTGTTTCCCAAGAACTTTAATGCAAAATGCCTAAGCAGCTGTGGGAGCAGGGGCCTGAGAAGTTTGAGTCTTATATATCTCCAGTGCAGCTTGATCTGACTTTTCCTAGGGCCACCAAGTACTGGGAGAATTCTCTGAAGAATTTAAAATCCAAAGGGAGAACTATGGAATAACCCATGTAAATTAATGACCTTCCTTATTTTCTGTGAGAAAGGTGCTGGAATGCATGTCGAAGGAGACAAGTTTCTATCCCTTTTAAAGCCCCTGACCTCAGTGGTATCTTGTGAAAAAGAGAATTGCAAGAATGCAGGAGAAGCTGTAGTCTGTCAGCTCTGCTTAGTTCTGTAGATGGAATTAAGTTACTAATTAGGGTGGGGAGCAGTAAGAGAAATCACATGCTCTTTTGCCCTGAAGATCTTAAAATTAAAAACACTTGAAAAGCTATCCTTAAAATTGTACTGAGAACTAATTAGCAGAGGCTATACAAGAGGAAATGCTCATTATTTTCACCTTTTGAAATATACTGATCCTCAGTATTTCAAGATTTTTTTCTAGTATTTAGGTGGAAAAAAATCATTAAAAACAAAGATACAAATACAAAGGTGGAATTTTTAACATGACACATTCAATCTCTTGCTAGAAATTAACAGTGCTTATTGCACAAGAACACCTACCAGTGGGGGAGAAAAAAAATATATATATATATGTATATATACATATATACATATATATATATATATATTTTCAGCTGTAACAATTTAGTAAAAAAAAAATAGCCCTTGCAGTGGCTATACTAGTAATGTTCACAGGGAGTATGCATACAGGCTAAGTTATTACACATAGAAAAATGGGCAGTTATTTGTAAAACACCTGAATTCAGATTGCCACGGAAAAGAAGATAGTCTTAAAACAGCCCCTCTCTGTCATTTTTTTCCCAGCTGTGTACTCAAAAGGGCTCTCTTATACCTAAACAGCTGTTCTTTCAATAGCAAAGCTGAATAAACAAAAGCCCAGAGGTCATTAATGAGACTCTTCCAGTCCGCTCCATGGCACCACAGCTGCCAGTGGTGAAGAGTGTTTGTACGCAGCCACTTCAACTGATGTGGTCCATCCAGAAATCTCCAGATCCTCCTGAGGACATGGATAGATTCCGCCCTGGAGCAGGGTACTTTCAGCGCTCTGAACTGAGATGGACATCACCTGCCTTACTGTTTTCAGCAAAGCAGAAGCAGAAGCAAGCTCCTGCTGATCAAACAGGAAGAACCCTGAGGAGAAGGCATTTTCTAACTGATCGGCTAAGAAGCATGAAGCAGAAATGTGGGCTTTGTCAGACTCTACGTAAAGCATATTCTTCTGCTTGATGAAAGAAACTCAGTGCATGGAAAATTATTATTTAATGAACTCCCATTGTCATTCTCATTTGAAGTTGCTAATGAGGCTGAAGTCAATATTCTTCATCTACTCAGTAAAGAAAATTCTTCTTCTTGACAGTCTAAAATTGCCACTGGGTAGACACAGATTTGTGAGAAGAACTAAATGGTGTTTACTGTGGTAACTGATTATCTCCTGAAGAATCATGTGTTTTTCTCCAACAGTGGAGGATATAATTTAATTAGACTGTTATTTTAAATGTTCTGATTTTTCTTTAATGCATTAACTTATGGCCTGTGGCTGATAGAAAAGAAATTAACACTGACTCCTTTGACTGTGGAATGAATTGCAGCTTGCAAGAGGAGAAAATTAATTATAAATGCCTGCTATTTAAGTTTTCCAGATTCAGATGATAAATGAAGCAATTATTACATGTCAAGTATATAAACAGTAATTCGTCAACATTTCAGCTTATTAATTCTAACATTTGCCATTCCATGTAACATATTTATCACATTTTATTGCTTGTTGATGAAAAATCTAGCATAGTTCTCTCAATTATCTTTACACAGCTGCATAATGAAGCAACAAAGTGGGGATGTATATCACAGCTCTGAATATCACAAAAAGGTTCTTATTTGTCTTAACTTCAGTCCTGAATGAAGCACTGAGGCCTCAATCAGACCCACTTGCAGGTGTTTGTCCTCATTTAAACAACCCAAACTCATTTCCAAGTTGTGCCGCTCTGGTTCTTGTTGCGTTTCAGACTTCATTTCTGCCTACAGCTATGTGCCCAAGTCCTGCTGACTCACCTTGCCTGGAAGCTCCTTCCTTCTCTTTTTCTAACCACATTTCTATGTCTTTTCTCATACTCTCTCTGTACCTGGAATGACCTAACAGCTGAGTGCTGGGGACTTGTAAACATTTTCACATTTCTTTCTGAAATCCTGGTGTTCTACTGTGCTCCTCACAGTTTCATCATCAGTGTGAGCAATTTATCTTATTGTGCCCTCTGATTCTCGTACATAATTGTCTGGGACACTCCAAACTTCACCTGAAGGCTGAAGATGACTCAGTCATTACTGAGACATAGAGCTTTGTCGTAAATTACGTATTTATGGAGCAGTTGTAAAATCTTCCTCTTTTGCACTACAGCTTCAGTTCAGAGACTCTTCCAGTACTGAGTATCAAAATGTGGGAGCACAGCCACGTGGTTGGACAGATCACAGGTTGGACAATGTGAGTTTCACAACAGCTTTGTGCTGCCATGTGACATGTGATTAATCCCTTTATATCCTTGATTGAAATCCTGGACCAAATTACGTCAGTGGAAAAGGACCATGACTTTACACTTGAGATTTTTTATTTCTTAACAAGGTTAGCCAGACCAGGCTGTTGATAAATCAAGTGTGAGAAAAAGCAAACTCATGACTATCTCAAGATCCACATCGTGTTTTTGGGTAAAGGGAGTGCATTAACTAAAGGTTAAAAGGCTGCATAAAGTTCAGTGGACATTCAGGGATTATAGCACGTTGGCTACTGAAGCCAACTGTACAGGCTAGTTTTCTGGCAAGTGTGACTGGAAGAATTTGGATCTCATGACTTACAGCTAAAAATTAAAACTAAGAATCACCAAAAAAAAAAAAAAAAAAAAAAAAAAAATCCATTTTTCTGTGCTGAAAAGAATGAAAGATTATTTAACTGACCACACGTTTATTTCTCCATCATAAATGTTGCAGAAGGAAGCTCTCACTCAGCTGTTTTGTCTCCTTTTCAACTTGTGACCCAAGAAGCTTTTGCCCACAGATCTTAAACTTGTAATTTTATGTTTACTGAAGAAGTTGTTTTTTTTTTCATTCTTCCATTTGTCAAGGTCACTCTGGACATTAATTCTGTATTTTGAGCTGCTGATAGTTCCTTTCATTTCGATGCTGCCTGTGAATTTAAAATGCGTGCTGTCATTATCTAATTAATTGATAAGAACTCTCAGCAATTCCAAGATAATCTGGCTTAATTCATCTGCCAGTGTGAAGTAAAAAAAGATAATTACAATTTTGGGAAAAACTAATGATTAAAGATTATATATAACCTTTTGAATTTACTTTGATGGGGTTTCTAAAAAGCTGAAAACAACAGGATAAAAACATTCTCAGAAAAGAGAAAATTTCTATTTTCCAGATGACAAAACCAGAATAATTTGAATGAAGAAAGCTTTACATTTCATTTATAGCAGTTACTTTGGATTTTAAATACTACTGCTAATAATAATATTACAGAATCTGTAGCAAAAATAACAAAGGTAATAAGCATATACCACTTCTAGAATTTAAATACCCAGAGGAAGGAAGGTTAAATAATACAATACACAAATCAGTTATTTCAGAGATGTTTGCTAGCATTTGAGTATCCTCTCAGATGGAGAAATTAGTATATATTGATTTTAAGGCTTACTTGGAAATGTATGGCAATGATTATAAAGTGTAAATTCGCTAGCCCTAAAGCTGCAACCACCTTGAAACCACTTAGCCCCAAACGCATGGCACATGCATTATGTAAAATAGAAATCTTCATAGAAACATACCTTACTGATGAGCACGTACCACAACACTGGAAGCGGAAGTCTTGCTCTACTTGGTTTATCTCCCTGAATGCTCTGGCTCTTTCAGAAGGTAACACGTTATAAGCAATGGCACAAAAATTAACAAGTATTGCTCTGATGAATTCAGGAGCTAATCTACTTATGTTATTTGTATTCGATAGCCCTATATTTAATATGAAACAACCTGTTTAAAAGAGCTGGCACAATGTTGTCAGCATAGGATAAGTTGGCACTAGAGTCCAATCATGTTGCGTAAATGCAATGTTTGCATTAGTTATCCCAACATTTTAAGATTAGCATTTCATTTTAATTCTCAGTTTACCTGTGGTTTATTTAAATAAAACAACTGAATTATCATATATGAGATATTAGCAGCCTCATACATAAGCACAAACTGAACAAATGACAAGTTGATATTGTTGAAAAAGCTATGCAGGACTGCAATAAGGCCATACTAGAGAATGCTATAGCTATATCTGACAGCACTCATTCCAAAATAAGTTATGAGATGATGAATCCAAATTATTAGTTGGCAATCACATTTCTTCTGTGTTTTCCACCACTGTGTTAGGGTCTGAAAAAATTACCTTTTTAATGACGGTCTCCTCCCTCCTCTTGCTGTTGTTCAAAGAACAGGTTGTAGATGTTCATGTAGGTGATGTTCTGTGAGAGAGAAGCAAGTTGTTACATTTTTCATAATATAATAGATTTTTCTCACATTAACCTGCAATAGATATCGGGCTGTGCTATCTGTCACTATGTGACAAATAAGTAATAAGAATACGTGCATGTATATGAATTGTCGTCATAAGATAACCAAGTGGCCAGGGATAAGAAAAAATTGTGTGCCATTTGTTTCTCACACTCTTCCACATCTCTAAGAACACCACATAGACATTTTCTGAGATTATCATCTTGTTCTGAAGCATCTGACTTCGTTTCAGTTTCTTATTCTTCTCTGTAATAGTACTCATGTTCACTTTCTAACATTTTAATGAGAATTGAGACAGATGTGTTTCCTTCCACTGAAGAAAACCTGAAGCCTTATTGTGGAGACATATATGACTCTACTAAATTTAACTTGCCTTGTCAATATTTGAGATGATTTGTTCTCTGTTGCTTTCTTATGAGTCACACTATAAGAAAAGAGGATCACATACTAAGGCAGTGCTTTCAATTGGTACCATCAATGGGTACCACAGGATAAAATAATGAACATGCCTTTATAAAAAGAGAGATGAGATTTTTACTGGAAAATGCAAACTGTGAGCTCTAACTGGGCTAGAAGTTAACTTTTATTTGGACAGCTGAAGTTGAAAACATTGGATTAATAAAGATATCCCGGGGACAACCCACTCCTGAATTTCCCCACTTTTAAGCGCAGAATATTGGAGTTGGCTTCCACTGCTGAATGTGCCAGCAAACCAAAGCTGAGGTATATCAGGGCAGATACCACTGCCCCACACAGCATTTTGTCATGTGCCAAAATGAGTAGCCAAATCCCAGAGCAGGACTCACCCTTGACTTTTATCACAGAAAGATTCCTCTTGGGCAAAGGAGAGCAGTGGGGATGCTGCCAAGACAGCAGTAGTGCAGAGCCAACATACAGCAGCCTCAGCACTCCAAAGCACCTAGAAGAGCTCTGCAAACCTAGTAATGCTCTGCAACTAATTACAGTAGACACAGCACTACAGTAATGCAACCCTACTGCTTTCTGAAGCCTAGCAAGGACTCTGCATGAACCTACTGTGTTTGTTTGGTGTATCTGAATATGTCAGTCTCTAAAGAGATCTTTTCAAACTACACTCTGCTGGAGGCAACAGGAATCTCCCAGGAGAAGCAACAGAAATATTTTAATAATGACTGCATTATATTAAAAGAATCCTCACAGTAAGTAAAACAGAATTATTTTGCAATGGCTATACAGACTTTTACAAAGATAATTATATTATACAAAACTGATACCTTTAGCTGCAGTAAAGGGTCTCAGTATACTCTCCAAGCAGCCTCAGTAGAACTGTTAATAGGAAAAGATAATCAAAAATTTAATAACAAAATCTAAGGCTGGTACTTAGCCAAACTGCTCTGATTTGGAGCTGGACAAAAGAAAGAAAGAAAATAATTCAAGATCTGAAGGGTACTGAAGGGAGACCACTTCAGAGAGTATGAGCATAAATCGACTCTGTAACTAAATTAGGATGTATATGTTGTGCAGCTTCAACTCCCTCAAAATGCAAAGCCTGCCTTTTTTTGTAAGCCTTCCAGCAAAAACAGTCCCAAAATAAAAATACATAAATCCACTCCAGTCTGGACTGCCTGCAGGGAAGTGAGGGACATAAAACATCCCAACAAGATATATTTATGGCATCTGGAGCAGACTCAGTACAATGAGCTTCAGACCAAAGGCTGAATCACCATTTGCTCAGCCGCCCCCAGTGACAGCCAGGAGAGATGGAACATAGCAAACCTTTTACCTAGTGCTTGAACACCAGAAATGGCCTACATCTCTTTAGCAAAATTGTATTTTAATATATTGCAGTATGAACCAAAAAAATAATGACTACTAAAACTCAGCTGGGTCCTTAATTTTGGCCAGGAGCTCTTGCATTAAGTTACAAGGGTAGGTCTTTTGTATACCTTTTGCTCACCATTATTATCATAGAAGTAAAACAGATAGTGCTACAGTTTCAGAAGTTACTATATCATGGGCATTTAACAACCAGGACATAGCAATATTATTTATTGTTGTGTTTGGTTGAAAATACTTTGTTGTTTTATTTTGGGGACAGGTAAGGGAAGCACTCTGCTGCACTTTAAAAAAGTTTGACACTTTTATCAACCTTAAAAAACAAAATCAGAATCTGTTTTCAGTGTTGACAAAATTAAAGACATTGTGTAAAACAAACATTTCATGCAAATATAGTTCAAGTGATTCTGACTTACAGATTTGCTCATAGATCATCAAGAGTTCATGGATCTTAATATGCTCTCTAGATTAAAAACAAACAGAAATCCTTCAAGTTAGACTAATGTTAAATATAGAAGAAATCTTAAATTCTAAATATGTTAAAACCTTGACAGTACTTGGTATAGAAGTCACGTATCTTTTCCTTTAAATGAAGATAAAAAATGCTCTCTCTTTTGTTATTGTTCCTCCTAAATTCTTTACAATATCTGGATTGAAAAAAATATCAATGAAATGTTTTTTCTGTCACAATTAAGCTGTTCATCAACATTTTACTTAGAGAGAATATCTGCAGAGAGGGAGAGTCCAAAAACACTTGGTGCTTTTTTTAAGATACTAAAGATGAGGATGTGAAAAATTGTTATCAGACTTTCATAGTAGCACATTTATATTCATTCATTTTTCTTGGAAGCGTGAATGCATGAGTGCAGTGCTGTCTCCACTGAAGTTAATAGAGCAGGAATTTGCTTTCTGACATGAATCTGGATGCATGTACAGTGGTATATCATATCCCTAAGAAATGTTTATTTCCGAAAGATGTAAAGAATGTTCTAAAGGTGCCTGGTTTTTGCAATACGCTTAGGGAAAGCAACCTGCCTGTTCTTTGCCCTCCAGGCAAGACCTCCCTGTGTGAGCAGACAGCCAGTAGGCTGTGCCAAAGATGGCCAGAACCTGTGTCCAAACCTGGTGAGCTGTATCTTTCTGCCTGCGTGCCCTGAAAGTCCGCATGGAAAGGATCTCTTTGCCTTTTGGAGAAGGGCAACTGCTCAGTTGTGTCATCTCTGAGCATCCCTGCTTTTTCTTTTTTTTTTTTGCTTCAACTGGCTGAAGCATGTAGCTGGGCCCTGCCCAGGAGATGACTCCCTGCAACAGGCAGTAGTGGGCCCCATCACACACAGGCCCTATTGCTCTCCCTTATGCAGTGAACATAACACATAGTGATGTTTTCTAGAGATGTGCAATTTGTACAGAGTTGGACAGCTGCATAGTAAAGTCAAGACATGCAGCTGGAAAAGCAGTGGATAAGCCCAGAAGACTTTCCACTCTATCTCTGCAAGATTAGAAAGCAGCAGATTGAAATCAGGACTGCCTTTCTCTTCTGCTAAGGTCAGTCCATGGAGGAGAGTGAACTGTATGTGCATAAGGGTCTATTATCAGGGGTGCATATGTCAGGCACAAAACAGAGTGCAAATACATATAACACAAATCAGGTAAACACTGTTCTAGCTTCTATGTAGGATCTTATTCCAGTAGTTGAAGATGAAATGCCCCATTTCTGAACACAAGATCAAGCTGGATGGGGCTCTGAGCACACTGATATAGTGTGATAGGTGCCCCTATTTAATGCAGGTTGAACTAGGTGACCCTTAAAAGATCCTTTCAACTCAGATGATTATATGATTGTATGAAGAGAGACTTCTGTGCTTATAGTGTATGATCTCCACCACCATGATGAGATTTTGCAAAAAGGAGGAAGATTTTTCTCTGTGTCTGACATTATCTTTCATGTTTCTTCTGGTCCTAGCACGGCAAATCATTATGTCATCTAGACAGCAGTAGCTTAGCTGGCTCACAATTAGAAAAAAATAGCTGTGAATACATGGAGCCTTTTTTTATTAGAAATTTTCACTGCAAATTATAATGAAAACAGTTTCTCTCATGCATTTCTCCTTGTGTTTTTCATCCTGTCTTATGTAGACAGAGTTCACAGTGGACAGCTTCAGATAATCAAACACTAGTAAAGAATTCAGCTTCATAAAGTATTTTGTCACAACACGCATAACTGTGCATCTGTGCATGGGGAAATGCTGCTATTTCTGTCTTTGGTGCTAGCAAATATTCCAGTGGTGAGATACTGAAATCAGGGGCAGTTACTAAAGGCAGACATCGCTGCTCAGCCAGGGCTGTGCATGCTGCTTTCACACGAACTAAATCTCACACCATTTTCTCCTCCGTGTTTTTCCCTTCCCGCACTAGATGGCACTGCGATGTATGGTATCAGAGACAAGCAGCTATTGATGTAATGTGAAAACAACACAAATGTCTGAAGAAAACTAAAATGACACTGGCAAAAATGCTTGCAAATGTTCTGGGGTTCTCGGTGATACCTTGCAAAAAGCATGTCTCATTTCCAGTCCGTGATTTTTCTGTCCTCTCCCCAATTGTAACATTGAGATGACTGCATTAGAGGGCTGCTTTCTGAAAATAATGTGGAATTTTATTTCTGTAGCTGTCAGCTTGCTCACCATTGAGAACGTGAACATATTTGCATGTATTTTGCAGAACGTGTTAATCAAAATACTTGGAAGAAGTAACAACTGTATCTCAGATTTCATTTCCACCACTAGATCTAGCGCTATATTGAATTTAGATCAGGAAGATGAGCTTTGAAATCTTTATATATCAAAAATATTATTTGAGTTTCAGCAATTATGAACCTAGTAAATCTTGCACGATTTAGTGAGATGCTTTTTTCATTTGAAATTACTATTCTCCCCAGCTTCCTTAAAAATATATATGGCACAGCAGATGATGTTGGGATACAGTCTTCTTCAGTGTTACTGCAATGACAGCTTTGGGTAGGTAGCTGACATTAAAATGGAAGAAAAATGTTTTCCAGCACAATTCATTTAAGAGCCAAGGCCATGACAAAGTTGTTTAACAGTACAGTGATTACAAAAGAGAATTGACTTTTAGGGACTTTTTAAAGGAAGCTGGAAGCAATATAGAGGCAGAATGTCAAATCGGATAGTGACATGACTTTTTTAACTGGAAAATAAACTTCTCTGAAGATGTCAGCTCAATAATTCCTTTACACTAATTAAATGCAATGATATCAGCATCTCCAGAATCTGTAAGGCTGGTTTCTTCTATGTTGCTATGATACTGTATTATTATTTGATGCTATCTGATTTCTAACCAAGTAATGTAAGAATAACGGTCAAGAGTAAAAATGAATTATTCAAATCAAGAAAAGACTCCCATTCTAAACAACATTGTTTATCACACTGTTTCCCTAAGATAAGTGACCCTGCAAAACTGATATCCTTAAGCTTCATGTTTACTGTCTTTCAATTGCTCCAGAATCAGATATGGTTATTTTCAAGCTGTTCACTCATTCTAACTGTTATTTCTACAAACTCATCTACAGCCCAGACTGATTTGTTGACTCTATTAAGCTAGGGAACACAAGATGTTAAAGGTCATCATCACAATGAGGTCAGGTCAAGCTGTTGAGGTTAAATACGTTCACAGGAAGGAGCTAGCTAAATCATTCTCATAGGAGTGATGGAAGCATAATAGCCTCTATTTCTTCGTCAGATAAAAAAATAGAGACAGCTGATATATTTTCACTAACATTTGTACTACCCAGCTGAATCTGTCCTGTTTGGTGCATTTCTAACCAGATGACTTTCCATCACTGGAGGCCAGGATGCCTATGAAATTCAGCATAAGAGCCCATGGACACTGAGCATTCCTGGCCTGAGTAAAGTCAGGGCACAGTGTGAGGCAGCCCAATGAGCTGCCATCTCTTTCTCTTCCACAGAGCCAGGACCATAGCAGCCCCAGCTTACCCCACAGATCCTTAGGATGTATTCAGCTGTTTCATGAAGGTTACCTACATCTCAAGCAAATCAGTGGAACTTCTTCAGAGCCAGGATACACATCAGCAAAATAACATTTGCTACTTCTCCAAAATGAAGCTGCCTACGGAATTGCAGTTCACAGGAGATTTTGAGCAGCTTCACTTGATTGGATGATATAAAATTAAATCAAATTTTGAAATGTAACTTGTCATATATTAGACAAGTTACGTTATGCTTGTCTGCGGTGAAGACATCTTTTACCATTACCACAAGAAAGCATGAATTAAAATGCCAGCAAATCGACAAGGTCAGAAGTGGGCATATTTTAGATTACTTGACCCAGTAAAAGTGAGCTCAAGTTCATGCTGCCTAAGACAAAAGCACAGAAGTATCTGAAGGGTAGGAGGAATAAATCTTATAATTCTCTGTTCTGTATTTAAATAGTCTTTCTTATTCCATGCTTCATCCCCTTATATTCTCTCACTCTCGTAATTACCCATTTATCACCTCAAGAATTTGCAGTGTTTGATGGGCGCATGGCACTTTGCAAGATACACTGGCATAATTCTCTCAAGGGCTGCACCACTGCACACTGCATCTCTTATGATGGCACAGCACAACAGGGAGCTTTAGCAAACAAAAAACCACCACTATTCCATTGTATTCTGCACATGTATATTTCTTAGAGCTTATGCACAAGTGAATGGTTATTTTGTAATATGTTCATAATACTCTTTTTTATTAGTTCAGAAGTTTGCAATGCAGAAGTTTAGGTGCATATACATTATTCTATTCATATATTAATGTATTACAGATCATGCATTATTATACACTTAATTCACCTATAGGCGTGCTTTACATATCACAAAAGCAAAACAGAGAGGCAGAATTACATCCCTCTACCTGGTGTTCACACTTTTCTTGATGCGACCCAGGATACAGTTGGCCTTTTGGGCTGCAAGCAATGCAAGCTCATGTTGAGTCTTTTATCAACCAACACTCCCAAATCATTCTTGATGACTGTGTCTGATCTATTCTATCATATGAAGTATGCCTATAGGTGAATTTAAGAAGAAAAAAAAAAAAAACTAACAGCTTTTGCAAAGTAAGTTACTTTCCCCACCTTTCCCCAAAGAATAGTACAGATTGCTTATTTCAATATCTAAGTAATATTTCCACTACTGTGTGGCAAGATAATGAGGATTGGTGCATCAAGTTTGATGTCTGTTATACAGAAAACAAGAGGAGCTCTATCAGTGTAAAATGTCATTCAGAAACCGTGCAGGTATTCATTTCTGTGTGAACAAGGGATTTAATATGCCTCTGCAGAACCTGCGTATTTATTAAAACACCTGAGGCATATAAAATGCCTCAAATTCATAGCATCGAAAGCATATAGCTAAGAAGTTCCTGAAATGGATGCATGCCATAGAGAATCTGATCATTCCCAAGAATTTGAGGAAACTGTTTAGGAATACAGTTACCTGGTTGAAAATCTTGACAATACTCCCTATTTTCTTCGCGTTTCTGTAAATACCAGGTACCACAAACAGTGCAAATGTCTACAGATTCAAGCAGACTTCAGATGATTGTTAATGTTTGGTGTAGCTGCACCTGTGGTATATTTGACGTGATTTGTTTTACATCAAAATGAATTGGGGTAAAACTATTTGTACCTGTCACACACTATACTTACAAATGGTTTAGCCAGTGTATGAAGTAATTCTAATTTTAAAGCTATAACTAGCCCTAGTGAAATTTGAATTTATCTTTAAAAATATATCCAAATATACTGTGTTAAAATTATCTGCCCTTCCTTATGACAATCATGACAAGCAACCAGAATCTTTTGATGAACAAATTGGAACTGAACTTTTTTAGCAGCCCTACTGCAAGTTCATATGAGCAGCCATGCCACGTATGCTGCCAGTACTCTGTTCACTGAATTCAAAAGACATGAAAAACAATTAATAAACTTCAATTTAATTTGCTCCACTAATCTCTCCATCCAATTTTCAGTCTTAAGAGGCAGTAGTCAGGCTTTAATAGACAGACATCAGGTCCTGTTATGTAGAATGGGGCAACAGTCGCATTATTTTTAACTTTAGTTTGTATGAAGATATGACATGCCTTCAGAATTACTTAATGAAAATCTCCACTTCTTCAATTGCAATGTAGATGTAACTGCAGCCATATAAGGAAATATAGACTTTAGCTGGGAGAGCGCTAGTGCTGTACCAATACTGAACTAAGAATGACAAACAAGAAGAAAACATACTTTAACACACACAGACTGTAAAGCGTGAGTGTTGTGTTCATACAAGCACAAATAATGTGCACAAACCATTTGCAGTTCTGTGACAATAATGCAAGACTTAACTAGCACATCAGAAATAAACTAAATGGCACTTTCAGCATCCTGACCTACTCTCTCTCTGATGAGTCCCAGACAGTGATGTTTGCAGTAAGCTATTAATTCAGTCAAGTTAAGGAATCTGTGGCAGGAATACACCTTCCTGTTCATTAACTTCTAAAATAATTAAATTATTTAGAGTAACTCCAAAACTGTTTCTGCCTTCTTGACTGGTAGTAAACAACAGTACTTCCTTCTTAACCATTTCTTCCATGCTGAATTTGTATTGTTAGGTTGAAACAGAGCTTGGCCTGCCCTGGCTTCCAGTCTTGATTTCTAGATTCATAACAGAAAAATTGGTACAGAACATTGTCTATTTGTGCATGCATTTTCATATATTTTTTTCTTTTTTATTATTATTATTAAGCTTCTAGGGAGTGGGTGATGGCTGTGCACCAGCCATATGCACCAAGCAAAACCCTTGAGAACTACTTCTCATTTGCAAGCTCTGCTTGCCAACCATCAATTCTGCACACCACTGGCTATTCACAAAATATTAATATTTGTGGTTCCATTCATATATGTACTATCATTCAGTACTAAATGCTATTAGCTACCATGCTGTCTGCCCCAAGTTACTGCTAGTTTGAGAGATGGAGCAGGACATTGATTGGTTCACATATGTTTTGCAGGCTAAAGGCTTGAAAAATTGTGAGAAGAGAGTAATTGTTCACAACTCTCACACACACCCATCTTATTTTCTCTTCCAATCATTCTTAGGTCATTTTTATGACAAAGAATTGCTTTAGCACTTTTTGTATTACAAATTCTCTGATCTTGAATTTCCCTGTGGATATCTCATGTTTCTGCTTGTCTGCAATATTTCTACTTTTCTACTTTCCTTCCAAAGGTCTCCCCATTCCTTCCTGCTTGTTTTGATTTTTTTTCTTTTGAATGCCAGAAGAAAAGAACTTCTTCATTCACTGTGAGAAAGACAAATGCAGACAGCATTACTCTGAGTATTAACTAAAGTGAAAAAGAAGTTAAAAAATAAAAAGGAAGCCTGAAGAGAGAGTGTGAAGCAGAGAAGGGGAGATAAAAAGAATTTACAGCAGGCAATTGGTAATGTATATGTATATATATATATATGTATAAGGAAATTTGGACAGAAGACCTATGGCATTATTTTGGCTCTGGCTTAAAATACTCCTACAGGTACTGTGACTACTTCAGCTAATATCATTTTCCTCATCACCGCTATTATAAGATCTAAGCAGCTGAGCTGAGGTCAAACATCATTTGTTGTCCCATCTTCCAGCTTTGCACTAGCAGATTGAAGGAAAGTGCAACAGAGAACTTACCACCCTTATCCTAATCTTCCTTTCATTTCTCTGAGGCGAATACCTTTTCCTCTGATACTATTTCATGCTCTTTCTTACCCAGTTCCCTCGCTCCTTTAAATCTCTGTTTTCCAAGGCTCTTCCAGTTTTGTACTGATGTATCTTGGAACCCGGGTTTACTTCCAGATCTTTCCAGATTCATTTGTTTATCTTAGGACCTGAACAACAAAATAAATCCCTTCAGCCAGAGAAAGACATCCTTGTCAGTTTCTCTCCCATGTACAAATACCATTGCTCATCCTGCTGGGTAACATCCATACTGTAAAGATGGACACAGCTCAGGTGCAGCTGCATTATCAGTCTATAAGCTCAGGTCTGGTGCATCTGTTTCACCTGATGTTCTACCCTTTTGGAGTGCTTCTAGAACCACGAGGTAGCTGGCCTCACTGGACTCACACTCCCATTTATGCTAAAGTCATCAGCTTCTGGTAATTCAGAACAATTTTGAATTATTGACTCCTTCACTTCTTTCAGAAAATGCCAGAGGATTCTGAAGGCAGCAGTTTCTCATAGCTGTATGAGGACCCCTATTGAGTATAGGGTAGAAAAAGAAGGTATTGTCTCCTCCAGCAGCAAATATTTCTGCTTCAGGAACCTGACCGTATGAGCAGGGGTCAGAACAGAGGTGTCACAAGCCGCAATGCTAGTATAAAACAGGATTACTGGACTGTCAGAGTATGGTCTTAGGTTAAACCTTACCCTGACCTTGTCAAGGTCTCAGACATGATATTATCTTCATCCTCACAGGAGAATCCATATGTCTAATGGTTTTATCTGTTTTGTTTTTGTGTTGGTTGTGGGTTTTTTTTCTTTTTTTTTTTTGTTTGTTTGTTTTTTTTGTTGTTTTTTTTTTTATGAGTAACTGCAACATTTTTAAACCTGAAACGATGCACAGTATCTAAGCAGCTGAGCACATCTGAAGCTGTCCCTAATGTCTTGCTAAATACATACCAGTACAAATTAGCAGTGCTTGCTTCTCAGGAACAATCTTGTAGAAAAATTCAACTCTGATATTGCTCTGCTGTCAGAGAAGGGAGCACATACCAGAGAACTCATTGCTTGATCCATGCTGTTAAACATTCACTCCTGAAAAGAGACATAAATAATGTAAAAATTGACCCTCCTCTGTGAACGTTTCTTGACTCATTGAAGTATCTATCATGCCTGCCTTCTCTTCCTTCCTTTCCCTGTAAGAATTCTGAATTAGATGCCCACTGTAATATTTCTGCGAGTTCTTTGTGAAATCAGTTGCTGTACTGGGAGGATATTTTCTAAGTCTCATATGCAAATTATGGCCAGAGACCTTATGCAGTATCACATACAATAATGAAAGTAAATTGATAAATTCATTAAGTTAATCCTACCAAAACTTAAAATGTAAATACATCCACTGGACCAAGAAGCCTTCGGTATTGGTGGTCGGCACGTATAGATAGTTTACTACTAAAGAGGAAGCAAAAAACAAACCCTAATTTGAAAGGAGTATTTGATAAAGGAAATCAGTGTTGGGTTTTAAGACAGGTACCATACACACATTTTACTGAAAAAAAGCATTTCCTCAAAAACAACAGATAAAAGATGGGAGCTGCATAAAACTCCCATCAGCTCAGTCAGCAACATTATGATTTCTGTAACACATATTCAAATAAGTTCTGTAGTGGGCTTCCAATTGTGATGATTTTTTTCTTGCAAGAATTCATCATAGAAAAGCAGTTGGACTTCTTAAAGTAGTAATTCTGAAGGCAGAAAGAGAGAGAGGAAAAAAAAAAGACTGCTAAATAAAATAACAGTTAGAAGGTAACGATGTAGAAGGTAACAATGGAAAGGAATATCTATAAGAAGGCAGGAAAGAAGGCAGTGGAAACAATCACAATACATAGAGGTTACTTTTATTAGATCACAAACAGACATGTATTTGTTTCAATTCTGTGAGACAATTGCAAGAGTTAAAATGTAAAATGCATGACAGATCATATCCAGCTGTGGCGAGAACTTTCAGGCCCAGGGGGAAATTGTCCCTCAGATACATTCAGTTGTCTTTATCAGATGGTGACATACGCAGTTACCATCCACTTAATCATTTAAGTAGCCTTTGCAATAAGCAATTTACAGCACACCATAGAATCTCCCTTATAGGAGTGTTCTGATTTTTTCTGAGCTTTCAGAACCTCTCACACTTGTTCTGCAGAAGTGACTCTCCTATTTAGAAAAATCCTTTAAATAGAGATTGTAGTAGTGATAAATGTGTTCCGTTTTTTAATTTTTTTTTAAAGTCACATAGGGGCTATTTAGCACAATATCATAATACACAAAATTGGGCACCTCTAGATATTCTTCATTACACATGTAGACCACAAAAATGGTCTAAAATAGATCAGATACTGGCACCTTTTATCAGCGTTAACAAAGAGAATAGAGATTAAACATTCAAAACGTCTCTATCTGTTTACAGACATCTCCCACTACTGATTCTCTATTGACCCTGTCTTTCCTAAGTGAAATACTGCTGTTTTCTGTATCCTACAATTTCCCTCTGTTATCTAGATAAATAATATGCATTTTTGAACAAGAGTTGTATTTATCCTTGCCATCCAATAAAATGGGGTACAGTTTTTGAGGCAACACTGTAATATAAACCATACATGTGCTATAAAAAAAATTCAAAAAATGTGCACTATCAACTGCAGGTTGGAACACAAGAGTTACATTAGGTAGTAGGCGGGTAGAATCTCACAGAGTCTCACAGAGTCTCACAGAGTTGTAGGGGTTGGAAGGGACCTCCAGAGATCATCGAGTCCAACCCCCTGCCAAAGCAGGTTCCCTACAGCAGGTCGCACAGGTAGGCATCCAGGCAGGTCTTGAACATCTCCAGAGAAGGAGACTCCACCACCTCCCTGGGCAGCCTGTTCCAGTGCTCCGTCACCTCACTGTAAAGAAGTTCTTGCGCACATTTGTGCAGAACTTCCTATGCTGCAGTTTCCGGCCGTTTCCCCTTGTCCTGTCTCCACTCACCGCTTGAAAAGAGTCCGGTCTCGCCATTCTATTCCCCACACTTTAGATACTTATAGACCTGGATCAGGTCCTCTCTCAGACTTCTTTTCTCAAGGCTGAACAGACCCAGCTCACTCAGCCTTTCTTTCATAGGAGAGATGCTCCAGGCCCTTCACCATCTTTGTGGCCCTCCGCTGGACTCTTTCCAAGAGATCCCTGTCTTTTTTGTACTGGGGAGCCCAGAACTGGACGCAGTACACCAGATGAGGTCTTACCAGGGCAGAGTAGAGGGGGAGGATCACCTCCCTAGACCTGCTGGACATGCTCTTTTTAATGCACCCCAGGATGCCATTGGCCTTATTGGCCACAAGGGCACACTGCTGGCTCATGGCCAACCTGTCATCCACCAGGACACCCAGGTCCCTTTCTGCAGAGCTCCCCTCCAGCAGGTAGGAGGGGACCTTGCTTACATAAATCAAAATTGCAAATGTCAGGGTGAGGCAGCCTTTTGGATTTGTAATTCTGTTTCCAAAATGCTGCTTGGAGCATGCTTGGAGACATAACTGGCAAACATGCATTCAGTAACTCCCTTCTAACTCATATCTCCAGTTTAGTGCTCTGACAACCTTTTGTAATTTCTTCTGGCACTTCTTTCTCTACACTGAGTTGTTATAGTTCTTGTCATTCACTCTTCTTCATCCTTTTTCTTGCACTTTTCCTCTCGAAGTTGTCCCTGAAAATTTAGATTAACACCTTCCTGCAAAGAAGTCACCCTCAAAGCTTGAGCGGTGGCTTCAGTGGACGCACCTAACTTTTTCAGTGCTTCAATAGCAATGGCTATTGAATAGTCATGGCAGCAAACAAGGAAGGTGATAGCTATAATGAAATTAGCTTTAGGAAAACAGTTGATGTCGAGCAAGACAAGAAGGCAGTCTTGCAGTAAAAAAAAAAAAAAAAAAAAAAAAAAAAAAACTTTCCTGCAGCTTTCTGACTTAATACTTTCTAAGGTTTCACTATAAGTTAAAGGAAAAGCTCCAAAAAAACCTAACAGGTACAAATAAACTGGAAAAGTGCACATTGTGCATTATGTGTATGTAAAACAGAACCTTACTTCATACATAGGGAAGATAGAATGCATTGTGCCCATAGGGTAACTTTAAAGCTCTGATTAGGTAAAAACCATCTTTCACTAAGCCAACCATCCATTGCCTTGCTTCTAGTAAATCCTTCTTTTGGAAAAAAAATCATATAAGATATCCTCATACACAGTGAATTTGTGTGGATTCAGTAAGGCTAGTGCTTGAACTGTTGAATTCCATGTGGAATTTAAAACATGTCAGCCCTTTCTGCCTGCAGGGCAATGGAAAGGAATCTGTCCACGGAAATAAAATAATTTCTGTGCAATGTGGTTTAAATATTCCTCTCTTCTCCCCTACTATAAAAGCTAATGTTAAGCACTACAAGATGAAAATCAGAAACAGTTCAGACATTGCTTTTGGCTTCGCTGACTTACTGTTATCTTCCAAATCCATGCAAATTACTAAAACACAAAAAGTATTCAAGATTCTCTTGACTTATTCATAACAGATAAGAGATACCAGATATACACAAGCTGTCTTCATTTCTGAAGGAACTAGAGATCCTCAGGAAAGAATTTTCCACAGAGATTTTCAGTCTTTATCATTTTTTGTTGAATTTCTAGTGAAGGTCATGTTTGAAAGTAACTGTTAATTTACCTGAAATTTTCAAGTTAACTGTGTTGTCATTCTATTACATTGCTCCAGAAAAATTATATATATAAATATGAAATCTTCTACCAAAATCTGTATGATCAAGGTCTGATAGGATCTGTGGAGTTTTACTTGTGCAAATCAAGCCTTGCAGAATTACAGGGGAAAAAATACCCACCATAAATTAATAGAATAAAAATTTATGTATCTTTGCTTTAATGATTGCTGAAGTCATCCTGGTATTGAACTTAGGTATGCTCATATACAAGGATTTTTCCAGCTACCGTTTATGACCAATTAGAGATCAATGACTATTAGGAATCATCAGTCTGTCTAAGGTTCTCTGAAAGCTCGAATGCTATACAATCTGCAAGTAAACATTTCCAGTAAATTTGAGAAATTGTTATGTTATGACAACCTGTCAGGGAGCTCAGCACCATGCTTTTGCTTACTCCTTCCTCTTCCATTCCCAATCCCATTGTTATGGGGGAGAGAATAAGGGAAAAAATAAATAGAACTGATAAGTTGAGATTTACAAAACAAGCGATGCACAGTTCAATTGCTCACAACCTGCTCACCAATGGTCAGACAGTCCCCAAGCAGTAGCTGTACCACATAAGCCAAGTCCCCTTAGTTTTATAGTTTCTTCACCTGACATCACATGGTATGGTATATACCCTTGGCCAGTTTAAGTCAGCTGTTCTGGTTCTGTCTCCTCCCAGCTCGTTGTGCCCTCTTCACTGGCAGGGCAGTACATGAAGCTGAGAAACTGAGAGTCCTCGGCTCTGTACAGCACTCCAAAACAACTGAAACACCGGTGATTTGTCAACATTGTTTTTCTCCTAAAGTCAAAAACCATACTATCACACCAGTCACTGTGGAGAAAATCAACTCCATCCCAGCTGAAACCAGCAGATTTCAAACTCTGATTGAGGATATTTCTTACAATATCACCTATAATATCAAAATAGAAGTAAAGGTAGAAGGTAAATAGAAGTAAAGGTAGAAGCAAAGTTCAGCAACATACCCTTGCAGCTCTTAACAATGGTGCATTGCACTAAAAACAATTATTTCTGGTATTTCCCGTGCAGGAGGCAATTCTCTACTGCCTTTCCTCTATCCCTTTCTCAATCCAGAAAAAGCTCTTAGACAGGACACTTGCCTCAGCAAAGAGGCCTGAAAAGAGATATAGCTAAAAACATTATGTATAGTATGGGTATTTCTGACCCATGAGCTCAAAGAATGTATCGTAACTCTTCAAATGAAGAGTTTTATAGTGCCTATATCAACCATTTGCAATACAACTTATGAGTTATACTTTTTTAAGCTCTATATTTTTATCTCATCTAGAAAGTTCACGGAGATACAAATGTACATGCATACATTTATTTGTTCAGAATGAATGCAATGAAAATAATATTAAACTTTGATTACAGTAGGAGTACAGTGCTACTGTGGTATTATCCGTGCAAAATTTTCCCTATTTATTTTCAAAATGTTACCATCTTTCAAAGCAGAAGTCAAAAGAAGAGAAACTACAGTGTTCCTACTGACATGTATTAGTTTTTTAAGCCTCAGATGAGGAAAACGAGTAATTGATCTTAATGGGAAGCTTTCAGTTGTTCAGCATTAGGAGTGGTTCCACATATTAGAAGTAACTTTAAGGATAATTCCATTCCTGCTCAATAATTTTATAAAATTACTTAATTGCATTCTAGTCACTTCTGTCTTTGCTGTAGTATTTTGTTCACTGTGCCATTTAAATTTCATGAAATCACAGGAAAATTCAGACAGAAAGGTTGCCAGTCCAGCTGCCTGTCCAAAGCAGAACCAGCCCTGGTGCCAGCCCAGTCTGCTCAGGGTCTGATACATTCAGGATTTAAAATTCTCCAAGGACATGGACAGCACAGCCTCTAAGGATGATCTGCTCCAATGCCTCACTGTCCTCATGGGAAAAGTGTCTCTCATTATACTTAGCCTGAACCACTCTTATGTATGCCCATAAATGGCCAGACTGGTAAGGAAAGCTTTAAACATAACGTAAATTGACAAGAATATTCTAGATACTGAATCTGAGGTGGTGTTAAAACATTCCCTAGCTTCTCTAGCTTTAAGAAAGTATGGAACTCATTTTTCCTATGTATGTATGGCATGACTAGGTTAAATGATCAGCCTCAGCTAATCTACAGTGCATGTACTGTGATGGGCTTTAGTCACTTAAAGACAAGTAGGACTCAGGAAAGAGCTCTTGGACAGTCATAGTAAAATATCCATTTAATGGTGGTGATGATAAGAAAGGCCAAAAAAATAGCATATTATAATTACAGGAGAACTTGAAAATTAGACATAATTCTATTGCTGTCTATACAGTTCATGCATTTTATTGTCATTCATGCACTTAGTACATGCAGTTCTGATCATTCAATCTAAAAACCATATACTAGGGAAAAAAACAACAAAACATGGTTAGTATTGCTTGGAAAATATATGAACGTGGATGAAATCTATAAAATCAAGGTGATGAAGAAAGTGGAAGGAAACTATCATTCACTGTTTCTCAAAAAAACATGAAAAATATTCTTGAAATGTCAACAACTTGAAAGCTGTGGGTTTTTTTTTCATTTAGTGAGTGTAAGTAATAGAACACATCAGTATAGCAGAGATAAAAAATATGAATGAGTTCCAAAATATCTAGGACAAAACTGCAAAGATATTAAACAGAAATGTGAAATGCTTCACTGAAATATTAAATGCTGATTTAGGATACAATTAAACTACTGATTACTGGAAGATGGGAGGTTATGCTAGGGAAAGAATCACTGTATTTGTCATCTTTCCCCTAATAATCCTTTATCAGCCATTAACAGAGACAAGGTGAAGTATGTGAACTCATCTGAGCATATTTTTACATTCTTGCTGTATATTTTTCCAGGATACCTATTTATCAGTAGAACTGCAGGACAAAATACACTTATGTAGAAAAATGCCTGACTTATTTCAACCTTGCTTTCCTCCATAATTCACTCACAATTTGTCTTGAGGTCTTCCACCAAACTCTACAGCGATGTCAACAAAACTGTAGAAACCCATGAGCAGAGAGTGATGTGTGCATTTGTTGGTGCCAGAATAATAGTTAAATTCTGCTTCTGGTATTGCTCAGTGACACTCAAAAGTGAAAAAATATACCAGATTTGTTTTACTGATATGCTTCATGCTGCTGCAAGGAGACTTGCTAAAATAGTATTGCTCAACATCTCTTCACATCATTTTGAAACAGCATGCACTTCTGGAGTCTACTGCCATTTGGAAATATTTGTTTCCAACTACACCCTACCTTCAACCTATGTGGAATGAAGTACTGACTCACATAGTCAAGACCATTCTACAGGAAACACCATATTCTAACTTCCCTGGAAGTACTATTTCATAAGGAATCCATCACCTACGGTGAAATAATCTTTGAACAAGATTTGTATATACTAAAAGGAAAGTTCATAACTTTCCTTCATTGTAATCTCCTTTGTGACAGACATTCATATTCAGTATTCACAGAACCATAGAATCATTAAAGTTGGAAAGACCACTAAGATCATCTTGTCCCACCATCAACCCACTACCACCACTAATCCATGTCACTCAATGCAAAATCTACTGTTTTCCTGAAAGCCTCCAGAGGCAATGACTCAGCCAGCTCCCTGGGCAGCCTGTTCCAGCACATTACCACTCTTTCTGAGAAGAAATCTTTCCTAATAGCCAAACAACCTCTCCTGGCACAACTTAATGCCATTATCTCCTGTCCTAAATATTGCTAAGATTTTGTACATCCTGTTTTTTCCTGCATGCCCCAAGCATTTCATGTTCAACTCCTGGTTGCCCAAAGCACAGAATTATAAATCTATAGCCTACACTCTACTATCCATTTTACATTTATATAATGTACTCTTTAACTCCTCTGGAAACTATTGAAAAGTACATATAGCAGCCTGTATTTTCAATCCTTTAGCTATAAACATCATTTCTTCTCTACATCAGAAATGAAAATCCTTAATTCTGGAGTCAAGACATCATCATCTCTAAGGCATATATTCTTATTATAAAATACTTTGTAGAAAATTCGGAGAACATAGAGAAAGCACCCAAGGAAAATAGGGCTACAGTTATGAGCTAAAACCTGCGGGAAATAAGTCTAAGGACTTTCTCCTGTTTTTTTTTTTTTTTTTTTTTTATAACTGGCTTGAATTATTGCAGCAAAGACTGGCCAAATGGAAATTATAGTACATTGGGATTCCTGCTTGTAGTAGTGTATAATCAATGGATATCAAGATGTTACAATCACAAAATAAACAAGAGAGTTAGGTGAAGTGGACTATGATAACAAGAGAGAATAAATGGAAGGCTTATCCTTATGCTGGGCTCACCACAAAACACCAGAAAGAGGGATCTCCAGACAAAATCCTTCCCCACTGGTAGCCAGCTCTTCAATAGGTCTAGGAGAGGTGCAGCCTGGCTCCACCCCTTCCGGCAGCACAGGTGAATTGCCTTCAGCTGTGCTCCTCTGGCTGACTCATGGCTCGCCTCAGGTGATCAATCAGAGGTTCAGGCCGTGACTCAGCAGTTCCCATACAAGTAGATTTTTGACTTTCAATGGATGTATGTACCTTTTATGTCCTCCTTGATGTGAATTTTAAGTAGTATGCATGAGCTGAAAATTGCAACAATTTTTTGCCCCTGCAGGAATCATGTTTGCTTGGCTTTTTTTACTATGTTGATGTATCCAAAAGTGGTCTTACTGCAGGCTAATGAAGTAAAGGTAAACATATGAATTGAGTAATAAGAAAAAATATACATTGTAAAAACTGAAAGAGGAGAACATAATTTGTCAGTCTGTATGCTGTTATGAGAATAGCTGGTGTTAGTATGTTTATTATGGAGATATTTTTTTAAGACTGATAACAAAGTTGGAGAAGTTTAGCAGGCTAGGTCAAAACTATATTTCTATTCATGTATGTTGTGGTTTAACACAACGGAAAGATAACGATAGGTAGTTAAACATCATACAGTTATTCATTTATTCCCCTCACAGAGGGATGTGAGAGAGAACTGAGAAGCGCAAAAACTAATGGGTTGCAAAAAGGACAGGGTAATAAGAAAGAAAAAAGCATGAGAGGAAAAAAAAGGGAAGAAAAAAAAAAAAAGAATAAATGAAACAAATGATACACTACACAATTGCTCAGCACCAGCTGACCAGCACCAAGGCAGTAACAACCACCCATCCAGGCCAGTTCCCTTCAGTTCTACAGTTCTGCAAGATGCCATATGGTAGGGGATATCCCTTTGGCCAGCTTAGGTCAGCTGTCCTGGCTGAGTCCTCTTACATCACCTAGTGCACTGCAGCCTCCTCACTGGCAGGGCAGTATGAGAAGCTGAAATGTCCTTGACTTAGTGTAAGCACTTCTCAGCAACAACTAAAACATCAGTGTGTTATCAACACTATTCTCACCCTAAATCCAAAACACAGCACTATATCAGCTACTAGGAAGAAAATTAGCTCTATCCCAGATGAGACAAGGACAACATATCACAGCAGTAAGTGTTACGTTGGCTTGGCATTATCAGTATTTGCTATTATCAAGGCATATTACTCAAGGAATTCGGTAAACAAGTTAACGGGTTTTTTTATTTTGACCTAGGAGTTAAAAGACTACTTATTCTTTTGTCGTATTTTTCATTAAAATTTGACTGTTCCAAAGGATTCTGTTCTCTACTTGGAACTGATGTTGCACAGTTTTTGTTTGGGTTCTTATCTAAATATTCAGAGTCTGGCAGTCTTATAAATTTGAATGTGATTTTTAATCTGCCAGAAATCATCAGCAATGGGGAACAAGTTAGTAATATTTTCACATAAAATGTGTCAATAGTTTCAGTTTTCTATTTGGGCTGAAAAAAAAAAAGCAACTTGGTGGAATTTTCAACCATTAACCTGGTATTCCAAATCTCTGAGGAAGCTGGGATATGTGCATGTGTGTATATACATATTAAAAGAACCTCATCTCCCTCCTATAAATTGGAGTGAGACAGCATGTCACATATCCAACCTTCAGATCTATTTAGACTTTGAGAAGGAATAAATGAATACTTTTTTGCTGCACCTGAGTCAATTCAGACATTTTTATTCAAAGTCCATGCTAATATCTGTTCTTTCGCTACTGCCAGAGGGTAGTTTGAAACCAGAGTGTAGGTCAAATATGGGAAGGTGCACATTCACCAAGCTGACTGACGCTTTCAGTTTGAGTTATGATACTTAAAGATGATATTCTTTTTCTCATGACTGTCTTAGGACTAATTTAGTACTGCTTTTAGTGACAGCAGTTTCAGATGAATTATTTTTCTTAGAGTCATAGCTCGAGTCCAGGTTGAGTCTCAAAAGCAGAAGAATTCCCATCAAGTTGCAAGAAACTGTGAAATGTAATTAGAATCAGACATAAGCTCTACTCAGAAAGACTTAAACTAGAGTTATGCAATTATTATCCTTTAGAAGAGATTGTTTGGTAGACTTACTTTCCATCTAAATTCAAGAAGAGTATAAGTCTTCTAGCATTCTTTCTCAAATAGCTGTGCAGAATTTGCTGAAATAGTTTCTCTGACCTTAACAGCACCTTGCTCTGGGCACCTATGTGCCTGGAGAGACGAAGGTTGTATCACCCTCTTTTGCATTTCTTTCTTTCCAAAAAAGTAGATTTTCAAGACAGGAAGCTCCCTTAGATGTTTTGTATAGTCATGGGATAACGTTTAACTATTGTCCCCAATAGATCATTAATTCTGAGATAACTGTTTTCTTATTATTTGCAATTGTTTTGCTGCTGTGGTTCACATGAGCATTTAAGAATGGCATTCCCACTCATGCTTCTTATTGCTGAGAACCATGAATGCTTCATAAATATCAGTCAACACAACATATCTAACAAAATAAATCAGCTTCACCCATAAGACACACTTGCAGAGAGAAAAAGATTAAACTCAGCCCAGAAGTTGTTCCAAGATGCTAAAAACACCAAACTTCTGAGCATTAGTTAGATACTCATACAGCTTTACCCAAAGGAGCAAGAGGGAGCCCATCAGTTACTATAAGATCCTCTTTCTGTTGCAGATGTCACAGTCAGTTCTGTGACAGATCATTTTTAATTTATTTGGAGGCTCATCCCAAATTACCAAGAACCATTTTCTGCTTCAAAAAAAAAAAAAACTTTCTGTCTTGATGCACTGCCTATGTTAGAGACTACTGTCTTTACAAGAAAAATGGCAGGAACTGAGTTTTTGAAACTAGGAGGAATGCAAACACAGTCTTCCATTGTATTATGAAGAAATGCTGCTTTCAGCACCACCAGGAGAATAATGCATTCAGAGACCTTACCTTAATAGAAGGAGATAGAGAGTTATTAATTATGAAAATTCAAAATAAAAATTCTACTACATGTATTATAGTCTGAGGAATTTGAAGCAATATGCAATATAGCTCTTACAATACCAAATTGAATATTTTAGTATTATTTGGCATTCTATGTGCATATGTTGAATTTTTTTTTATTGTTCTGGAGTTCAGAAATTCCCTTAGGTGTACTTGGAAATAGGAATTCATATCTGCGCCTTCTTGGAGGTCGGGTTAGAATGAGTGGCAAAAATGAAGATGAATGTTGTCCAACTGTGTTTCTCAAATTACTGGTACCATAGTATCTGTGGCTGTATATTTTAATGATGCTAATGCAGATGTGCACAGTTAATAGCTAAATATTTTTATCCTGACAGATACCTTTGCGATAAAAAACCTAACAACTTAAACATCTTGAATTCATTCTGAATTCCTTCCGTTTTCTTGCTTTCAGTAAGGGTTTTACAGCTCTCAGCAACTCACATCGATAGAAATCTGCATGAATTAATATAGGCTGTGTTGTAGGAGGAGACCTCATTTCCTCTCCCCAGCTCAGAAGGCTGGTACCCATTATATATTTTATTTTCAAAATTCACAGAAATAAGCATCAATGGAAAAGCACCCATGAAAAAAATAGAGAGAGAGAGAATATCCCCCACTCCTCCTCCTCTCCCCACCCCCACCCCCCC